>NC_066837.1:13559776-13899776 GCF_001640805.2 Lates calcarifer | reverse complement strand
TCTGCCGCTCGGAAGCAGAAGATATCGGGGCTTACATTTTGTTATGAGCAAATACGTCGCATATTGTTCCAGGCTTGTACGGATCAAGAGAGAGCAACGGCGGCATCGTTACGAGTGGCATGGATAATGGGAAAAAAAGAAAAAGCCGTTTACAGACTCCGAGACAGTCAAGGAGTGTATGCTGGCATCCATTGATGAGGTGGTAACAGATGAGAAAACCCGAAAAGCGTTATGGATTCAATCAAGCAAATTCCGATATCTGACACATCAAATATGAGGAGAATAGAGTCCCTTGCATCGGACGTTTTCGAGATGGTTTTGGACCAGCTGAGGAAGGCCGAGGTGAGGTTTTTGAACAGTATGATGCAATTAACATGTTATTCGAGCTCGTTTTTCTTAATGTGGTATGGATCAACTGAACTGAATATTCAATATAGACAGATAAGAAAAAAATGCAAAGAGAGGTCAACTGAGGGACTGTTACAGTGATTTTTTCTCATGTTAGCAGGGCTAAAATGGGTGAGGTGGTTATTGTTGAATGCAGTTTGAAATGTTTTGAAATGTCTTGTTAAAGTGCCATGCACTGTCATGTTGTTATAATTAGAAGCATACTATGCAGTTTTGTTTTATATTTCTTGATGCACTTCGAATTGAAGTTGTTTGTCAGTTAAATGCATGAAAATGTAAGCACCTGACATGGCTCACCTAAACTGGGTCCTAGGACCTACGATGTGTCTGCAAGAAGAAATGCAAACCCAGGTTGATCAGAGGGATACTGCGGATAGTAGACGAAGAGAGAATGAAAACATCCAAAACCATTCAAGCTTAAGTCCAAGGTCATTGTACATCACTGTCTGATCACACCATCTGTCACCTTTTAGACAACAATTCTAATCCTTGGAAGAAGACCCAGGAGAAGTCAATTATTGAAAAAGTTTAAAAAAATAATAATCCAGACTGGAATTTGCTAAAATGCATGTTGACAAACTAAAGTTTTTGAGAGAATGTCCTTTGGACCTATGCAACAAAACTGGAGCTTTTTGGCAAGTCACATCAGCTCTATGTTTACAGATGGAAAAATGAAGCTTTAAAAGAAAAGAACACCATACTTAATGTGAAACATGGAGGGGTCTCACTCATGTTTTGGGGCTGCTTTGCTGTGTCTGACACAGGAAGCCTTGAATCTGTGCAGGGCACAACGAAGGCTCAGGACTATCAAGGCATCCTGGAGAGAAACATACTGCCCAGTGTTAGAAAGCACAGCCTCAGTCTCAGGTCATGGGCCCTGCAACTGGATCATGTCCCAAAACACAGTGCTAAAAGCACTGAAGAATGGCTAGGGAAAAAGTGGACTATTCATAAATGGCCCTCTGTGAGTGCTGATCTTAATCCTGTCGAACATCTATGGAAAGATCTGGAAAATACAGTGTGCAGAAGGCACCCTTCAAACCTGAGACAGCTAGAGCAATTTGTTCAGGAAGAATGGACCAAAATACCTGTTATCAGATGCAAAAATCTAATTGTAAACTTCCTCGATTTCTTGTTGGCGGTGATTGCTGCTAAAGGTTGTGCGACAAAATATTAAGTTAAGGGTACCATCTTTTTTGTCCATGCCATTTTCCTTTGGTTTGTTATATACAATATTCAGTTGAATCAGAAATCAAAAGCAATGTCTGTTTTGTGTTAAGAATGGAATAAACAGTGATTGGTACCAGTAATTTTTGTCAGTTTAAAATTATTTCAGAGATAGTTGTTTTCTTTTTCTTGGAAGGGTACCAACAAATTTGTCCACATCTGTATGTACTTATAACAGAAATTGTCGTTTTATTGTCAAACATTTTGTCATTATTTAGTTTCATTATTTCTTTCTCCAATTTATTAATTTTGCAATGCTAAATATTGAGCCAAAAGAACAGTATACGACAGGATGTTAGTGTATTTTGCATGTAATTCCTGTCTGAGATAAATATAGCGCTATCATTATTATTTTGCTTTTTTAAACATAGTTTCTTGGACAACAATTACAGCAGTCAAAGTTTTTCTTTGAGCTGGTCCTCACCATGAGTAATTTGTAACCTTTTGAGCTAGACTGATTGCAAACTACCAATGCCTGGTGAAGTTATCACAATTCATACTGAAGGGGATTAAAATGTCTAAATCAAATATCATTGCAATCCATCCAACATTTCTTGAGACATTTTACTAAAAAACAAATATGCCAACCTGCAGGGAGAGTCAGAGGATCACAAATGACAGTAGGATTGATCTGAGTATCTGCGCAAAAATATGATGGCAATAGAATAAAAAGCATTTATTTTTCTGCAAGAAAATGAATTGTTTTGTACTGTGTAGAACATAATGTAGTTTGTAGTCATAATGACAATTGTAGGTACTCAGTTTGGTTTAGTGTCAAATCTAATTTTATCCAACATGATTTTTCTTGCACTACTATATTAATATTGACAATTCAAAGTCATTTCAACATGTGTGGCACACTGAGAAAGGTGGTGTTCATCAAAATATTACAGAATGTAAGCCTCCTGGTTGTTCTTTCTAGAGTTGGCAGGGGAGTTGGCAGCAGACTGTTTTTTTTTTTTGTTTTTTTTTTTTACACTGTGATTATTGTTGCATGTGTTCTCCACAGCCCCCTTCCCACCTCTCCCATCCCTCTTGTCTCTGTGTAAAACCAAGGTTGACAAACCTGCAGTATGATACAGGCATGAGGACAGACGATCATCTCTTCTATACAGGTGAGTGTCATTGTTTACATGTTTTTGTGGTGCTGCCTGTACAATTAATAAACCTCTGATTTTAAACTGGATTCAAATGATCTTGTTTGAAATGCTTACATCTGTTAAATAAGTTACTTGGAATCATAGTGACTGAGTACAGTAACTGCTCTTTGTAATATCAGATGGGAAAATGACAAAACTAATATCTCTTTTTTATCTTGAACAAAATCTACCATGGTATTATAATCAGAAATCAAATATGACAAATGAGCAGAATTTTGTAAACACTAAATAACCCATTTGTTGACTTGACAAGAAGACAGTATGCAAAGATTTTGCTCGGATATTGCACTAATTATTGTCAACAGGCGGTGTAAATTGCCAAATTGACTTTACAAAGATGATTTTGTGGGTAATGGCAGAGAAGATGTATTGAAGAAAACAACAGACTCTATCAAAGAGTTTATTATTATAGACTCTATTATGTTTCTTGCAAATGTGGTGCTTTTGACGGAAAGATTAGAGGGATGAAAGGGAACAGTCACGGGGGGGGGGATGGGGGGTGACTGCCCTTGCCATTTGTGCTCAGTGCCAAAGTGTCCTCTGCCTCCCTGGGGGAGGGAGGTGGCAGAGTAAGAGGCACTTTCACCTGCTCTCACTGAACAAATGATTAATATGTCAACAGCTGTTTTTGGTTGGAAGAAGCTAATATATACATAAGTAAAATGTTTTAATAGGGATGGAAATGATAGGATCTATATATAGTAAGTTTAAATGAATACATTTATTTATTTTACTTCTCCATTGATAGTGATAACCTAGATGATGTGTGTTGGTTTATCTCAACAAGTCTTCAAGCCAAAACAAAAATCAACATTTTCACTCTGCATCACTTTGCCATCACTCACAGTCCCTGTGGTGTTCATTAAAATCTGTTCCAAGTCAGCTGGAACATCTGCTCCCTGTTCACACCACTGGCACTGGAAATTTAATATTATTCTGTTCATTGCTGTCATATGTGTTTTGCTGTGTGACATACTGTAATGTGTGATGCCTGGATACAGAGGGCTAAAATTTGATAAATAAGTAGTTGCTCCCAGAGGCAAACACACTTCTGAAATTAAATGAATTACTAATGTTCCAATGTATTTTGTGATAAATGTTATATGCAGGGTGTAAATATCTCCATAAGAAAATGTGATTGTGGTTACACACCAAAAGTCAGCCTAATGACAGCTGATGTTCATTTGTAGAATGCCTTGTCTGTATTATCTGACACTACAAGTATTTTTTCCCCCCTTGGTTTAGAAAACACATTTTACATCATTCTCCTCGTAATCTGTGTTGATGAAAAGAACATCTGGTTTTGCTCACTACACCAAGCAAAGAGATGGCTTTCTAGATAAAGCAGCTACACCAGAGCAAGGGCTTTTCAACTCCATACTCTTTTGTGATCCGTATGTCAAACTGAAGCTTGCAGCTTAGAAATTAACTAATGACTAGTTACCATGGAGCAGCAATTGGGTCTGAAACAAACAAATTTGTGGGTGGTTTGTCCACCTTTTCACTGTTAATATAGCATGAAGGAGTCCAAGCAAACGGCTTTGAAATGCCTCACTTACTGCAATGGCAAAACAAAACAGTCAGTGCTTACAACTGTATCTGTGTGTTTTGACAGGTTTGCTTAGACCATGGATAACAGCAGCTTGGAATTGCTTGGAGATGCTAACGCATCTCTTCAGATTGAACTTCAGTCCTGCACTACATTGAGGAACCAGGTCTCTCGTGTTTTCCTGTATTCCTTCCTCTCTGTTGGCATCGTCTGCACAGTTGTCGGAAATTTCCTGGTGGTCTTGTCCATTGCCTACTTCAAGCAGTTGCAGTCACCCACAAACTCCTTCGTCATGTCCTTGGCAGTGGCTGACTGTCTTGTTGGCCTGGTAGTGATGCCTTATAGTATGATTCGGACTGTGGAGGGATGCTGGTACTTTGGTGCCCTTTTTTGTCAACTTCACTCAAGCCTTGATGTTATGCTGTGCACTGCCTCCATATTCCATCTCAGCTGCATTGCCTTCGACCGCTACTATGCTGTCTGCAACCCGCTAGTCTACTCTTTAAAGATGTCGCGCAATCGAGTAGCTCTCCTCATTGTTATATGTTGGGCTGTTCCCATGCTCATTTCCTTTGGCCCCATAATGCTAGATCTTCATATTGCTGGTGTGGATATCTTGCTCCCTAAAGATATGTGCCTGTTCTTGGTCAATCGCATCTATGCTATCATGGCTTCCTTGGTAGCGTTTTACTTGCCGATGGCTATCATGCTAGTAGCCTACTGGAAGATCTTCAAAGCTGCCAAGCGGCAAGCCAGACAGATCAGCGCCATGGAAAGCCAGATGGCTGCTGGAGTAGGCAAAGACTCGAGCAAAAAACAAAGACACCGAAACACAATGAAGAGGGAGAAAAAGGCAGCAAAAACTTTGGGTATCATTATGGGAGTTTTCCTAATCTTCTGGATGCCCTTCTTTACAGTCAACATTGTGGACCCATTCATTGAATACAGCACAGAAGTGGTTGTCTGGGATATATTTTTGTGGCTAGGATATATCAACTCATCTCTAAATCCCTTCCTGTATGGTTTTTTCAATCGTTCCTTCCGCAGGGCATTCCTCATGTTCATGGGCTGCAGGGTATGCCTACCTGGATCCTCCCCTGGGATGGAGCTATCTCACACTAGGAAAGATGCAAATGAACGCGCCGATCAACCATAAAATACAGATACATTTATATATACAGATCTGCGTATTTTGTGTAGATGAAGACAGTGAGTAGTAAGGGCTATTTATTTTTGGTAATCAATGGCACTATTCACAGAGTGCTCCAACCACTGTGTTTTAACATCTGGGTAAAAATGTTTGAATTTGAAAGAATGATTATTATAAGAATTGTTAGGGTTAGAGTTAGGGGTTAGTAGGACGTGAGCTGCAATCAGCCATGACTTCAGCCATGATGTGTGATATCACCTCTTCTTCCATGTAAAAGTGATGATCCGTGGCATAACAAGGGTCTGGCTAGGCCCTGCCACAAAAGCCAGTGTTAGCATTTTCAAGTGAATAAGCTTTGGATACCTTCTATGTGTTGCAATGGCCTTGGAAGAACAGTTGATGACAGACTAGACAGGGCCTAGAAACTGCTTCCACTGGAAAGGATTTGCTTTCGTCAATCAAAAATATACTAGTGAGGAGGAGGACCAAACCATACCTAAACCACAGATAGGTTTTATGGGAGAGAACACAATTACCAAGACCTAAAAGAAGAAGAAAAAAAAGACTTGGTTCCTTGATTCTGAACCAAAATTAATCTGTTTATATCTTAATCTTTTTAATATAAAATTCACATTTTAGTATCACCATCTACCTTGGTGTATCATAATGGCAGGACCTCAATCTCTTTTTGATCATATAAATCATATTAAGACTTCAAATAGATGAAAGAATAAATCCTGTTTAAAAACATTAGTTATATCAACAAACCTTTAACATTGTCAGATGAAATAACTTATTTTGGTGTTGTCTGTCTGTATATTTCTCAAGCATATTCTAATTTAGTTTTTAATTTTATATATCATATTTGTATATTTCAATTGTTGTTTCTAACAGTAATATATGGATGCATCCTGGCACAACAGATGAGAATGAAGGCACATAGTGTTAGGGGATCTATGGTAACATGTCAGATAAAATGAAAAACAAAGCACACATTTCACTGTGCCTCCCATTCTATTTACTCTGGCTATCTGTATAATCTTACTGTCTGGTTTGCTAGTTTAACTAATAACGCAATCTTTTCCTTCAGCTGCCTTGTAGATGCATTTTGCAAGTGAAGAAGGAGCAGTAATGGTTGCAGTTATTGAGCAGACTACAGCTTTGGACATGGCCAAGAAGAAAAAGTTAAACTGAATGAACATGGCAGCTTATTACATAAACATTATTTAATACAAGGGTAAATCAACACCAATTAAATACAATTGTGTATCCCTGTAAACTGCATCTCCATAGACATTTCAAGAAACTTTTACTTCTGGCAGAACCCTAGTAATTAACATAAAATCTGGTATTTTGACAGATGCTGGCCAGCTGACGATATGGCCAGTAATGTTGCACACTTGAAAGATCTACCCCACAGTGAGAAGTGCAACAGCAGTTTTCTGCCTTGTGTGGTCCACTGTTGATTTAGCCTTTTGTTGTTTGAAAACTCCTTCACTAGAAAACTAATGAATAAAAATTGAAATATAAATACTACACCTTCAGTGTGTTCCTGCCAGGTTTCACTCAAAGTATAATAATTTAAGTGGCATCCATCCAAAACTGCTTCTCAAAATGGAGATAAGCTGAAATGACAAAACTAAGCATAGTTTAGAGCCAAAGTTCTCCTCTCAAGTCTAAAAAAAAAAAGACACTGACTAGTCACTGTTTTATTTATTGCTGATGCAGTTGAATGGCATTTTTAAGTTATATGAAAAATGAATTAATAAGTATGAGTCCAAAACACTCTGCAACCCTGAAATAACATTTTCATAGAACTGCTATTAAGATTAGGCACATTTTAATCTAATTGATCTGATTTTATATTTGAGATCATTTGTTTGGTGTGTGACAATGACTCACACTCAAAGCATAAATATGAACTAAGTTTTTTTTTTCCAGATTTTCAATTATTTTTTTTAGCTAATAAAACAAAGATGAGATTAGGCAAGACTATTATGTATTTGCCAGAGGTATCAGAGGTACTTGAAATAAGTGGGTAAGGCAAGAATCAAGTTTCACAACCCACCAAGCCTTCTCCCATTATTGTCATGTTGTCCATCCAACTCTTACACAGAAAAAAAACACTCACAGATTCTTATATAGCCCAGCACAAATAAAGTGTGGATATCATTGCGTTGTTAAAATGTGCAGTCTGTGAATTAATATTTTTAAAGAGTTTAATGATTTTATCTTAAGCTGTGTACAAACTAAACTTTTGCAAGAGTCATTAATAATTTAATTCTGAAACACTTGCGGATAAGATCAAGCAAAGCTCCTTAAACGTGTACTGTACACAAGTTTTATGGCATATTAAATAAAGCACAACTGATGTATACTGAAAAATACCATACAAAGTCATAAAAGTCACAAAAACATTTTTCATGATGTTGAAGAGAATGTTTGTTGTAAAGTTGTGGTATAGACTTGTGGGTGTAGATGGTACATTAGGTAAAGACCATCTTATAAACTGTATGGGTGACCACAACATACTGTACCTGAGTAGTACAGTATGTTGTGGTAAATGTTGGTAAATGTTATGCAGTAATTATAAGTCACTGTCCAATGACCTTTCAGATTGAAAATACAAAACTGTTGTTCAACCATACAGCTATCTGTATCTTTCACTTGTTTGGGAATCGTCCTATTACACCAGTCAACTGACATGTTTTTGTTTTTTCCCTCCAGGTTTAACTCAAAACAGTTAATTTGTTGGTTTTGTAATCTAGCTCAGTAAGACATCCACTCAGTAAGACAACCACATAACATGGTAATAGTCCATGTTTGAAGTTTGTTAGTCTTGACAGAGGTTTTTCTTAATTTTTTGTGAGTCAGCCGTGTGGTGATTTTTACTAAAATACCACAGTTTCACAAACATACAGGTAGACTAATTTTGACCAAAAGGTGGGGGGGGCTTAACACCAGGCTTTCTCAGACAGAACTATGGTAACAAACAATCACATCTGTTGACAACTGACAAAAAGAGAAGAACATGACTCAATGTATGGTTCAACATTGCTGTAAAGTGAGCAATGAGAGTGGAAAGAGTTTCTGGAAACCCTAGTAACTCCTTGAAAGCAGAATATATTATTTGCTGCTATTACCTCACTGTACTTGTAACCAAACCCTGCAAGACACTTAGATGCCCACTACCCAGAGTACATAGCAAATTAGTCTTACTCAAGATAGTCAAGGACTTCTCAGCTTTGTGAAAATTATGAACTTAGATGTTTCTCTGCAGTCTTTTTTTTAAGCTCTAAGGTATAGTCAAAGCCTATCTTTAATAAACCAGCACCAGCACTGGCAGTACACAATTAGGAGTCAAGGCAGTGGCTGTGTCTTTTGCTTTGTCAAACTGTGAAAGTGTAATCAACACATTACAATGGGAACCAATGACTTTTATTACTTAGGTTAGGGGAAAAACTTATTAAGTTACATTGTTGTTACAAATCATTTTTTAGTGGGCCAGAAGGGTGAATGAGGATAAGTGGGACATTTGTTTTAGATCACAACAAAAAGCATGTGAACTACTGCAACAAGTTATGTTTCTTTTTTTTTTTTTTTTTAGTCGTTGTGTATGGCAGTGATTTGTGCTTGGATTTCTGTTTTAGTGTTTTAGTCCTTCATGGGGTGTCCAGAAATAAGAACTGTTTTCTGTATATTTTCATCTTTTTCTTCATGGGGAACTTTTCCTGTCAATTACTAGTTTTGGAAATTATTACAAATGACAAAAATTCACTTCTGTTATTTGATTTTCTCAAGTTTAAGAGAAGATTTGTGTAAATTCATGATGGAATGAGGCTAATAACAGTAATCAATTGAGATTCATAGTCTCTCTCGCACTTTTTCTTTCTGTCTACTTTGCCTGCAGCTAAGGCCTTATCTGAGTGTGTATGTGTGTATGTGTGTGTGTGTTTCTGAGAGTTACAACAGATCAGCAAATTCCCATTACATCGTTTACCTTGCTGAACACATTAAGATATTGACTAATGAGTATTTCCTTTAATTTTGTTGAAACCGAAGCATAAATTTGGTACTAAGGTAAAATGTGCTGGAAGTAAAACAACCAAAACAATAGTGACATCTGCTGGATGGGGCAGATAATTAAAGGAAAAAATCATAACTCCAAACATAAAGGTTCTTTACTGAAAAACAATTATTGGCTCCAATTTTTTCCCCTCCTTTTTATTTTACTTTTCATTTGACATAAACATAACATCAAAAAATACCAAAAAAAAGCAGGTTTATTTCACATTAGCACTCACTTGGCAATGCAAATTACAGTTAGGTGGGCCAAGTAGACTCATGGGTTTTTATTCAAACAAGTGTTCATAGCAATGCCAAGTTAACTTATAAATCCAACTTTTAAAATAAATACTGTGCAGCATCTTTAGTCTTAGCTGGCCTCTCATCTTTACAATGCCTTGTCAGAATATAGAAATGGCAGATGTCATAGTCCATTAAACAATAAAAATTGCACTTTTTTTGTTTCAAATCAGCTGGACATCAAACAAAGCAGTCACCATTCAGTGGCAGTCATCATACAGTGTCAGCTGGCTAATACTTGAAAACATGGAGACTGACTGATTTGAAATTTTAAGAAATAAGTGTAACAACAACGACACTGGCTTATGTTAAATGTCTTAACAAAAGTGTGTACACCTGTCAACTGTGGGCTGTAGTAGCAGTAAAATAAAGTCCAAGGAGTTGGCTACTTTTGTGTCCACTTCCAAAATGCAGCTTTAAGCAGTTCACAAGAATTTTCATCTAAATAAACATGATGGTCATGAGGGATTGAGATAAAGTTTTAGTCCTATTTGTGCTGGGGTCAAGCCATCGTTCTCAGTCCATAGCTTTAATCAAGCTTTGATTCTCAGATATTTTGTGAACACAAAATTATGCCCTATCTTGCATGTTTGTCCAATATTGCCCTTTGAAAATAAATAAAAGATTCTCTGGTGACCCTCTAAATGTCAGTCTCTTTCAGGCCATAGCAGTCTGCTAGATCATAGAACTGATAACTGCTCTGCTCACAGGAGTTGTAAATCCCCATAGAGACCGTGTCCACTATATCAATCCGGCCCACTGCAGGTGTGGTGCTTTTTCCTGTCCCTCCCTTGATTTTATTTGACAGATTGTTCACTTTCTCTTTGAGCTGGAAGGAGGACTTTTGCAAGGGTGGAAACAGACTCCATCTCTTGAAACCTAGTGAGCGCCCTTTCCCCTTGTGTAACAAAGAGCTGCCACAAGATTCATGCACAGCATAGCCAGGGTTGTAGTCTGGTCTCTGATCCCTTGTCATCCCCTTGACAGCTGTCCGCCACCTCTGATCATAGAAGCGACGCAGGACCCTCCGTCTATGGTGACACTGGCACCTGAGGAGCCGAGTGAAAGCCCTCTGGAACTCTTTGCTGGAGCAGGGGTAGATCATGGGGTTGATGCAGCTGTTGAAGTAGCCCAACCAAAAGACAACCTTGAAGACAGTTTCAGATGGCTTCAGTGCCGGAATGAAGGAACCTATAGAGAAGAAGGTAAGATATGTGAGTAAATGTATATGCACAGGATATGCAATACAGGATATTGCTGTCAGTTTTCCATTAAGAATCAAAATTTTCACAAACTTCTTAAAAGTGCAGAGCAGTTTAATAAAAATGCAGGTGCCATCAGAGAATTTATGTGTCAAACTATATCTGTTTTATTTCTTAATTCTTTTTCAGGAACTGGGTAGGAAAGAATTATCAAGGAGACCCTGGATCTGCTTCTGTGCTGTTTGACTCATACACTACAAACAACACATAAGTGTGTGCACAGCTGTATTATACTCTTAAGCTACATGCATACATTTTTCAGTCCTCTGACAGTTGGATATTCTCAGCATTATTTGCGTAATGATTTATTGTACAGCAGTAGCTGCTTGGTTGTGTTTATTAATAGGAACAGAAGAGGTTCTGACATTTTGTGGACTTTTATTAATGGGACAGGTATTTACAGAACACGCTTTCAACCACAAGCTCCAGTGTGAAGAGCTCTTTCTATAATGTTTTTGCTTGAGTAGAATATGTGAGTATGAGGTGTTTTCTTATTAGTGCCTCATGTTTAAACCATTTCTTGACCACATGCCTTATTTTGTAAGATGTCATGTCATGCTTGATGGAGATACCTGATAACTGATTCATGATGGTTTTAAAATTCTACTGTACATGCAGTATAATATACTGCCTTGGCTTGCTTTGCACATGTCTATACAAACCTGTCTTTGCCATCTGTGTTTGTATGATGGAATATACTACAGTGGACAACCTTGATTATTAAGATGGTGTCATGTGAAAATGGAACAGCCTTATTTCTCAGGGCCTTAATTGAGCAAAGGCATAAAAAAGACACTTCACAAAAGCAGAACCATTTTAGCCTTTTTAGCGTTCTTGCATATATCATTAAAAGAATGGTTTAACATAAATGAGAACATAAAAGTTCTGAGTTTAAAGCTCTTTTATGAAAATTGCTTCTTGTACAGCACAGTAATAACCCAGGCTCTCATTGCTTTGCTCATTTCTTTATATTTGTGATGGCAATTTTGGTCTGACACACTATGACATGCTGTTTTTCATGAAATGTTGCTTTTTGCTCATTGCTTTTCAGTTGGTCTTATCTCCCCAGGCCTGGATTTAACACAGAGTTCACCCTGGACACAGAGGCAGCATATCACAGTACTAATGTCAAGTCTGCACTGCCTGGGCCCAGAAGTCCATTTTCATTTCAGTTCGGTTAGTACAATGTGGAAATATATGAAATGGCTTGTATGTGATTTTCAGAATAATGGTTTCATGCTGTTTTGACATCAGCAACCAACGACATGTTGTGCACTAACAAATGCAAAAAGAAGGGATGTGCCATTTATTCAGAGACAAAAACTGAATAATAAAGCAGACTTCTCTAGCGTACTTGTAACCTCTGCAGCATGTACAGTATTTTATAGCAGCTGCTACCTGGCTCTTACTTTGCTTTCATTTTTTCACTTTCAGGATAAATAAATGGATTAACAGACCCTCTCAGTGAAATGACATCACCTCAAGGGGGACAGAAAGTGATTCACCATTCTGACGCACAATTGCAGCAACCCTGACAACAGGTTTTTTGGTGTGTTTGTTTGTTTTATTGCCTTTGAGATAACCATATCTTTTAAGTCCAGTGTCTGCAAGCTGATTGCCATCTTCAGTCCCTTCTGAGGATGTAATTTTTTAAGTTCACATCAGCTTGTATCCCAGCACAAATCCTAAAATCAAGCAACAAATGAATGCTTTGAATACACATTGAAGCTAGATGAGGAGTCTGGGGACCTGTCCAATTTCCCCTGCAAAATTTTTTATGGCTCTTTTGTGTAAGCAGACAGAATCCTGATCAGTCCTCAGTTTCAGAGCTTACAGCATTATCTCCTTGACATTTAATGTTCTGTGTGAAGATCAGTATTTGACACTGGGCTTTTTAAAACTCAACCTTATATGGCCACCAAGGGCCTCGCTGGTTCATTGAATACATGCATTATGGTAAGCATTTGTAGTTAGCCATACTGACCAAATGACCATAATAGCCATAGCAATACTTTCCAACTTGAAACTTAAAAGATGTAGGACATTGTGCCTTTATACGGGTTGGATTTATTTCAGGAAGGAGGGGAAAGCTTTAAGGAAAGCGAATTATAACATTGCTGGGTAATTAGTGCTAAAATGCAAATTCTACATTCCCTGTGCAATATGGTTGTGTTTGATATTTTTTGCATTACACCAGGAGAGAGACACTATTCAAAGTAATGCTGAAAGGTTGTTTCTCTTTATTCCATCGCTCTCTGGCAATAAAAAAAATTGTATTCATGAGTCGAATGCACTAATATAAGTAAATGGTGCTAGGGCACTCTCACTAGAGTTTTAGATGAGTCAGACTACTCTGTCTAGATTTGCATCATCACAGAGAAAGGGCCTGATTGGCATAAGAGGTGCTAAAAGTACATGTCTGCCTCTCAGCAAAAGGTTACTCATTAATGATGTGTCTTTACAAAGCACTGAGATCAATTTGTATGACTGACCAAGTATGGGTAAGCAGGGCAAGGACCTGCAGGTTGTTGCCTCACTACACTCATCAATCAGCCATTGAAGAAACAAACAGCAACTCCCCCCAGGGACAAATTCATTAAAACAACAATGTAACACTTTATTGATCCCTGCGGGGACTTGATGTTTTAAACTACTTCCACCAGGGAGTTCAAAGTTCAGGGTCAAATTAGAGAACAGCATGTCTGAGGGGATTCAACAGGACAGATGGTTTCCATCAAGGAGCTTAAATTCCTGTAAAAGTTTATTAGGCTTTAACAATCACAGATGATAAAGGTTATCTGTGGTCTGACTTGCTTTATTATGCAAATTAGAGTCTTCTACCATCTACCGGGAATCAAAAATTTAAAACAACAACTTAAGGTTACATCAGACATATTTCTCTAAGATAATGATTTGTTTTGGCAGAGTTCCTTTTTATTTTCTCTTCTGAATACTGATTTACTAAGTTGTACTACACAGGGTAATCATCCTTGAGATCTTGGAAGATGTTTCCCAAGAGCAGGCTGTGATATGTGATCACTAAAATCTATATGTTCAATATGATAATTTAGATTTTAAAAAATTATATGATTATAGTTTGTTGTTTGTTATAATCAACTCAGAACTTATGTTTCAGAATGGCCTCGATGTGTAAATACAAGTAAGTAGGTGATGAATGTAATAACAAATATAATGCCCCATTGTGTTAAGCTGTGTTGATTTGTACAAATACTTTTTTGTTTGAAACTCATTTATGTCTTGACTCATTTTCAGTCATAAGGAGAGGTGGAGCATCTATCTGTCTTTGACTTCTGGATACAAATAAGCTTGCCCTTTCCTTTCCCATTGAGTGAATTAAGTGATTAGCAGCACCCATTTCATTTCTAGCACCCTCCCTCTCTCCCTGCAGGCTTTGCTCTAATAATTTGATTCTATAAATTTAGAGGTGCAGCAAGAATGAGAGTGCTGTGAGTGCTATACCTGATAAGATACTGGCCATTTGTTCATAATGGCTTCTACAATCAATTCCTTGAAATATATGCAACATGAAAATTCATGAGGCCACCGTTAGTGTGTGTATGTGCATGTGAATACTGTTACTCTCTGTAAGAGTAGCTTTATATGGATGTTGCATTCTACAGTTTGATTTATGTATATCCATAATGACTGGCATAGGTCATCCCCACTGAAAGGGCTTTTCAGCCATCTGCAGTGATCAGAGATTATTTCTTTATTCGTCTTTTATGTCGCCTTCGTTCTGATCCTTTCAACTCTGTTGGCTCAGTATTAACACCTACATTGTTATTCTTCATTGCAAATAATTTAGTGTATTCAGGACTTCCAAGTGGCATTTAATATAATAGTTTTACAGTTATCTTTCCCTACTACAGATGTGGAACAAGACAACACAAAACCCTTAAAAAGTAAATACAGGGTAGCATTATTTTACCATAATGTGTGAGACTACAACAGAGGAGCTGGAGCCTGGAATGAGCAGCTGTGATACTTGCAAGGTACTGGGAGCATTTAGTTTTAGAGTGCTCATTACTGAAGAATGTCAGTCTATTATGACTGCTCTTTTAAAAATGTGATATTAGCCAGCCCACAGAGCTCTCAGAAAAATTACAGACATGAAAACAAGCCATATTCATGGTCACGTCGCAGATTTGCCCTTCTGACCTAATGATTTACATAATAACATAACATAATAACAATCTTCATTTTAATCAATTCCTGGCCCAGTTCCTAAAATAAACAGCAAATGAAATCCAGCATGTCCCCTTTTTCTGTTTCCTGTCATGCCTACATCTTACTGTACAGATTTTTATAGTTGATACTGTAAGTTTTCTTACACTGTAGTGTATTTAGTTTAATACTAGCCCACTCAAGCGGCCAGTGTGTTGGGTTGTTTATAGAAATCTACGCAGTTTCGTTAAAGGAGCTGCATAGACTGAAAAAGTTTGATCACTCCAAATGACGCAAAGGCATTAATTATTCAGTTTAATCAGTTAGTTAGAAAGAATCTAATATTACTGCAAATGATTTACATCTTACACATGATAATCGAAGGAGCGAATTGTATCAGTAGGCTACAAGTGAAGGCATTTAAGGTGTGAATTTTAAAGGATTTGTATACTTGATGTCCTTGAACTGAGAAGAACTATTCTGACATGGAGGATACAGGATTAACTCTAATATCCCCCGGGACACCTGCTGTTAGGGAAAGATAGACGCGCTGCCCACGAGGAAGAGAAATTTAAAGTTATGAGACATACCCATCGGCAGAAAGAAGAAAAAAGGCAGCCAACAGAGGATAAACATCCCCACGACGATGGCGAGGGTTTTAGCCGCCTTCTTCTCTCGGGAAAACTTCATCAGTCGCACCGAGAGCGAACTTCGAAATGGGTGGTTTTTGCTGCTTTTCGAGCTGGCCGGACGCGCGTCCTCCAGCACGCTGCGACAGTGTATCCGGAGGACCACTTCCATCGACTTGTTTCGCTCTCGTTTGACGCCCGCTTCCAGGCTCTTAGTAGTCCTGCGGGCCACCACATAGACCCGAAAATACATGATGAGAATGACCATGAGCGGGAGGTAGAAAGAGAAGAGAGAGGAGAAGAGCGCGTAGCCCGGCTCCTCCGTGATTCTGCAGATGCTTTCGTCCACAGGCGGCGGTTCTTTCCATCCCAGGAGCGGTCCGACGGAGATGACCGTGGATGACACCCAAACCAGGACTAAAATAGCTACTGCCTTCCTCTCTGTCATAATACTCGGGTACTTGAGGCAGTATTTTACCCCTATGTACCGGTCGATGGAGATGATGCAGAGGCTGAGGATGGATGCAGTGCAGCAGAGCACATCCACCGCTGCCCAGATGTTACAGAAAACCCGGCCGAACGCCCAGCATCCCAGAACCTCTAAAGATGCGGAGAAGGGCAGCACGATAATGCTCAGCAGCAGGTCTGCCATGGCTAAGTTAACAATGAAGAAGTTTGTGACCGTCTGCAAATGTTTATTGCACACCACAGACAGGATGACCAAAATGTTCCCGACAATTGCAACCAAAATGAAAACGGAGAGAAAGATTCCAACCCCGACAGCCTGCGAGTCCAATGTGAAGTTCCCACACGTCGAGATGCTGTCGTTTGGAAATAATGGGTCCAAAACAGATCCATTGAAGGCTTCAGCAAAATAGATCCCATAGTTGCTTTCGTTCCTCAGGTTAGAGTTTGGCATTTTGAAACGCCATAAAGAGAACTTTAGGGGAAGTTTTCTAAAGAAAGCAGTGTTTCGGGCACTGTCTTCAGTCTCATTTCAGTCTCTCTCTCTCCAGCAAGACAATTAGACGTGCGTCCTCGCAGTCAAAATTTGCCACAGGTATAGCGAAGGATTAAAAAAATTAAAAAAAAAAAACAAAAGTCCATAGCTAGAGGCCTGATAATTTAAGTGATGTCTAAAAACCTAAAGTATTCAACTCACTCAAAAAACAACTGAGGACTGGATTCTGGAGGAAGTAAAAGCATTAATACTAATAAAAAAAAAAAATAATCTAACAGTCCATTTCAATGCATTTCTTCTACGCGATGGTTTTCTACTGGTGGCATCCTTTGTAACAACTCCCTGATCACAGAGTCAGAGCTGGTACAGCAGGTCTGAACCCACAGCTCCACCCACACGCCACATATTTACTGTTGCGTTCACAGTCTCCACAAGAGAGCCTCACTTTAAACTTGGTCACGAATCCTATATGACACGTTAATTAAAACTGGTCTGCCACGTTTATATATATATATATATATATATATATATATATATATATATATATATATATATACACATATATGGTCTAATATTTACTGTGCATGAGTCCAATTCTAGATTTACAGAGGACAGTTACTATTAGATTCTTCTGTGACAGGACTACTGTTGAAAAAAATTGTAAAAAGGACAAAAGAAAACTCCTCAGTATGGGCTACCTGAAACAACCTCTCTCCCCTCCTGCAATGACAAGACAAAGCAACATTAGTCAGGCCATCTAAACTGCCACAGGGCATCAACAAGCCAGCACTGACCGCTTGAGTGAAAAGTGCCTTCAGGCAAAGCTGTGAAGTTTCCCAGTGACACTGCAGCTGCCATCCCCAGGCCTATAGTGTGCATAACTCAAGTAGGAAGACAAGCCTGTGCAAACCGCCAGGGAGCCGGGAGGAGAGGAAAGGTCAAGAGGCAGAGTCACAGAGCGGACAAACAAGGCATGCATGGGAAAACATCAGGCCAGGATGCTAAATTACTGCTTTCTCTTATCTGTTGTGACATACAGCTCCAATTTATATTTATATATCCATATACATGGTCTAATATTTACTGTGCATGAGTCCAATTCTAGATTTACAGAGGACAGTTACTATTAGATTCTTCTGTGACAGGACTACTGTTGCATTTATTATGTTGAGTTCCCTGCTGACTATGGCTTGCACATCATCCCCTGTTGTTTGATGTGGAATTAAATGGTGTAATCACCTGAGTGTACACATAGCAGTTTCTTGTGAATTTACCTGCAAACTATTCTACCTTTAATACCAGTTACTGCTGTAATAAGAAGCACTGAGAGCCATCTAAACTTCTTTGTTGTTTCAGTTGAGAACACACGCTTATTTGCTGGATTTCATTGCTACACATAAAAGCCTATCACAAAAAACCTCCTGAGAGGTGAAAGGTTTCAGAATATTAGCTGTTACCCCATTTGTTTGTCTTATCTATTTCTTATTATTATTATTACTGCTTAAAATGAGCCTAAAAGTTTAGAGCCCGGCTGAAGATATATGTTTGAGGATGTCTGGGCAGGACAAAGCTCTAATGATTACATGATACCAGACAACTTTGCTATTCTTAGATCCTAAAAACTACTGTGGCAAAAATGAAAGTTTAGCCAGACAATGTTGATATTGGATGATTCTGCAAAACTCCAGTTAATGTTTTATGCCAGTGCTTGGTTGTTTTTTAATGCTTGTTGTCTGCATCTTTGCACAGTAACTCTGGTAAGGTTAAGGTTAGAGAAAATTCATGGTTATGGCAAATAAACTGTGGTCGAGTAATGATGCGCTACATGAAACCAGCCAAACCTCAACTGCCCTTACTGACAACATTAAGGTCACACTACTTCCTGTGCTGATACTGAATGTTAGTAGTGGGTGTTGATGCTATTCAGACTTGATTCACCTTTTATCAGTTTGTTGTCAGCTTTATACTTAGACTCACCTTTGATCTGAATGGCAATTGTTACTTGAACATAGTTTACAGTTAGTATAGGTCTAACATTTAGCCATGCTTGAGTAATAATATTAAAGTACAGCTGAGTCTGAGACAAGAATTTGGTCAGTGGTTGGTGAGATTTGATAAAAGTCAGAAGATCACTAACATTATTTGAATTTATTCTTTGGGGACGATAGATGTCTGCACCAAGGCCATGCTAATCCATCCAATCATTCACAAGATGTCACTCTGGACCAACTGAGCAGTGGACAGACAGAATGATTGCCAATCAGACCAACCATTGCACCAGGTTGGCTAAATAGCGCATATGGTATATTAGCAAACTAGGTCTTATATGGAGTCAGTGGTCTGGCTGAGGGCAGTAGCACTTCTGTTTCTAGTCACGGTGAGTCTGCTCAGCTGTCAGAGCATATCCTCATTACTGAATTTATAAAAAAAGCTACAACCTCATCCAGCCCACCTGCTCCTCCTTATGAGAGGGCTAAATCTGCAGTCATGCAGAGCCAACTTTAGGCCACATACAGAAGAGATTTTCTGATGGCACAGAGCATGAGCCTGTCAACGATAACTAGGTTTCAGATAATGGTGTATGAGATGAATTGTAGTTATGGGTTGCTAATTGTTCTTTATTAGAGAATTTATGATTGCCACTAAACCCTCTACTTATGTCTGATTACTGTCTGAATTTATTATTTCAGATGGTTAAAATGAAACAATGACAGAGGCTTATTTTTCTTACTCTCTTCTTTAAGGATGTTTGAGGGTGTGTAGGATGTATAGCCCCTTTCATACACATAGTCACCCCCCTTTAGGAAAGCGCAGCAGGACAATGATCCTAAACTTCACCAACACCAAAGCAATCAATGTGTTTATTGAGGGCCAAACAGTAGAATGTGTTTGACCACCCACCTCAGTATTTGTTTCACTCACTGAAAACCAGACTAAAGGCAAAACGCCTCCTAAACAAGATGTGTTAGTTGGCTGCTGTACACTAGCATCACTAGCATAGAAACTGTCAGCTTTTTTCTATGGGACTGCAGGTCAATAATTGATTGCAATCAAATATTAAATATGTTTACTTTTACTTTACTTTGACCAATACGTTGCAGTCCTCCAAAACTGAAAAAACATGAAAAAGTGCTACACTATTAATGATGTTGATGTTTAATCCACAAATTAAAGAGCAAAGTCAGCACTTTAACCTCACAGCTATTGTTTGGTTTCCAATCCATTGTGCTGAGAAGCAAAATAATAAACTACTCACTGTACTCTAAAGATCTGTGATCTTTTTTTCCCTTCCTTTTCTGTGTTCCCATCACTCTGTCACATTTGTGCATGATCACAAAAAAAGGTCTGTGTGCGATACACAACCTCATCTTCATCTGCATTCCACTCACCTTAAAGGCTTTTGACCTCTATCGAGGTCAGTGTGTTGAGAGTAAAATATATTTTGAGGGATTACATTTATCTGTATTTGTGTGTGTGGTTTTAAATGTTTGAAATGATGTTGGAGGCTGACAAAAAGGAGGAGGAACGGAATTCTGTTGCCTACTCACATTATGAGTCCCATTTGTGATGGTGCTAACCCAGATATTTGCACATGTACACATCTCTCTCTCTCACACACACACATACACATAAACACATTCTTTCTCTCTCTCCCCTCAGACTCTCAATATGGTAATCTGCCCTAGACTTTGACTGTGTGCCATCTTATCAGTCCTCAGCAGAGCGTTGGGACTCAGTCGGCCACAAGTCATGTCGTGCTTTGATATCACTTCATACATGACTGTTCAAAGGCTCGAATGTTTGAAAAGGTCAAATGGTCAGAAGTTTCTCATACTGCTAGTCGGCTTGCTATATATTGAAGCCAGGAAGACAATTGACCAGCAAGTGTGTGATTTAAAAGAATAGAAACATAATGCCTTCACTCATTTTTAAATATGAATTGGTCTGCTTTTGGTATTAGTTGCAAAATTCAGTGAGCATCTTAATATGGTGTAAGCAAGCAAGGCTGTAAATTACAGCTACTTTGCATCAAGGTCGAATAATGATCTTTGCTTTGTTGTCAGGTTTCACTGTACACCAGCAGCAGCAGCATCAGCATCATATGCCTCTCACCCTCTTTGCATTCAAAAGTGTTGATTTACACCTTGTAACTGTGCCTCAAAGAGCACTCTAACAGACAGGGAAAATGTGTCACATTCATTGCTCTGTTTTAACAGTGTGGAAATGGATGCATTTATGACACTTTGCCGAAGCTTAATTAATGCCATTACAAAAAGATACCCATCTCCAGGTGGAAAGGGTGGAGAGAAGAGTTTCATTGGGGGCGCATTACATAATTACCACCTTTTAACATAAGAATGCTGTCCACTTTGGCTTTGACAGACCATAGATTTCAACAGTATTTTTACATTTATACTCGCAGGCATACTCTTTACTGGAAATTCAAATCTTGATTTATTCTTATGTATGTGTAGTTTTTTATTATTATTTACAGCACAAATGTTAGTTTCGCTTGCAGATAAGTCAGGTAACAGATAAAGGTATTTTTGTGATCCCATAAGCTCTTGAATTAAGTTGTTTGAAACAGTGTCTGATAAGGACTTGGTTATTATGGCAGCTGTGGAATGCGAGTTGTATTATGATTGTCAGTTTGGATTGGCATGTTATGAGATTATTCTGTTTGTCTAAGAGTCCTAGAGGCCATGGCACTGGACCTGAGATAGACCAGAGTGGCACGCACACAGGGGAGAATCTGAATCACTTGGAATGATGTGCTTTAAGAATTAGCAATGAGCTACACTGATATTCTCTGGAAAGTGACTTCGCAGATTTGATCATTTTCAGGGCAAATGTAGGGGACTAAATATTCCATGCTATGAACAAGGAGAAATATATGCAACAAATTAACTTAGAAATAACTTGTAATGACAACATGGCTGATTGTGTTGTTCTGTTGGTTGTTCTGAAGTTTTTCTAATGGTTCCAGTTCAGATATTTGGGGAAACAGACACTGACTGGGACCCAATATTTAAATAGGGGATTAGGTCCTTGTTATACCTTTTGTTCAATTTAATAACAGTACTCATATATGGTGCACAGTACCTGAATCATATCTTTAAAAAGTAGTTTTTCATAATTGTAGTACCATTTCCATAGCAATATTAAGTATATGGCCATAAACTTCCAACAGTACTGCTGTATAATAAATTGGTAAATACTGTGATATTGTGCACATGAACACTATTACACACACACATTTTGATACTTTTATGTTCATGTAAACAAATAATATAATTACTGAACAATACAAAGTTGGTAACAGCAACCTTCTCCCAGTGTGGTCGCTTCATGTGGCTGCAAAGACAAAGCAACACTATTAAAATGCAGTGTAGTGGATTAATGAGACACGTCCAAAAGAAACAAAGCAGCTGCATCCTTGCAGTTGGATGAAATTCTGCAGGCTGTTTATTGTTGTTCAGACAGGGAATGTATGGAACCCCAGAGAGTCAGTACCTGGTGGCAGTCTGCCCCTCAGAGACTGTACAGGGGATAGATTGTGAGCTTGCCAGGATGCTTCCTTTGAATGTTGCTTGCTTGAAAGCGATCTTAATGGTGGCAACAACAAAAAAAAACCCCACACAGGGCGGTTGTGGCTGGCTCAGGTAGGAGAGGGGGGTCATTAAATTGTACCATTGGTGGTTGAAACCCCACCTCCTGTTCTCCAAATGTCAAAATATCCTTGAGCAAGACACAGAACCCCACATTGATCCCAACTAGCAGACCAGCACTTTCCATGGCAACCATGTGTGTGGGTAAATTAGAGGCTTTGTAAAAATGCTTTGTACTTCTCAGATTTAAAAGTACAGTACCATTTACATGACACATCAGTTTGTATCTACCATCTTTACCAATGGCAGTTACAACGGATGTGTTTGTGGTAGATCATATATATATATATATATATATATATATATATATATATATATATATATATATATATATGTATGTATGTATACACACACACACAGCTACTACCACAGGTATTTTTCCTCTGGAGAGCAGACTTGAGCCTGGACAGTCAGAAATCTGCAGGTGGGGGACCATCTGTTTGCTGGAAACCGGCCATGTTACATAAATCTACCAACCCAAACAATACAGAAGCAAAGTGGCAAAATAACAACAGAAAATTGCAACACCAGCTTAACAACTAAGCTGTGAGCAGTTGACATGAGCCCCCAGAGTCTTTCGCTCTGTTGGTTTTAAGGAAGAAAAATTGTCAGGGAAAACAGTGCTAAAGGAACTGCTGGGCAGAAAGTCATTTGAAATGATGATATATGTTTTCTTGTTAGGGATGCTTTTGGTGTCTTGTTAATAGTGTGATACACCTACGGCAACGTGAGTTCTCACTGTAATTTAATGTTTTCTGAAAAATCTCAAAGTGCTTTACAGTTCATGAAAATTGATGTAGTTTTCTAAAAAGACTATTTTATACTGTTGCATGCCCATGTTTTTGAAGGTCAAGACATATAATTCTGTATTTTCTCATACACTGAGGTTTTAATATGTGCCCTGGAGTATTGTAAATTGAGTAAGACTATACAAAACAATTCTATTTTGAGGCTAGGATAACACCAGGATTGTCTGGGCGATCTGAAATTCATACTGATTTGAAATTTCCCCAGGATAAGGTGACTCATGGGAGTCAGACAGAATAAAATCTTGCCAAGAAGCATAAACACCATTTGCAAAGTGGCTATCCACTTAGAAATCTTGACACAAAGGGAACATGGTTAAAAGTAGCCCTATGTTTCACCACACAAATTACAGATGATAATGAAGGATGTCTATTTGAAAGGACTATTTAAAATAATTCTGTTAGGTCCAAAAGAAAAAGTTTAATTACATGCTATCATGCTGTCTCTCTTTTTTTTGGTAGAGATTATGAAAAGGAGAAGAAGCATCATCATCATCTGAAGTCTGACAAGAAGAAGCGTAAGAAGTGTAACATCAGAGACATGGCTTTACTCTCTTTGAGACATTCAGCCTGATTTTGAGTGTGAAACAGTTTTTTATCTGCTCACAGAACTTTACTACAAAAACAGAAACAGCATTATGGAGTTATGTCCTCTCAGATACCAAGGTACCAAGTTATGAGATTTTTTATCTAGATTAGACCAGAGCCAGCAGCTTCACAGGTGAAAAAGTCCTTGAATTTTGGTATATTGGGACATGCAGTAAATCTCTACACTCTGTAAATTACAGTTCTGGGAATGTTTTGGTGATTTGCTGCAGCCTGAAACATTTATCAAAACTGGGAGCACAAGTTATAAATAGCTGCAAATGCCCCTGTCAGGAATTTAATGCACAAACAGTACATCCATTATAGTGTAGAAAAATGTAGTTGCAAGCATACAACAATATATTTGAAGAAGTTAATTGAAGCACTAATTAGAAATTATTTTGAGAGCCATTTGAAGCAACTATGAAGTAACTATGAGCGCATCACTAATAAATTGTTATTTATTTACATGCTACTGTTAAGGCTTCAGGGAAACAACATATTTAAAATCTTTTTCGCATGCAAATGTGTTTTTTATTAGGAGCATAATGGATCAATACATTTAAACAAAGATCCCCATATCAAACTGATCAGATACATTCAGATCTGAACAAGTTGAAGAGTTATACTCAAGAAAAATTAAGATATATTTTGTTACATTTATTAACTATATAATGTCAGACAGAAAACTGGGAAATTGGGAATGTGAATGGGAAACCTGGGAAATTATTTATAGCTATCATTTCTAGCTATGTAATAATATTTTAGATGATAAACCTTTATAAGGTTCACAGTTTATTCCCCTTTGTAGTTAAATAAATGCTTACCCAATGTATGAAATCAACAACCAATATTTACAAGTTTATGAACTAATAAGGAGTTCTCCATCAGATGTTTATTGCCTAATATCCTGTGTAATGTCAGAACTTGGTTGTGTATTTGTGCTTCAGTAACTCAGTATTCTGTACATCTTCTACTGCCACTCCACGTACTCTTCAGGACTAGGATGTCCCCAGATGCTGCTGAAGTCAGGGCTGCTCAGTCCAACCAGTCATTTCTCTGTGTTCTGGTTTCAAAATGGAAAGTTACTGAGACTGCATATGTCCCTTTCCATAACTGACTCATGACATACAGAGTACCTTAACTGCAGCAGCATCTAGCCTGGATAAGTAACATGACAAAGTTACAAAATAATTGCAAATATTCCTATGTCCCCTCTGAGTGGGGAGCTTAAGCCCTGTTAACACTAGATTAGAGACCTCATATGGTTTGGAATTTATTTGTTATGTGAGGGAACTGGTAATAGCTGTGAAGACTCAAAACCAGGATGTACAGACAAGGCAGGTAAGGTCGTGCAACAAAAACAGGCTCAAGCAACAGGTAGGCAGTCACAGTCAGTTGGGATTAAACTAGTCCAAAAGACAAGTAGACAGGGAAAACTAACTGAGAACATGCAGGGACAAAGACTGGAATGCTAAGTCTGAGGCAAGCACAATAGATTATCTTGCAAAGATAGTTAGCCGGTGGGCAGGTATGTATAGTAATGGAGTGATTGGGTAATGAGGGGCAGGTGACTGGGGAACGGCAGGAAGAACTGAGGACAGACGAGGAATGACAGATGACTTCACAGTGGACAGCACTTTATAGCAAACCAAAAAAATGTGTCTGTCAAATGTTATTTTAAAATTAGTTTGTAATAAAACATCATTACAAAACAAAATAATAAAATCCCTGGAAAAGGCCCAAAAGAGAGGATTTTCCCTTACAAACTTGCAGAGATGCACACACACACACACACACACACACACACACACACACACATACACATAGAGAGGGAGAGGGAAGGAGGGCGAGTCATGAACATAAGTGTAAGCTTTTCTAAAATTCACAGTGTTTGAATACTGAGATGTGAATGAAGGTCAATCAAAACTCAACAAGCAAAAATGTGTTCTCAGACTATGTTCCTAAAAACAGTATATCAGCTCTTTAGATGATCATAATAACACTGCATCAGAAAAAAAAAAGCCTTACTGCTGATTTTTTTTTTTTTTTTTTAAACAGCTGAGCCTTTGGGATGGCTAGCAGAATGCTGAGGCAGGTTAAAGGTTATGAAATACAGCCAGGAGAGGGGACACACAAAGATCTGAAAACAAACAAACAAAAAAAAATGTAAAAATACATTTTAGACTACCATATTCATTTTATAAAGAGGCTGAGTCACTCCCATTAACCTGGTCATTGCTGTTTTACCATAGCAATGAGCAGAAGTGTAATTAAATAATGTTTAAGAGAAGCCAAGCTGAAACTAACATATAGCAGTGTGTCTATGGAAATATCTGCTCCTTTCTGTCTTACACACACATACACATGAAGAAACAAGGAAATTTACATTGACATTAATTTACTGTACGTCCCAGAACACCCAACACTTTTTATCTGCATGCTTGTTCTGTTGGCCTCTCCCTGACACTGTGTAAATCTCACTTAATTACGAGCCACTGACTGAGTTTACTGAGACAACTCTCTTGAGATCTGCTCTGTGTACTCTGAGTGTCCTCCAAAACACTGGGACCCTACAGCGCCTTTCTCACGCTACATGCACTTTGTTGAGTGTGTGTGTGCATGCCTGTGTGTGGACAGATTAAATCAACACTGATCCCCCTCCAAAAAAATACTGTTCAACACAACACACACTCTTATCATTTTGGCCTGTAGTCAGTGTTGTGTAAATCTCACTTGAGTGCTTACTATAGACCCAGTTTTCAGTGAGTATGTGTGTGTGTGTGTGTGTGTGTGTGTGTGTATTTGAGCTTGTTGCTGACAGACTGAACACTGCAATAAGGGTTATTCTCATCCAAATTCTTTCCAACATCATCTCCTATTTACATCCATTACACTTCTGTCTGATGATTTAATCACTTCCTCCGTAATTAGAACTCATGCTTCCGACCTAATTACAAACACAGTCATGTTGCCCCGGGTCACTTTCTACTCAACCCAGAAACTAATTCTGTAAGGACCTTTTGGCTTGTAAATTTTTCAATCAGTTGACACTGTTCACTTAATATGAATCCAGTATGAACCCCTGTGACTTGTCGTAGACAAAACTACTTGTGTACTACTTGTTTTGTCTATATCAACTTTTGTGCACACATACTTGCATACTTTTGATTTGTCATAGAATAAAATGAAGAAGCTGCTAAAAGATCTGAAATCTTGTTCATTTTACAAAGACCTTCTAAAATGGAGGACAGAATTATCGGTACCCTTTAAAAGAGGTGATAGATTAATGAACTGTTGTAATATTTTAAGCAGACTGTTGGCTTCAGTTAGTGTCACAGCTATCTTCAATCTCACAATCAGCCATTCAGCCTATTTAAACTGAGAGGAGTCCTCACTGTGTTGTTTGGTGTCATTGTGTGTACCACACTGAAGATGGACAAGAGAAAGAAAAGAGCAGAATTGTGTGAGGGGATAAGGAAGACATTTTTAATAGAACCTCAGCTAGTCTTGAATGCACTCCTGTCCATAGACACCCAGCCCCACCCCTTTTCTTCCGCCCTTTCACCTGGAAGTGCTTGGCAACGAACTACACCAATGCAGGCCACATGCTCAAACATACAAAAGAATAGTTGGGAGAGGTATGTTGCATTGTTTGCACCTTGTAGTATACCTGGCTTTCATGTAAAAAAATATTTATTTTCTCATACTCCAGGTGAATCAGCTTTGATTGGGTCTCCACAGGGCAACAGAAAAAAGGTATTTTAATTTACATTTCTTTTCTCATTACTGTCTTACTAAATTTGTAATCATTTGGGCAGAAGAGTGCTAGACTGGTTCTTCTTGACCTGGTGTAAAGCCACCACTATGTTGTCTGCAAATGTTGCAATGTTGTAAAAGTTTGCTATTATTGTTGTGTGTGTGTTGGTTGTGGTTGTACACTACTATAGACAGAATTTAGCCTCTTCCTTCTCCTGGTCCTGTTCAAGCATCACAGTCCCCAAAACCTTCATTACTTCTCTTAGTTAAAACCTAGAGACCCCATTAAACTGTTGGTGTTCTGTTAAGATTTTTTGTTATTCATTAAAACTTTTTAAAAAATGATTTTATGCTGTGTTAACAAATGTATCCATTTTGAGGATTAAAACCTCTATGTCTGCTTTAATCCAGATCTACTCTTATAGCTTCTTAACACTGAGTAACACATGTTTGAAACATGGTCAGGGTAAAGGCTAGTTCTACTTCTAAAGTACACCCTCTGGTGCTACATGAACAGGTCTTCGGGTGATGAACCGTGCATTATAGTGTGTTTTCAGGCCTTTAACCCTCAGACAACCTCATCTGTGCGATCCTGCCAGGGGTGATCAGCACCCGATTTGTGTCCAAGTGGAGCACTAATCCACAATGCCCTACAATTGCACAGTAGTCCTTTTACTCACATACTGTGCTCACATACTGTCATTAGTCATTTCCTGTCACCTGCATAGCAACCAAGCAGGAATAAGTGTGTAGATGAAAGGGAAATGTTTTGCCCTGTGATACCCAGACATGCCTGACAGAGGATCAACACCGATTTACATTTAACATTTAAAAACTGCTCTTGCCCATTGTCCCATCATCACAGTGAGATCATCAGCAGGTCTGGTTGCTATGAAAATAGCAGCTTGACATTTCTCATATGATTTTGGATAATTAAGCTATTATGGGTAACATGTTCATCTTGAAAATACACTTTTGCTGTCTGTGACAAGGACAGCTTAAGAACCAACCTGACAGTGATATTTTTTTTGTTGTTGTTCTTTTAACCTCCAATTGAGGCAATTTCCCTACCAGCACTTGTAGGCTGGCTCCCTTTGGAGACCTCAGTGATAAATTTGCTACAGCAGCCAGCGTCAGTAATGAGAACTTAACCAGTTTTATGACCCCTTCAATGTACTGAAACTGAATTTTGCTCTAACAGGACTCAGCAGCTGAGATAGGGGCATGTAGCTGGTCAGTTTTGCAGCATGAGGGTCAGACAGCACAACAGCAAACTTGTCTGAACTTGACTGTAACAAGAATACTGAAGCGCCACAAAGAGAGAGGGGACAGAGGGAGAGGGCAGGAGAGGGCAAAAATCAGTGTCCAGCAGTGAGGAAAAAGTTATGATGGGGAATCTGATCAGAAACTAAGTGAAACAGGGCAAAGGTGAGAAGAACACTAAGACAGGAAATAAATCCTTTAGTCATGCCACAACACTGTCACCTAAGCAATGTTCAGTTTCTCAAAATCTATAACATGACACATATGCAGTGTAATAGTATCAACTATTTTAAGAATTATATAATTCTATTGGGTAATGTTTTATTGGAGGAGAAAGTTGAAGGATGCCTTTGGGTACGGATATGTAGGATGTTATACCCTTCTCTGACAACCCAGCAAAACCAAAGTAGGTCTGCATTTTCAGATTTTCACTTTAAGAAGCAGGAAAAAATAACCATGACTTGGTATTGAAATTACTTTTTCCCCTATACATACTGGTGCTGTGACAGTAATAAGGGAAAAAAAAAAATCTTTCTTTCAAGCCAATCCGGAGTTGTGTGGCAATATAGCAATAGTCAGTCAGATGTATGGTGTAGCAGCCTATTGATCTTTGGTGCAGGATACCAGTGGCATAACAGCGAGTGCATGTGTATATATGCATGCTTGCATTTATCCTGATTCAAGCTGTACAGTTTATCCTGAGGGATCAAGGTAATATTAAGCCTGGAGCCATACAGACCTACATGAATGTAAATCCCATAGTGTCAAGTTGTCTCAGAAGCTTATGGAAATGTCAATGAGTAAATCTGTCCAGAGCCAGAGTTCACACCAAGCAAATCCTATTCTCCTCAGCTCCAACTTTTCTTCTTCCAAGGATAATTTTCTCTAAATAAGCCTTGTTTTATGCATAAGAACTGTAAGTTGTTCCTTTCAACCATACACAAACCCACACTGTTGTCACTGTTGCTCCCTATCAGCTTCGCTACAGAGACACAGCCAACAAAAGAAAGCTGAGTTTATCTTTTTTCAAGACATTCTAGTCAATTACATCACTAAATGGTGTTACACAAGTCAGATCAGCAATGGCAAAGCAGGTGACATTTAGCTGATTTATGTCATTCTAGTCTAACTGACACCTAGTCAGTCTCAAAGGAAATCCCACATCTTGTGATCTGGATTTTAATAATCCTATGAAAGCATGCATAGCCAAGACATAAGCAGAATAATCAGCTGCTTATCTGTTTTCCTTCAGTGTTTGTCCTATGCATGTAGGTGCACAGTTATGCAGCCAGCTACACATAGTTTCAATAAAGGCTGTGTTTACGGCCACTACACAGAAATAAATCGTGTTTATGTACAGTGTTGCTCTTTATTTGGTCATGTTTTTTTCTAAACGCTGTGCCTGTGTTGTCAAACTGGTAGATATGTGCATCTGTTTTCTTGCAGGCCATGTGCTGTAGAAATGTGCAAGCAGTGAGTTCTACCAGCAACACAATATCCAACTGAAACCAACCGAAGGTGACAAAATGATACACTGGTGGGATTATAGGTGAGTACCCAGGACAGTTCAAGAATCGGCACTTTAGATGGCCTTCACTGAAATTCAAATATGACCCGACTAAAACTCAAATTGACATTGTTCGGTTGGGATATTCAAGCAAAGCATATTATCTTGACTATAAAGCGGGATGAAAGAAAACACACAAAACCATACAAGCACAAAGTCATTAACTGAAATTTAGTGAAAATGCTACTGTAATGAGAAAAAGAACAATGTTTGATTGTTCAGTAATTAGTATTTAGGAGAGAGGAAGGTGCAAATGTTCCTCAGTCTTCTAGCATCTGTTCTTCCAGAACTTCCACTGATAACAGACAGGTTTGATTACTCTGAAGTCTATAAAGAGACAGTGGAGTCACAAAAAAAGATTTATTTGATCATCTCAATTTGAGGGCAGTTTCTGTGCATCTTTGAACCTATGGGTGCACAGGTGTATGTGTTATTTTTATTTTTTTGTTTTGTTTGTATTTATGCATTATGATTATTTCATTCATAGCTGATGAATACAGTGTGAGATGATTATGTGATTTGAAGTGTATCCACAAAACTAAACTAAAAACTAAACCTCCTTAGCCACATTGGAGCTCACACATTTCTCCAAATTGAGGTGTTAATTTGTGTTGGTCCTTTTGTTAATAAATCCCATGAAAAGACCAAAACTGCCCATTTCAGTATGAATTTATGACTTCCCTCCGCTGTGTGTGGCTTTAATCCCCAAGGCCACTGACTTCCACTGAAAATATAAATCTTAAAAAACTGCTCACAAATACATAGTTTCATTTTCATAAAAGGCTAAATAGAATCCTTAAAAAATCTGGGCACTGTAGTTTTTCAGCAAACATCACCCAAACAGGAGTAAATAGATTTGCCAGGGACTATTTTCAGCTGCGGATAAATACACGTTTAGTATGCTAATGAGTATTTATGGTCGCAGATGCCCATGTTCATCATAATGGAGGAACATATCAAACAGCCTGTTTGGTGTGCATTTCTAAGTGCTGAAGGCAGCGCGAGTCTGTACGGGAACTGGTATCAGCATCAGCTGAGTTGAGTTGACTCAAGTATTGTGGCTTGTATAGGGTTGTAGTACTGATTGATATCAGCAGTGAGGGCACACAACTATGGTAACCCCCGAGGGGAACCGTGCCATTCGGTCACCACTTGCACTGTCATGCAGTACTCAAGTAAGCTTTTTGTATTGTGTTGTAATGCTTTCATTTATATGGCTGGCAGTTTGGTAAAATGTAAAAGGTGAGTAGGCAGGAGAAAGCAAGATCGTTTTTTTTATGTTTTTTATGTTGGGGGTTATTTATGGAGTATGGTTGGAGTACAGTTATTTTCTTGAGGCATTACTTACCAGTGTGTTGAAGTCCTGAAATTACAGCAAGGAATGTATTGGTCGTTTTGCCCGCAGTAGACAACAAGAAGGAACGAGTTATATGAGGCTTTGATCCCTGTTAGAGGATAACAACTGATATATTGACAGTAAAATAAATAAATAAATATCCTTCAACAGATATTATTACTTCCATTACATGTGCAGTGGAACAGATGTGATTCAGTCTTTTTCCTTTATTTATGTTTTTAATTTTTTTTTCATACAATCACCATTTGCTATTTATGCTGATCCATTTTAAATTGTAAACCTGAAGAGTTTAATATTATCAGAGATGTATATTTGAACAGACTTGGTTGGTATTGTTTCACTAGCAGATGGCTGTGCTGTGAATTGATCCGCTGGGAGGCATTTCTCATAAAATCACAGTTTATTCGTTTAGGATAGCTGCGACTCTAAGAAAAACGTTTAATAACAAGGACACTTCCCACTTATGGGAAATCGCCACTCTTCTTCTTTTTGTTCCTTCCAGCAGTTTGCTTTTATCTGCTGTGTAACATTTACAATAACAAACATACTAATTAGCCACTGTAACCTCAGCCTACAGAGGAAGAACAAAGCCTCTGTGGTTGCCATGTCTTGGCCTCAGAGTGTTCACACAGGTCGGTTCACATAACCTCAGTTTTGCGCAGAGGAACTCAGCAGTGATATTTTTCTCTCTCCCATAGCCTCATGTGGTTGCTGCTCTGAGCATTTATCTGTGTGTGCATCTGTTTGGCACTTGGCACTTAGCATTTTATCATGAGATGTAACTTAGAAATCTCAGCAAAATGGATACAGTGATTTTTTTTTTTCCAGCTGTCACTGAGAGTTGGCAGGTACCAAATTTTACCTCTCCATTACAATATCCATATATCTTCAGCCGAAGAGAGCTGCACAGAGGATGAAAGGGGCATTTGTCTCTTTGGTTTAAGGCACTAGTGTCCTCTTAACTTAAATTCAGATCATTTATTGCAGACCTGTAGTCCAGAGTAGAATAAGATTAAAGAGATGGAGGATAAAAGTCTACAAGACAGGAGAAACAAGAGAGGAGGAATTCCCTACTGGATTCTTATACATGCTGTGGGACTGACTGACTCCATCTGCTTAATAAGTCATGACAGATAACTGACAACGCTTATCTTATCTACAGGTACTTCTGTATGTATGTGTGTGTGTGTGTGTGTGTGTGTGTGTGTGCTTCTACAATTTTTCGGAGAGAAAGACAAGTCTGACTGTGCGGCTAAAAATAGCTCAGGTCATTCATTGAAATTCCATATGGCACAGCTCCAACCTTAATGGACATGTACAAGAGAAATATCTCTACCAAGACTCCATTTCATTTCTGTATCAGAAACAATAATGAAACAGCACTTTGTATAATTAGGTATCCCCAGTCAGTTAGAGAAGCAGAGAGATGCAGCCAAAAGAAAGCCACACTGAAACAATAAACTTTCAATTTCCTCAGCACTCCTGTTGAATAATGAGATGTTGTTTAAAAAAAAAAAAAACATTTGGCAGACTTGTGATTGCAGCTGAACTGTGTTCGAATCTTTTGTCAAAGAGAAAGTGAAGACTGTGTTGGACCATATGTGATGGAGGAGACAGAGTTTGCAACAAAGTGGTGGTTTGTGGCAGGAATAAACACACAAATCTATGAAATCGTTTCTTTAGAAAACACAGAAGTCAGCTCAAACCCCAGCTCTCTGTGACAAGATGAAGGAACATGTCCACTCAAGAGAAGTGGAAAATAAATTTTGGGGACAAAGAGACAGAGCGAAGGAGAAATAGAGTTGGCACTGTTTGACAGTGACATATCTGTTTGATGTTCAGTCGATTGTTTCTTTTCTGCTCTTTTCCTTTTTCCTTAATGCCTTGGAACTTGGAACTAAAAATGTTACACAAGTTGTTGTAATGGTCATTTTGGACACTCAGCTTTCTTTGTGCACAACACAAGTCAAAATGTCAGTTTTACATGCTGTACATTTTTAGTTTGAAATTCTCTTTTAGTCAGGCCCTTAAGGGAGATAATAAATTGTATTGCTAGTGCTGTGAGCAAAGGTAGAGCCCTCCAAAAGGTTTCATACCACCAATCTGAGTATGGACTTAATATGGTTGGAATAAATGGCTGGTGTACCTGTAAGATAAAGCCCTGATCACAGCATAAAGTTCCACAACAATTTTCATTCACACATCCATATGAAATAGATGGTCCTAAAAGCTTTGTGACATAGTGACTATACACACAGGGTTAGTTGTTAAGCATGCTATTTGCACAGTAACACTGTATTGGATATGCAGCGTTATTTACAACTTTTGAGTGTTCAACTGAAGATAGGTTGCTTGATTGCAGAGCTGGCCATGTTAAGTTTAAAAAAAAATACGGTGAATTGACAATTCAGCATGATATTCATTAAATTTGGGTTTAACTAGCTTGAACAACAAACTTTGGCTAATGTGAAGCATCCAAGTTTGTTTAGTTTTGGACATATCGATATCCAAGCTTTCAGAAAAATCAGTTTCCCAGTAGGAATTAAGACTTGGATGTTGACACAAACGCCATTACATAATTATATAGTTATATAGTCGGAAACTGGTAGTAATAGTAACTCCAGTGTGACATGAATGTGTCATAACTATGTTCTAGCCAGCTTGGACAATGCTTGCTTCTTGCTTATGAGTCACAATACCTCTCAAAGCTAAAAGGTAGCAAGTTGGCTGGAGATTATTTTCTTTACCTCCCTGATGAGTAAACCTATAGTCTCATACTGTGAGGCCTTCTGATATTGTTACTGTGACACCACAAGAATATAATAAATAAACTGTATATTCATTCAGTGGATATCACTTGTCCCAAGGTGTGCCTGTTGCTGCAGGTGAAGTATAAATAAATAATGTGAAGGTATTGATTGATATTCTATGAACTTCTCTGCTGCAGGAGCAGAGTACACTCTAGCCTCACCACCATGAATGAAGAATAGAGGACACAATGAAACTCTGTCCTTTTTTTTCTTTTCCTTCTTCTTTTATATAAGAAATATATGCTTATTTGCTTACATACAGTATCTCTAATGATACACGTTTAATGCAATTCAAATAAACAGAATACTTCAATACAACTTTCCAGATTCACACTACCTCTGCTTGCTGTGGTGCTGCAGAGGATCACAATGTGGAGAAAGTTTCAGATGTCAGTCGTGACACACAAACAATCAAAAGTTCAGCCGTAATCCATCAGGCTTATTCAGTTTTGATATGTGTCATTAAAGAAATATATGGCTGTCACAGCCCTTCTGCGTTGCCCAGGAGCGAACTCATGGCTGTTTTGATGCACCGTCCTCTGTCATCTTCTCTGTGTGTGTGCATATTCTCAGCTCCTGCTTCACTCTATGAATAACAACTGCCATCATCAACATAATCTGTCTCATGTCTTCATGTCCATTCCTTTTTAGTGGTCATGAAGCTGTAAAATATCTTTGTAATTGCACCATGGACATTCGTATACTTTATCAACCCCCTACAGCTGTTTATTCTGTCTCTCTGCTTGTATAATGTTTTTATGGAGTTACTAATTTGGAAGCTGTGAAAAATACACAATCAGGCCCTCATGTGTCCTCTCTTGCTAAGGTGAGGAAACAAAACCACACACACTGTGTCACTGTCTCAAAACTACAAAATTTGCCCAAACACTGTTATCAGTTCAGGGTGTGTTACAGAGAAGAGGTGGGCAAATGATGCTGGCTCAGTGTGTTTTCTTCAGGCATGCCTCTTAATGGCAACAGTGGAGCAGATGGGCCAACAGGGAGAGTTAGATATGTGAATGAATGAATGTACAATTGTAAAATAAGGTCTGAATCCATGAGGTGCTTGATTTGTTGAAAGGCAAGTGATTTAAAAGAAATATATAAATACAAATGGGTACAACTGTATAAAAACCACTTATTTTCTTTGCCTTTTAAAGAATGTTATATTGTTTGTGATTTGTAGACTTTTATGTATGTTATTTATGTTTTAACCTTTTCCTGTTTTTATTCCCATCTGTTCCTCCAGTTTCTGTTTTTGTCTGTAAAGCAACTTCTCATTAAGTTTGCTCGCTACATACAGTGTCTCTTTCTGAATTTACCTTACAGACATTGAAATAACATAATATAGTGCTCAGTCTGATTTGTGTGAATTTGCAAATGTATCTGAAAGAACTGCATGCCATTTGCTGCATACATGCCTATTAAGCATTTGTTTCTGTTTTTCCTGACTCTCTGTGATTGCATTTGATTTCCCTGAATGACCTCCATTTCCAAGAGGTCAGTACAAACAAGGGTCTGCTATATCATTCTTTAATTAGTGCATTTGTCATACTGGCAGACTGTGTGTTCTTTATTATATAAGTCAACTCCATCCTGTGTGTGTTTGTGTGTGTGTTAGCCACATGTGTGAGTATTATGATGCCCTGCCAACAGTGAGATTAGTGCTATGCAGAAGAGGATATGGTTCAGATAAGGTCCACAGCAGCGGGTGAGCTGCAGCCTCAGGCCGCTCTGCTGAGAGTCAGTAGCACGCCACGGAGAATAGCTTCATGTTGATTTTCATCATCTCAGATAAATGTACTCTGAGAGTCCAAACAAACCAAGGGAAAGATTTGTCTGAGATGTTGACTATATTAACTGTCACATTAACAGTCATAGCTCTCAGTAAATCAAAGAGCCCTTTGTTTGCAAATAAATGCAGTGTTCCTCAGATTCAGGTGACTATGAGGTGATGGATGCCAGGAGCACTGTTTCCAGTGCTCAGTGCCTATTCCAGGGTTTGTGCCAGTGCGTAATCAGTGCCAGACACGTCTGTGTGCCCTCACAGATGCTGTGCAATTGAAAATGTTTCAGTGGATCTAACAGAGCTACAAATTGTTTTGTCTGAGAGTAGTACCAGTTTAAAAGATTCCCTAATAATAAATAAATCCCTCTTTTTACTCAGTATTTATCCATAAACACCATGACCACAATAATTAATATAGATAAACAACAACAAACCTGGCCCTCAATTATTTGAATTTTTCATATATAGGGAATGCATTTACTCCAGTTCAGCATCTGGCACAGAGTTGTGCACACATGTGCTAAAGCAAGCCAATAAGGCAGTTCAGCTGATTCATCTGCAGTTAATATGAACATGTGAAGCATGAAAAAACCTGCCTATGTGCTTCATTTATTCACTGCAGGAGTCCACATGTTCTGTTTCTGTTCCTCTTTTCCTTTATGCAGACATAGTTTACAAGAGAAACATAAAGCCTGGAGTTTTTCTTCATCCCATTACACAAGTAAGGTAATCTAAGATGCAGCTCCTGCCAAGCCCTGGATAGACCGGCAGGCAGACATGCAGGCACAGCAGACACCAAGAAAAACATGCCTTAAAGAGATCAGCATGTCAACCCTTAGCTCTCGTGTGTTGTCCAACAGCCAAATCTGAGTTTTAACATCAGCTTAGAACTGTTTTCATTAAGACCTCATTCATCTGGATAAAGTTGTCTGAGCCTGACTTTCACCCGCTGTCCAGAGCAGGGATACAGACTATATAGCTACACCCCTTAAATTGGATGTAGTGAAAATTAAGTCAGAGATCATTAACTTCACATGGCAATTAAGAAATCATCAAGTTTGAAAAACATCATCATTCTTGCCCTTCCAGTCTTTGCCAAGTTTGATTGCTTAATCTACATATTTTGTTAAAGCATTTGTAGTTTTAATTTAAGTTTTTAACACATGTAATCTTACACTTGAATAATATGTTGGACAGTAATGGTACTTGTGTTTGGCTGGAGGGTGTGGAGTAGAAGTATTTTTTCCATCCCAGTATCTGAGATTATACTCTGGGAATAAACTGCAGTGTTTGCTCACTGCTTCCCTGCAACAATCCTGCAGGTGAGGTGCTGAGAATTGCTCATGAATGTCTTTTTCTTTTCAGTCCTTACAACACCATATAGATAAATGTGTTCATAAGCAAAACAAACAACAACAACAAAAAAAAGGAAAGAAAAGAAAAGGGAGGGGGCGTCATTGACCTCCAGGACTGGGAGGTGGTAGGAGCACTGGGACTCAGCAGCATCATCCTGTTCCACTCCAAACATGTAAAAGAGATTAATCCCTTGGCTGCCCTCTCCTTCAGCTGTGGGAAAATTCCTCAGATGTCATTAGGGGAAGCTTCCTCCTTCCGGCCATACACAGAAAGTGTCAGGAAACTTCAGTAAAATCCCTAAAGTTTTAGCCTCAGAGCAGCAGGTTAAGGAAGTGTTACAAAACAAGAAAGGAACCATTTCTCAATCTATCTGTACCAGCCCTAAAAAATAAAATTAAAATTATCACAAACTACAAGCACCCAGCACCTCTTTAATGTGAATATTTATGGTTTACATTTATTATGCATTAGGGTAATGCCAATGCCAAATATGACAGAATATGTTACAGACAGTGACATGAGTAAATATTACATCACCTAATTTGATTAATAGACAATGGAAAACTACTAAAATTATGAGTTTTGTGTGTAAACACATTTATCAGTGATTTAATGCTCCAAGTTCTTTTTTTCTGCCTATGATTGTGTATTCACCTCTTCATCCAACAAGTTCAAGTAGTCCAAGGACCATTTTAGGTTTCAGAACAATGGACCAGTGCTGTCCCTTTTTTGTGTTTTATTTTTTTAGTGTGAAGGCACTCTCCTAACAGAATTTCTGATTTGCCTTCTTTCTCTCTTGTTTGTATCATTACTTCTGCTGGCTTAATATTTATATAGCTCAGAGAAAATATAAACATCTGATCAATGAAAATCGATAGATGTGTGCTAAGATTTCTCAATATGTCAACATCAGTCTTGATGCGTCATCTTATTGACTGACCGCACACAAAAATCCCCGTGGTGTAGCACAGAGCGACAAAGTCAAATGTGAGGATTCATCGATATCAGCATGAGCAATGCAATGCATTTGTAATGTGCAAAAGATATAAAACATTAATAATGGAACAACACAAAGGACCAATAGTTCTTACAAACAAGCACAAATCGACCTTTGCTTCATATTTGTTTCACACTGTGTATATCATCACATTCTTTCATCAAAACAACAATCATCAAACCCCTCACCCCTCAAATGTCATCCTGAGGACTTTCACAACTCCTCCACACGCATTTTGAGAGTGACAAAACGTTTGACAAGTTACAACTTGGAGGTATAAAGACAGTGGTTTAGACTGTTGTAATAATGGGTTTCATTATAATCTTAATGACATCTTGTAATCTTTGCAGATCTTTAGCACAGCCCCAGTGTCAAGGGAACAGGTGTAATTGGCAAAACTTTAAAAGAAAAAACAGGAAATGGAAGAGCTAATTGCAGTTCCACCCCATATAGGCTAGTTTCAGGCCCCTGTACCTACAGCACTGCTGTTACTGGACCACCCAACTGGCTTTTCCTAAAATTAGAAGTACAAACATATTTCCAGATTATAAAAAAAATCTGTCTATAGGCACACTTTTGTTCTGCTGAGCTTGCTGTTAACCACATACAGTACTAATGTGCATAATGCTGTTCATGCTCATGGCAGCATTATTGAATTCCCCTCATGCTGGAGTTGCACTAAAATTAACACACCCATTCATTTCAATGACCAAGGCGACAAGATGCATTTGCTCTCTGTTATCGTAAATGGATCCTGCCTCATTTGTCTCCCGTAATGTTCCACCTGGTTGCACTTTGACCCTTTGAAATGCTGAGACTCACTCCATACTGCCCAGCAAATGAGAGTGGATTGGCTTCTTGTTTAGGAGGTAATTATTCTATCTATTCTACTGCAACAGGATCTTCCTGCCTGGCAGTGAGTTCAAAGTCAGTGATAGAGGAAAAGACAATAAAGTGTTATAAAAAGACACTTTATTTTCATTTTGAATTAATGCTAATGTTCTAGCAGCAAGTCCTAAGTCTCATCCTGTATTTTCCAGTGCATATAAGCAGCTTTGTCCTGCCAATTCTGGTCCCACCACAGCACAGGCCTTAAAAGAACACACAGGTTTGATACGCCATGCCACACTGAACAAAATGTCCTGTACAGGAAAGCAGCTATTACAGTTACCCACTGTAGTGAACTATTGGAGAAAAATAAGATGATGATTAACACTCGCATGTTACAGGAACTGAGGAGGACAGAGATGTTGCATGAGTGTAAAAAATGGATAGGAGAAACGTTGCTGGGCGGCAAACACCTTTTCTTTTTGCAGTCTACCTTTTAAAGATGAGGTGAAGGGTGAAGAGGGCTTGGCCATAGATGATATCTTTGCTTTCTGTTCCGAAGTTTTGCTTTTGCTCATGGTCGTCATACCACCAGTTCCAACCAGCAGTAAGCGATTAAGAAGAAATGGCCAAGCAATTAACCATTACAAAAAGTCAATAATCAAGTTCTAATGCCAAATAAGGCTGTAATTTCTATCTTGTTTTCACAGTCTCATTGCTCAGCTGCATGACTCAGACATGTCTAGCCATAAAATTTGTTGAAGTATAAGTTTTCAAAAGAGACACCTCCTTCGCCTCTTTCTGCGACATTCTATACATCTGCGGCTTATGATTTCCATCCTGTACAAATGTTTGGATAAGGCTACGCTTTGTAAAGCAGGCTTAGATCCTGCAATTAGTTAATAATGAGTTCACCACAAAAGTCCATATTGTAGCTACGTGCACGTATGCAGAGCTGCCATAGGAGTTAACACAGAGCGGACCATTAGGCCTAATCTGATTACAGCACATCACCAAGGCAACCAGTTGCTGTTGTGGTCTGATCCTGCCAAGACCCTCTGCACTACTAAAGAGCACAAACACAGGGCACTTGACTTGGCCAACCTTGAGAGGTTTCAGATGGCCATAATTTTCCTTAAAAATGAGAGAAAAGTAGCAAAATATGGTAAAATATGAGCCAGGATACACAAGAGAGAAACTAAACTGTAATGTAACAGCAAATCCTCTGCTCTGCTTTTTTAATTGCTAGACACAGACCTTAAGGTTATTCCTGGAACCAATCCACTCGCATAAAAGCAGCGTTTCAAAATGTAAGGCATAACGCCTCTGTTTGAAGACCGTGAAGTACGCCACAGGTAATTAAGCAAAGATTTATCATTTCATGTGTTTTATCTTATGTGTTGTGAATCAAGCTAATTACCTGCCCCTTTTCAACTTGCAAGAACTGTAAGAATTATCATTTGTTGATACTGTAGTAATTTATCAGTCGCAGTGGGAAATTGTGTTATTTGGGCAGCAAATTCACAACAAGAAGATGTTACAATCTACAGTATTGTCAAAGACATGGGGAAGTAACTTTTAAAAGGCAGTGTTTTTTGTTCTCACACAAAGCACAGTGATTTGTTGTATTTTGTAACTGTAACAGGACAAAACATTGGCACTGAATTTTTTTTTTTATGTAAATCTCTAAAGCCTAAAATTATAATATATATATATACACACCATAAAATCTCATAAGAAGGCAGCATCCATTCATTTTTATCCTCTGATAGCAATGCCTTAAAGTGCTTCAATAAATGCAGTTTACACATTATTGAGTGGCAAATATACATAAAGTGTTGGTAGTATAATTGATTTCATATTGGAGTGGCCATGTCAGCGGGGCAGGTGAATTAAAATGAACGTACACTGCTTTCTTTATTTTAAGTGCCAGCAATTATATTGATGAAATAGTTTCATAAGCCATATTCAGAAGACAAACTGAAAACAGGCCTCATTAGATACATTCAAAAACAAAACAACCATTACCAGAGGTTCTTGTGGTACATTTCGCTGTGGGTAAAATCATTGCGAAGGTTTATAGTTGGTGATCAAATAAGTGTAGGGAAGCAGTAGCTCCCAGGATAGGAGCCAGGATTATTTCATTTACGTCAATGTCAAAATCAAGTTAAAGCCATTTATGAATTCTATTTTGCTTCTCTGTGTATCTCACCACATTCCTCCCTGCATTCGTGACGCTGACCACATCCACGACATTTACGTTTTGTCCTGCAGGACTCATAGTAATGTGCTCCCCCTTTGCAGCCCTCTGCATTGAGAAAATGCAATAACCGTGAAATTAAACTATTTTTTTATTTGCTAGGAACCCCCCCCCCCCCCGGGACACTGTCTGGGACACACACTTGACAAGCAGCAATATGAGAATCCTTGTGGGCAGTCAGCTTCCCAGACAACATCGGGGGCAGACTCTGTGGGGCAGATCTAGTTCCGTAAGCTATTCATTAAATGGACTAAAATGAGTTTAATCCCATCCCATGTTAGAATAACTATGATCAACTTTGACTAGCTGAAACTCTCTATGTATGCGTGTATTTCCATATATAGTAATTTATGAACATGTTACTGTATATGTGTGTTAAAGTATGTATGCACCATGTGTATAGTTTTTCCTCAAACATACTATCTAATGTGAGGACAGTATTGATTTAAATCAGCAGGATCTAAACCATCAAGTATCACAAGCAATGCTCTGTTGCCTTTGCCAAGCACAGCATTCCTTTAGATTGCTTGGGCTGTGTCAAATATTCACTGTTGTTTTAAGAAATTAAATCTCAGCAATGTCTGTGGAAAAAGCACTAAGTGATATTACATGTCTTCTTTTGAATTGTCCTTTAGGGCCATAGATTTCCATACTGATATGAGAAGCAAATAACAGCTCTGAGTGTTCAGTGGCACTTAAATTACACCAGCAGAGAGTGGGTCTAAATTGGACTTTCTGCTAAAGCGGAGGAAGGCAAAGTAAAAACTTTTCCCTGGAAATGAAGTTCACAGTTGAAACAAAAGATTACACAAATGCTAAAACTTCTATCAGTCGATTCTTCTTTCGGTAAGTTGATTTAACTTGAGGTATTTTGGGGCTCTCCTTTATGGGTTGTGGAAAGTAATTTAGCAGGAGAAAAGATAAGCTGTGAATGATACAAATACCTTTTTGGCCCAAGAAAATGAAACCTTTAGATGCCAGTGGTCATTTCAGGTCGACTCGGTGTGTTGATTTCTGTGATAAATCCCTCCTTTTGCTACTGTGGACAATTCTGCATGGAGCAACTGTGAGGCAGATTTATCAGTTCAACGGTTAAGTAGTACTCTGCGGAGCAAGACAGTGGTTATTAAACTGTGAATTATTAAACTGCTTTACTTGATGATAAAGAGGTGACAGGAGGGCTCTTCCTGGAGGCATTTTCTTTCCAAGTTCCCATCTTCAATGCACAATAGTATTCTGAGATTTAGGGTTCCCAACACAACTTGCTGTTGTTATCTTATAAGAATATATACAGCACTTGCCATCATATATCTGCATGTTGTCATTTTGGAAATTATCCATGGAGGTGCTCCTATAAAGCATGTGTGCATGTTGTCAATGCTGAATCTGTATTATAGCCTTGTTGCAGAAGAGGACAGGGGCCCACAGTCAATCTTTGTCACAGATACACCTAACATCATGCTGTGTAAGGAAGATATTTGTGTAAAAAGAATGAATCTACTATCCACTCACTGTGGGGAAAGGACAAAAGCAGAAAGACGAAAACCCTGCTACATTTCGAAACCAATTTGCCGATGCATTTTCCAAATTGTTATGGATCTTCAGCAAATGCTCAACTGGTATTCTGTCCAATTGGTTGAAAGCGATGCTTTGATCCTCCCCAGAGCCTGACTTCAGGTAGACGATGACTTAACTGAAGATCTGAGCCGGTAACCTATTTTAAGGGAAGCTGAACTCCTCCATCACGCTAATTAATTTCACTAGCATGCAGATGAAAATGTTCTTGTCCATATGATGCTTCTTAACACAAATATACAGAGCTAATTTTAAACATCTGGATAATATCAGAATGGATCATTCCAAAACATTTTCCGCTCAACTTTTGATGAGTGGCTTTGTTCCCTATGCCTGAAATCAAATCAGTGATTAGTGTGACAGTGAAGACAAAGTGTGTGCTTTTAGCTATTGTACCTGGCTATAAATCAACGTTGATTATTTTCCAAATGCTAAAATGAAACCAAAAGATGTTTTGCTACTATTATAAATGAAATACTGAAAAAACATTGTGTTACACTGTGTTATCTGGAACATTTTATCCAGAAATAGAGTAGAATTTAGCCTTACTGGCATGTTTTCAGGGGTATTCATGTTTTTATTCTAGAACATGAGAAACATATTCTTTGTTAATGGATGATAATTTCTGGGGGGTTTATATTGGTTAAACAAAGTCTCTCTCTCTCTTATAACCATTGTCTAGTGCACTTTGTTTTTATGACAAGAATCGCCAGCACATATTTCTCCATGCAGAAAAAATATCGCTCCAGAACTCTTAACACAATTCAGGAACTACTCAGAGCAAACCAAGAGCTAGCCAGCCATCTCGATCGTTACTGCCATTATTCCTATCACAGTCTGCTGCCCAGTTGCTGCACAGGGTATAGCATTTCAATCAGGATTCCTCTGTTGTGTTCAGCGGCTCGAGTGGCTCTTTTGCCTTCTGGAAGGTGTGTAGCCTGACGGTGGCAGATAGAGAGTGGCATTTTCACAGACATGAGTTGCGTAAGACTGAGTGCGACCTGACTGTAAAGCAGGGCCATGAGTCATTGCGTATGTCAGAGCCGGAGGTCGACATCCGAGGCGTCTACACCTGACTGATGATGGGGGTCTGGATGGCGGTGAGATGGAGGTGGATGAAAGGAAGATAGATGTGTCTTGAGGAAGAGGTGAAGGCTGCGAATGGGAGGTAATGACAGTGTCAGATCAGTACACTCATTAAGGGAGAATGAAAAGGGAAGAGAAGTTGTTTTGATCACTGTGTGGCTCCTCATCTGAGCTGAAACAGGGGCCTTCCTGTCGATGCATTATGTTCTGAGGAACTCTAACAGCATCATGATTCAGCATCTTTTTACAAGCTTTTGTTCACACACAAGTATGACAATGGTGTGGATAACCAATTCCAAACATAACTCACAATTTGTAGTTACTATATTTGGTAATTCCAAGTTTTGTATTCCTGAAATTCCTTAAACATCCAACTATGGGGCTACAGTGAGCTTGCAGGAATGGAGTAAAAAATAACACCATCCCTTGTTACTGTAACAAAGTCTTTTGTATACTTGTGCCACTCTGATCATTGGAAAAATACATATAAATAAAAACCTTTTTTTAAACCTCAAGTATTGTACTTATATTTCAATTCTCATTCATTAAAAAGTTAGAACAGTCATCACGAAAAGAAAGCAGCTGGAGCACAGAAGCATTAGCTGCTGATTTGGCTGCAGCCACAAGAGGGCAGAGCTTCATATCCACGGAGGCGCCAATCAACACTCAGCTAAATTATACATGTTGAATGTAATCACGGGGTGACAGAGGGCGTGAACGCATCTTGCCGGGCCTCGCAATTTGTGAATAGTAAAAGTAAAAAATAAAACAAAACACAACAATGCAGTAAACTTAGCTATGACGTCACTGTCGGCGGTGATTTAGATCAGCATCACCTCGACACAGGTAGAAAAAAAAAACTAAAAACATGTATGCACCACCCTGCGAGAATGCAAAGTGACCCAAATCAAATACACCCACAATGTTTCGTGGCCGACAGGTGCAAGCTGGGTCTAATGAAAAGCTCATGATGGATCCTCCAGCAGAAACAAGCACGTGATGAGGAAGTTTAACGTGTAGTAGTGTGTGTGGGGGGCCTTTGTGCTGTGGAGCGATGTTTAAAACTTTGACGAGCGCAGTGGGACCAAAGGGGATGAGTGGACTGGTTATTGTTAACACTGAATATGAAGGAGCAGAGATGTTTAACCTAAAGCAGCTCACGGGAGGACTCCATACAGCGCATGGCTCCTGGTCTGACGTTCAGACAGGTGAGTGTAACAACAAACTCCCTCATTGGATGTAACGCTGATGACCGCTGTGTTGATTTAATATGTGTGTATCTTGGCTGTATGGAGCTGGTGTAGAGTTTTTACTGTCTACATCTCTAGTGTTTTCTGTCTTCTCTAATGCTTTTTTTCTGCTGGTAAAGTGGCAGGTCATTTAATTTATGTATCTTAATGTTGCTTGTTACACCTGCCGCTGTGTTCATGGTCACTTTTATTTATTGATTGTCATTTTATTTAATTTTCTGGGCTTTGTCCTCTTCTCAGGTTAATCCTTGTAATGCTGAGGAAGTGTAATTGGGAGGTGGCTGTATGTGTAACAGCTGTTAAAGTTGCAAGCATAGATTATCCACAGACCTCCACCTCAGTAACTTTCATTAGAACATACTGAGAACTTTCCACACAGTTTGTGGATTATCCATGACACAATTTCCTTGCTGCTATTACTTGCCAGTTTATATGTAATTTTCCAATGCTTTTCACAGTATTATTTGTGTGTGTGTGTGTGTGTGTGTGTGTGTGTGTGCGTGTGCGAGATTTTGGGTGGATTAGTCCTATAATTACATTTTATGTCCTTAAATGTTATGCATGTAGTTGTCCCTTGAGGCTCCACAGTGTTTCTAAAAAACAAGATAATACAGAGGAGGCAAATAATATGCCATTTTTCCAGTCCTATCATTTTGTAAGAAATGTCCAACACTTGGCCCTTTGAATTCACTCCACTTGATGAATCTCTTGCTATATTACAGCACCTGCTAAATTTCCAGATAATTTCATTCCTCCTAAGCGGTTTTCTATGATCAGTCGACTATATCTTTACCCGCATGTAGATTTAAAAAGTGCCTTTGCCAGTGTCTCCTGGCACTCTTCTCAGTATTACCCTGAATTGCTCTGAGTTCCACTTACCATTATAGCCTAATGTGTGTAATTGTGTAATAGATTGCAAAATGTTTGCAGAAAATGGCTGCAATTTTAGCTGTCAAATTACCTGTTCTTTCAGTAGATGTGACTGGCCAAGATGTCCTATTAAAATAGTTGATAAAAACTGTTTTTTTTTTTTTTTTTACACATTACCTCCCATGGAACCACATGGACTTTCTTATCTCTTCTTCTATTTCTCCAAACTCTTGGATGGCTTGTGCTCCAAGAACATTGCTGGTTATCAACAAAAACTCGTAAAATGCATTACGCTGTTGGATCATTTCTGCACAAAATGTGCTTTAAGAAATTAGACGATTCAGGCTACAATTTAGTGCAGCAAAATGGAGCAATTTAACATTTCTATGTTTGCTCTCAGGATTCTGACCAATAAAGACCAAATGGTTTGTAATATAACAAATAAGAATGCTGCAAACACCACAGTGCCTACAAGTGAATCTCTGCTAAATGCCTCTCTCAAAGGCCTGCACAAGTGAGAACTTTTGTGGGTTTGTAGCAAAAGCAGGTGTTTGGCTTGGAAGGCAACGTAACTTTTCAGTTTGTGTTTAACTGACATCTGCTGTGTTTGAGAAGTGACAAAAACATTAGGTAATTCAACAAGACTAAAAGTGTCCAGCTATATTTGGTGTCTAGTTAGCACTAAATACAAAGTCCAGCCAAGGCTGAGGGGAATGTTATTAGTTTTTAGTATTTGGTCATAAACCAAATACAAAGTGGACAGAGAAAAATTTTGGACAGGTGATGGCAGTAGTGGAAAAGTTAAGGGGTCTCCATAGTTACTGCAAATCATCCTGAGGGAGAGATGACTATTTGCTCCAAATTTAATTGCAGACGACTGAATGTTTGTTGAGAAATTCCACTTAAAGCCATGAATGTCAACATTAGGATTCGACTTCTGGGGATCATGAATGATGTGTACCAAATTTCTCCAAAGTGATTAGAATTCATCCTCTGGGCATCATGGATATATGCATCATGGCAATCCATCTAAAAGTTGCCAAGACATTTCACTAAAATGAAAATATGTCAATCTGCTAGTGGCAGCTTGGGGAAAGGTCAGTGGATCTCCAATGTCATTAAGATTGATCCCCAGTGAACCATGCATGTACAACATTTCAACAGTCCATCTTATAGTTGTCTAGATATGTCAGTCTGGACCTGGTGGACAGACTGAAGTAGTAAAAAGTAATATGTGAACCAGACCTTTGGCTGTTTTGGAATATTAGTTTCATGTATTACTATTTATCTAATAGAACTCATAGCACCTTTCCGCTGTCTAATGAGAGATACACCCATAGTATAAATTTAAAACAATCTGTTTTTCATACATCTCTGGTTTTTACATTCATAGGGAACTAAATACAAATTCTATCCTCAATTTCTTGGGACTGAGATAATGTATCTCAATTGAATAAAGATTATTGCTTGAAACGACTGACTCATTTTGAAGAAGAGATTACACAGTGAGTCTTGTGGAGCCATGTTGTCATACTTTTCAGTAATCCTTCTTCATTCAGACTGAAGAGAGAGTCAAATTCATATTCATCAAGTAACTACAAACCTGAACATGTTTCTGATGCAGGAGTACATTAGTGTACATTACATCCTGGTAATTTCATTTCAAACTTTAAAAGGCAATGGAGATTTCTGCAGCAAGCTGCACAACAGAGCCTTTGGATGAAGGGAGGATCTTTTTAGCCCAGCATTGAAGTGACTGTCAGATTATCTTAAACTGCAGTTATTCAGAAAACTGCTTTCATTTCTGTGTACGTACTTAGAAATCCAGCTCTTACCTTTGTGGAACAGCATACAGTATACTGTAGGTGTATGCACCTTACAGTATCAGTATCAGTCATATTATTCGTATGCACATTCTAAATTCCTCCCACACATCAACATGTCTCAGGTTTTCAGTAGTCTAGTACGAGCAGTTTTTCAGGAGTTATTGTTATACCACGTCCTGCACTGTAGGTCTGACAGTGAAGATTTCTGCATGAGCAACAGGAATAATATGCTCGTACACTGTTGACTGTGACACGGTTATGTAATGGTGATAAGATTGCTTAAAATAGAGACTTGTGCAATTCTACATTTCAATATTTTTTTAATAAGGTGTACCTCTCAGTTTTTTTCTTATTTTTTTTCTGTTGATGCTGTATTCACTTGTTTACTGCTGTACATGGTACCAGCATCTGACAGCGCCACGCCAAGCTAACAGGAACCTTATTCAAATTTATACCTGGAAATTGACAGATGAGGGGTGTTTACATTAGCCCCTAGGACATGTGTAGGTGCATGAACACATGCTGTGCATTTTTTTTTTGCCACATACTATTTCTAAAACTCCTCTGCTCGCCATCTCCTCCCTTCGCAACAAAAGTAAACTTGTCTCATTACAGCAAATCTGCATTTTAAATGAACAACAATAATTTACAGGTTTATGTTCATCTGTAGAGCGATCATTCAGCAATGATGCAAATAATGTTATTAGAACAAAATGAGAGCAGTGGAATTAAAAATTTTTGTCTCATGGCAACCATTTAACACATTAATCACCCAGCTCAGCCAGTTTGTGTGCACTGTAACCAGAAAACCAGGTGCCCTTGTTCATTGTACTGCAATGCAATGCCACAGTAGTGTTTCAAATAACTATGTAATTCAAAGGCAGTCCACTGCATCACCACAAATTGTATCCGCTAATTGTACAATAGAAATGAATGAATGAACGAACAAAGAATGAACACCCAAACAGCTGAAGTGTTGAATTAGTTTTGGACACTGTGGGCTGCAAGGGGTTGATCACTGTAATTTCTGATTTGGTAGTTTGATACATAGGTAAATGCATTATGTATTTACTTGTTTCATGTGTATTTAAAATAAGTGTATATAACTGAGGAGCACTAACCATGTACAGCATGTATACATACAGTCATACTCAGTGCATGGAGCCTAGTGCTCCAGGTGTTAAGAGTCAAACTTCTGCCTATACTGTGTCACAGTGTCTGGTAAAAGGTAGGAGGAATCAGAGGTTGTTTTCATGAGAATTTATTATTTTAACAGAGCTTAAAGATAAGATTTCATGTTGTGCACAATATTTATAGTATATTGTATATTGTTTATTAGTTGCAGTTATATAGTTATATTTGGTTGGATATTTAGATTGCTCTTTCATTTTGCACAATAAAATGGCTGTTTATTGTTTTTACTAGTTCTGAATATTTAACATGATGGCACAATATCAGGTAAAATACATAAATGTTTTATACTTAAATATTCTGCATTTGGAATTTTATTAACTTAACTTTCAGGTTGAATCACTCTCCACTCCCACTATGACACAACCAATTTGGTAAAAAAGTAGTGCCAGGAGATTCACCTGTTATTTTCCCTTAGTATATACCTTTCAGTCCAGTAAAACAGTATGCTTTATTATCCTTCCAAAATGTTGACCTGCAGGCTACATTAAGCTGATAGCTTATGAAATGAAGACATGTTCTTACTCAGCCTACTGTGATGTTGTGTTGATACTATGTCTGCATTTTTACTGTAAACAAACCATGGCCAACTTGTATGTATGTTGTATCACAACAGTTGCAGAAATAAAAATTGACCCCAATAAAAGTATTAAAATAAAAATGCAAATCAATCCTTAATGCCGACAGGCACTAAAATTGTGAAGCTAAAAGTTAACTGAACTGCAGCAGTGAGTGCCTCCAGAGTCCGCAGGCAACAGGAATCAGGAATAATGCCCACAGGCTAACAGGCTAACAAGCATTGAGTCTGCTCTGACTCTAATACACAGACAAATTTGGTGAGCCCCTGCACATATTGCACTTCAATATGTATGGGAAGTGTTGAGGGCAGCGAGTCTGTATGAGAGGTGGTATCGGCAGCAGTTGAGTTGAGTACATGGGTTGATGGCACTGAGCAGTCTCAGTGGTGAGCGCATAGAGCTACAGTAATTGGAAAATATGATTGAGTCAGTCAACACCTGCACTGTTTCAGCACCCAAACTGTCATTCAGTACTCAAGTGAGCTTGTAATAGTATGCAAGGTTGTATATGTTTCCATTTGTATGGCTGACAGTTGGTCTGGTAACGTATTAAAGGCAAGTAGGTTGGAGAAGGTGAGAGTTTTTTCCAGTATTGGACTTGTGCATATGGCTATTTGCTGGAAGCAGTACATTCCAGTGTAAACCAAACTCACATAATTATCAGTAGAAAGGAATAATCTGTTCATTTTTGGCCAGCGCCAGAGAAAACATAACTGAATTATGCCTTCACATCAATACGTTCTTATCTGTTACATGCTTGAATTATTTGAGCTGATTAATTGACACTCACATTCAAAATGCACTTAATGACTCATCAGCCTTCATTTTACAACAGAGAAATGTGAACACTTTGCACTTGTTCTGTAATAGGTGCAATAAATGTATGTGTGTTGCTTTCATGCTGAACATGTCCCAGTCCCTTGCCAGAACAAGCACCCGGCGCTTCAGCTCCGGCTTTCACAACAGTGTCTCTGGCACACAAGAGCTTCCCCCATTAGCAGCTTGTCACAGCTCAGAGTCCACTTGTGTGAATGATGCTGATCGGCAATTAGCACCAATACAGAAGAAAGCAACTATCTCTGTCACTGCTGACCTTCTCATACACACAAACACACATATATACAAACTATAAACAGACAGGCCGCTTTGAGCCAGAGAGGAAAAGAGCTACGAGGCAAGGCGGCTTAAGAAACAAAGTGGAAAGGAAATGAAGTCACTGATGAAACAGATGAAGAGGCGTGCATTCAGAGCAGAGGATATGAAAGGGGGACGCCATATCAATTGAAGACATTAATTAAGAAAGTCAAATTAAAAATGTGTGTTTCACAAATAAAGGGCTGATAGATCTCATCTTGAACAGAGCTCAGTGTAGAGATGAGGATTAATGTGTTTTCTTCATTCTGCTGAAGTTGAACTGGAGCTGCCAATAGAGGTATTGGTTTGCCGTACATCACCCTGCACTTTTGGTAAATGCACAGACTCTTTGTGTACTTCTGGGTAGAGTAGGGTAAGATTAGATTAAGATTAGTATCTGTAATTTTGCGGCAGTTTTTCCCTTTTGTAACTGTGTTTTTACCCTCGTCTGACCTTTAACGTTCTTATTATCTCATTATTTAAGGCAAATGTTTCTGGTTGCTTGTTTTGGCTAGTGTTTAATTTCACCTCATTTCTCCTACCTATCTTTTTATGTGGATATCAGGCTAGAGGTGAAAACCTCTGGAAAAATACCATTAAGTTGAAATGTGTCACTGCACAGTCAGGCAGGGATTGTGAGTCGATCGTGGGGGGGTGGGGGGGTGTATCTGAGGGTGATGACTCATACCAAATTATTACATGCCGTTGCTATGTAATGACAGAGTATGTGGAAGTCTCTGTGTGTGTGTGTGTGTGTGTGTGTGCGTGTGTGTTTTTGTTTGAGAGAGTGTGAACGGGCTAGAGGAGCCAGTTGATGTCAACAGAAAACACAAAAGTAATGGAGCTTATCTCTCCTGTCTGCTACCTGTTACATATTGTATATTGAATTACTGATTTAAGCCGCTTTCAGAAACTGGGTGTTTTATAGTCAAGTCCATGATCACACGATGACCATATCACCACAAGGCCGTCAGTGAATTGCAAGCCTGGTGGCCTGCCTGGGGCCCACCTGTGGAACTGGGGGTGGCTCAGTTTGAAACGTAGATATAATAGTTGGAAAGTTCAATGGCAAAAACTGTTGGTTAAAACCTGACAGCAGGGGGGGGGTGCCCCCGTAGCCGAATGGTTGGGGCGCGTACCACATGGGCTTAAGTGCCCTGAGCAGCTGGTCCCCGGATCGACTTCATCCGGTTCGGCCGGACCTTTACTGCGTGTCATTCCCCTGCTCTCTCTCCCTGTTTCCTGTCTCATCTCCACTGTCCTATCAAAATAAAGGTGAAACCCCCCCAAAAAATAATTAAAACAAAAAAACATGACAGCAGGAAAACAGCAAGTTTGAATTCAGTGTTCGTTGCCATCATTGTGTGTGTGACACTCAACATGACTATCACAAGCTAACATTATGTAGCAACCTTAGCTAGCTAGCCAAACGGTCAGTAACACAGATACTTCCTTTGTGACATTTAGGGATAATGTTAAGGAGAGGTAATGATGATAGCAGTTAGAAAGAGACTGCTAACATTTGTAGCTCGAGTCAACAATGTTAGTGCAGCCACAGGCTGACAAACCACAGCCTCTGGGCTATAGCAATTACTTATTGGACAAACATGAAACATCCTTTTACCTAATTACCTTTTACCTCATTTCCCTTTGGATTGTCACATTATTATAGTATACATTATAAACAAAAACAGACTCATTTAAATCTGTATTATACATGATTGGTGACTGTGAATATCGACACACTGCCTTGTCCCTTTTTACCTTACATAGAAGATTGTCCCTCTACTTGATCAAAAGTATAAATCTGTATATTTTGCCTCTTTTTAATTTGGCATTACATTGAAAAAAATATTCTCCGGAGTCCCAAGCTTGGTGTTATTTTTTTATTCAATAGTATGCTCAGCTTATTACAATAAATTAAACTGTTATCTTCAGCTCCTCTGTTCTTGTCAATGCAGTGGCTCATGTCTGCACCCTCCCATTCATAATGTGCCTTTTTTGCCTCTCTCTGGGGCCAGAAAATTTAAAAAATGAAGCCCTGAACTATCAGTCTTAACCTTGATCTTGGCACAAAACTTCCCCTGATTTCAACTTTGTCCACAAAGGAAGGGCCTCTCCAGTGTTAACACAATTTTTCTCTCTTTGTTTTGTCGCTTTATCCATGTGCCCCTATGTCACTTCGTCTCTCTGCCGCTTTCAACTCCAGTGAAGAGCGAAGTCTATCAAAAGTACTGTATCCAAACGCTGTATTATACCAGACAGCTTCTGTCAGGAGCACAGCAACTGAGGCCAGGAAGGACAACACTGAGTGCACTGGCAATTTGTCACTGAACTAGGATTACAAGAAAAACTCTTTAGTTTGACAGTGGAACATTCCTTTGGGTTTTTGCTCCATGAAAATGAGATTCCTCAAAGACACTTAATATGAGACTCACAGGTAAAGTGTGATATTTCAAAGGTAGGACTAAGAAATGTGTAAACTTTTACCTCGTGACCTTAGTGTACATGTCCTTGTGTGCATGCTGGTAGAAGATGTTCTCAGTGAATTCTGTAGAGAGTGACTGAGAGTTTCTGGAGAGACATATTATCATTCTGTTCTCACATCAAGTCAAATTCACTTGTAAGTTTTAACCTATGACAGTTAGCATTCAGGTTTCTTGAGCGTTTCAGTTGTTTGAAGTTGGTTTCACAGTACAAGGTGTAAGATGTTTGTGTATGTGGACGTGATGGTATCCTAACCAGTGCTTTGCAAGAACTGCATTAATAAGGTTATCACTGTTTGACTTAATATTTACAGTCGGTTCACTTGTTGCATTGAAATTTCTTTTTCAAGTTCTGAGTGTTTTATATCAAAATCACTCTTTTTTTTTTCTTTTGATTGCCTTGAATTCATGTGCTGCCAATCAGATCTCAAGGATTTAATAGTGGTTCTGTTTCATTTAGCAGGACCAGGGTATGTAGGCAGTCACACTGATCTCTGTGTGAGTTCTCCAAGTAAAACCTGCCCACACCACTTGGAAAAGTTTCACTGTAAATCATAGATCAAACCTCTTATAACAGAGCCTCTCTACAAAGACCAGTGCCATTGCTCCCATTTGAAAGGTTAATATATAATTTATATTCCTGCAACAATGAGAGCATGACAGCACTGTGTCATGAGCTTGGATGAATTGGCAAGTTTAGGGGGAATGACCCTGACAATAGTTTCGGTTGTAGAACCAATGGGCAAAGAAATAGAAGTGGAAACTTTGATTTAATCTGAACCTGAGAGGGAACCATTCTATGCCCTTTGTTCTATTAATGTCTGATCCCCTAAAAGAAAAGAGTGATGCAGGCTCATTTTCTGTTTCATTCTGCCCACTTTTTCAGTTAATCTGATGTGAATTATTAAATGTGCAGAGCACAAGCTATGTTTTAAACTCCAGAAATAGCACCGCTTCATGCTCAAATCAGAGGCAGGATATGTCAGGTTGGTAGGCAGCAGGTGGAGTTGCAGAATTTAATAAATGGAAAGGCCTCTCTTGTTGTGAATTTATGGCAGTGTGATTCACTCTAATCTCCTGGGCATGATGACTGCCTAAGCACCCTCATGCTCTTCTCCTCCAGTGGTCTTCATCAGTGCATTGTCCGCTGGCCTTAATGTACTGCCCTCAGTCACAGCTTAAAACCTGGTTTGTCATTGAAGTTTTACTTTGCTAGCAAATGACCTCCCTGCAGCTGCCATCAGTCCATCAACCCCTAAAAGTTAAATTTATTTCATAAAGATTGTGCAGCATGCAGTTGCTACACTGGTATTTCCTCTGCAAATACATTCTTTTTCTCTCTTAACTTTTCAGTTTTCATTGGTACGTGTTTGCTTTTTGCATGCCCCTCAGAGGACACACATATAGACTGTGTTTGTTTGTGTGTGTGTGTGTGTGTGTATGTGTGTGTGTATGTGTGTGTGTGTATGTGTGTTTGTTTGTTTGCCTGCCCACTAATTTGCATGTCTTCCCCTCTTAGTGGCTTGTGTACCGTCTCAGCCCCACTCATACAGAAAGCCCCTGGGATCAAGCAAGTTCGGAGGCTAAGTCAAAGCTTGTGGGAACTAATCTTTACCATTACATTCTCTTCCTCTTAGATCACCATGTATCTCAAACTGGGGGTCATCTCCAGTGTCCTGAACAGAGATCTGATGTTTGTGAGGGCTGCAGTGTACATCTCTGCGGAATGATAGTACTCATGTTGATAGGAAAACAGAATGCCATTGGTGTTTCTTTTAGAATTTTTGAAAGCGTATAAGGGAAACATAGTACACAAAAGTTGAAACTAAAACAAACCAAAACAGAGAATCTGCTTCTAACTTCTAACTTCAACTGTGATTGCTCGTCCAAAGACAACACAAAAATATTAAAAACTAATTACAAGAGTCATAAAAAATCCACACTTCAGATAGTAAAGCTTTAAAATTCCAAGAGGAAAAAAGAATCTAGCTTGAGGGCAGTTCTCAGTTCATCTTGTTAAAAAGGTGCATAGTATATGAAGCCACTTCTGCCAAGACAAGCACATATATATGGGATATCTGAGGTTAAGTAGATATTGTATTGTGTCCTTTAGTGACAAGATTTGAATAAAAGAAAAGAGGTGAGATAGTTTCGAGCTCTATGAATGAATGTCAGAAATTTCTCCACAATGATAAAGTGTAATACACTATGATATACAGGGATTATCTGCTGAATTAAAGATGAGGCACTGTGACAGTACAGAATATCTCTGTAGGCAAGTGAAAGTTGACTGAATAGTATAGACTAGTTTGATTTTAAATTTTTGACAGCCATGCTTTTGACTGTCTACTCTGACTACGCGTAATTATACACAAAATTGTTCCAATCACCTCAGCAAAAGGATTTTAATTCACAACCACCTCTTTCATAGGACCGGAAGATTCAAGTTGTCTGTATTTGCAGGGTCATTTATCTTCTGAATAGGCTCATCAAACTGCCAGGCAGTCAGCGCACTTAATTTTCCTTCACTTCTCTTGCTCTCTTTGATTTGTGTGCGGTGATCTCATATTGATGTACTTCAGCTGTGAATGAAACTGCATCTAATGTCTTATGTTTTATTGTCTCAGAAAACACCTTATGTCTGATATAATTGAGCCAAGAGAAGACTAAGGAGATTGTCACGAGCAAAAAGTTATTTTATATGAGCTCTCTAATGTCGCCTGTTTTCTACCTGGCTGCAACTGAATTTTGCTTATAGGGATAATTGAAGCAACTTTGCTTAATTTATGCCACTAGGGGGCAGACTATAACAAAAAAACACAACCACCATAAAGTTGTCGTGACAAATGTGTTAGCGTTACACATCCAGCAGCCGCAGGTTGGCAGAGCAACATTTGGAGTAATGCTTATGAACAAATGTTAGTCCAGTGTTCACTCTTAATCTCTGTATTTGCTTCCATCAACTTCAGCTTTCTGAGCCAAATATGTTCTGAACCTTCAATGCTGGGCAGGTAGTGTAGACTAGTTTAATCTAAGTCTTTTCTGGATTCAGCTGCCTGTTGAATTAATGAAAGCAGGTGAGACTCAACCATACAATAAGTACGCGGTCTGCACATTTGGTGTAGCTGTTGCATTAGTTCTTAATTCTACCTGATCGCAGTGGCATGACCAACTCTTTGTCATTACAGTATACAGTATACATACATAGCCTATTAAAAACATAGTAAATTAATACATTTTTATTTTTTAAAAAGTCTTCTTTTTTTTGGTAAATTGTCTCTGTGTTTTCAATCATATTTGACTGAACCGAGGAAACATCACCCTATCACTCTCATGATTGCTTCTCCCTGTTTTTTTTTTTTTTTCAAGAACCAATTCAGGATTAATGTCACATTGATTAGACTTGACTTTAGAGCTATGGTTTGGAGAAACAGTTGTGCTTTTGTTGTTTTTAAATGTTAGGTGTTAATCTTCCCTAATGTATACTCATGAAACATGAAACCAATTAAAATTTATTGCTGAGGCTGCCAGTTGCGTCAGCAAAAACTTCCAAAACACAGCTTGTGACAGATTGCGTCTATACTGTTGCTGTAAGATCCATTCTTAAGTCCCTGCAATTTCCCAATATTACAAAGCTAAGTTCTTCTATAGATTGACAAAAGATTGATATCTTACTCCCACATGTATCAGTTGCACCCAAAGGTACAACAAGAACAAAACTTTCCTCCTTTCCACCTTCTCTGCTTTCTAAAATCTCTGTATTCGTCTTTCTCAGAGAAAGTTGTATTAAACCTCTTCCCTAATACTAAATCTTTTGTTTAATTTATGAAAGAAGAACATAATGTCTTTTACTTCAACACTGCTATTGTTCTGCACCAGAAAAAATAATGTCATTTAAATGTTTTAATCTCTTTAACAGGAACAAATCACTGTCTTTATTGTGGATATCCTTCACTATGAACATCAACACATTTTTCTAAGATGATAAAAGTCCCACCCTGCCAATACACAGCCTTTGTCTCTACAGAGGTTTACACAAATTAAAATGCATAACTGACTTTGCAATCAGCCCGCAATTTACAACAGGGTTTGTTGATATCCGGTAATGATCAATTGTAAATGCAAGAAGTGTGTGTGTTTTTTTTTTTTGTTTTTTTTTTAGACTGCAGCAACAATTATTCATTCATGATGTCAACAGTAAGCTGAAAGCAAAAACATAGGTTGACATTTTTCTGAGAAATATGTTCTGCCCCTAGATAACAGCTGGACAGTGGCTATTACTCATAACTAATCAAAACTGATCTGTATAGTCCCATAGGAATATCCGTCCAGTCATTGAAACACTGGGCGCACAGCAGAACTGCTTTTCAACATCACCTGTCTGGAATGAAGAGAATTGGTCGGATTGCTTGGTTTAGTGAGCAGAGAATCTATTTTGAGCACAAAATCCCTGGCAATGAAAATGAAATAGAAGGGGACTAATAAGGCAGCCAGAGGGCCATAAGCCAAGAAAAGCCATTACTGCATCAATACCTGTTGATAACCAGTGCTCTCTTGCGCTATTGATTTCTCATCCCTCATGTCTTTCACTGTCACAGCTTGCGGTGTAAGAAAATCACAGTACGTAAACACTTTTTCCTCAGAAGGCGATCGAAGAAAATGATGAGGAATGTGTTTTGAATTGAGTATTGAAGAAGAAGCAGGAAGTAGGTCTTGTACATTTTGTTTTGAGAAAGATGCTTTTAGCTGTTTTTCTAGCTCAAAACTAAAAATGGAGTGCTCTGTTTTTTACAGTGGGCACCAGTCAGTAGCCTCTGCTGGCTCACTTAGTGTAAACTGATGCCTTATTGAAGGAATCCTTTTAGTCTTCCACATAGAAAAGCTTTGATTGTAAGTGAGATGTTGGTCTATTGTCAGTGTGCCTTTTTGTTGCTGTGTATTCACCACCAGTCTACAACAAACCCCCACCCCCCCAGCCAAAACCACGCTGTGTTATTCTTTCTCAATTTTTCTTCTCCCTCATTTTGTATCCCAAGTAAGGGTTGAAGATTTTTTTATCAAGAGTTGTGACAACATTTTTGTTCTTGATTTAGTGTTGTTTGTGAGATTATGGCACCTGTCTAGCAGGATGGATGGTTCATTAGATGAATATTTACTCATCAACATGATGCCACTGATGGGGCATGCTGATAATTCTGAGGCTGTATTAAAACACGAAACTCAATTAAGCCTTTGTTACATGGCTGACCCAGCTAAAAATATCACAGCAGGGTCCAAAGAGAATTAATCATCATCAGTTTTCTTGTCAGAATTTACCTGGTGTCTTTACAATACCTTTTCAGGCCAGTCTGTGTTCTACTAGGTCCTGTGTGCTGTCTCTTGGACATTTTATCAGCCTTCATTAAAAGCTTTAAAGATAGATTTTTTTTTTTTTATGTCTTTATCATCAGAGCACAGAAGTCCTTTTTTAAAAGTACATGGAAAAATGATACTGCCACAAACTGCTACACTGCATAAAAAAACAATGTGAGGAGGTCAGTCATCTCCAGGGTCTGCCTGCTGGTCAGCACAAATATTCATAGCGTTGGATATATTTTTTGCCAGATCTCGATGTTTTCCACAAGTATGTTTATTTTGCATGTTTTCAACCCTTCCAATTCTGCCTCTCTCCATTCCTCACACCATTATTGTATGTGTCCAACCATTCTGCCTGACCTAGAAATCCCTGACTGCGTATGTCTTCATACTACTACATGTTCCTCTTTTCAATCAAAGTAACTGTCTGCCAGAAACTATACAACAGCAGAATGCATTCCCATCAAACAACCAAGATAAGTGAATCATGATAAATGGAAGTGGTTAAAGGTTAGTCAGGATATTATGTTCAGTGCAAAAAAGGAGAAAACACTGATATTTTCAATCTGCAGACATGTGCCCCATTACCAACATGACAGTGTTTGTGTTGCATACATGTAGTGCATAGAGGTAACCCTTTTGGTTTTAAACAGCTTTTACAGTAAATTGTATAGTTTCATGACCCTGAACGATGAGTTTGTATAATGTGAGGCTTTCCTGTTCATCCCTTTTAGCCAGTGCATGCAGTATAATAACAATTGATATGATGTCAGTTGTCCTGCAGGTGAAGCAAAACTAACAAGAAAATGAATGTCAATCAATCACAGTATGTACACTCCCACACAGTGTTAAGAAGAAGTGTAATCAGACAAAATTAGTGCGTGGGTGGACCATGGGACTGTAGAAGCTCATTCAGTGCATCACAGCGCATCCTTTCTCAGAGCCATGTTTATGACTACAGAGAGACACAATTGTATATGATCAGTTCTGGGATGTTACATAGAGAGAGCTAAAAGATGCATTTCTAAGCTATTCTAAGGCTGATTGCAGGCTTCTAGCTGCAGATTTATGATACAACTGGAGCAAACAACCCCCTTTAATACAGATCCTGTTTCTAGCTAATGCTTATTCAATAGAACAAAAATATAAATTTTCAAATTGATGAAAAACCATGTCATTATAAATCACAAATTCAAAAGGAGAGGTTATGAATTATTAATATGGCTTTGTGTTGTTCACCGAAGATCATTTGAATGTGCATGTGTACTGGCTCTCAGGGTAATCCAAGGATAAAGATGTCATTCACATTGTATCTAGGTTTGTGTTATTTCAGGTTCACCGAAAAGGCTCATTTTCAGAGGAGATTTGCTGTGGTTTGACTCAAGTGGTGTCCTTCCTGCTGAGCTCAGTTCAGTTGGTCCATAAAGAGTGACTCTATATTCAGTATACTTCACTCATCCCTCTTCTCTTGTCCTGATATAGTTTTATAGCCTTCACCAGGAATAAGTTCTACAGAATCCAGATATCTTTTTCTACTGTTTTTCTCCTGACATCTTAATTTTCACCCGCACATACTGAATGTATGACAGTGAACCAGCTATTGGTCACACTTGGTTAAGGTTAAGTCTATTTGTTTTAAAGCTTATCTTCCTTCATTGTGCTATTTAACAACAAAACTTAAAAAAAAAGTCAAAGACGTTCATGTTTACTATCCATTTATGACCAAAAGTTTTTCTTCTTTTCAGTCTCCAGCAAAAACAGCAAAACAGCTGCAAGGCCTTGTTGAGACAGGGCTATGTTATTATGTAATATGCAGTAACCCCCTTCTATTTATCACAACCAGGGACAAACTGTGAATGAAAAATGGACTTGGACTTTTAACTCGGACTGTTTAACCTCCACCCTCCCCCAATCAACCAACAGACAGAAAACACATTTTTCATACTGTGTTGTGCATAAAACAAACTTTGTGTCCTAATCTTTTTTTCAGGACATTCCCTGGGTGTCAGAGTTGCATATTTTCATTAAGAAAGATGAAGGTGAATTATAGCCACTTCCCAGTGTAGTCAAGGGAAAAACACCTTTCTTTTCTTTTCCCTTATACCTTTAAGGCCAAAATAGGTTGTTTTGTCAATGCCCTCCAAATTGGCCTACATGACCCTTGTGGCATCATTATGTGTACGCGTTATACAGCTATACAGTGAGATAGACACACTTCCAGTAAAGGATAAAGATGGGATTTGACCTGAAGTGTTTACTGGAAACAGCTGTGACACTGAGATCAATATTGGATAAAAGACAACAAATGTAATCATAGTGAATACACTTAAGTAAATAATATTACAAACAAGAGTTGGACTGAAAGTACTGTAACAATGAATTAGTGCAGTAATAAAGAAACTGGTTTCTCAAAAGTATAGACCAGTTGTCAAAGAAGTTTGGTCCCTCATTCTAGGAATAAAAAAATCTGTCCAGTGAAAGATCAATATTCAGTCCCTGTAGGAAGTGTAAGACAGATATGAAACGCGCATCCACAAGTAATACCACTTTCAGACAGCAGAGTACTCAATAAGTGTTCGACCTGGGATGGACCCAATCATGAGACGGCTCTCACCCTGTTTCTCACTCTCTCAGCTGAGACTCCAGTCTGCAGTGTAGTTTCAAACACTTGATGATAAACCTGAGAACTTCACTGACTTCCAGTGAATAATTCATCAGATAAATTTCATTTTCTCCTCTCTTTTTGTCCATCTGCATGCTCGCATCCTTGATTGCCCACATGTTCTCTCTCTCTCTTTCTCTCCCCTGGCAGCGACAGGAGTCCATTAAACCCTGGTCAGGAGGAGGGTCAGCTGATGTGGTTTAGCCCTTACAGATAGACCCCTTATTAACCCATGTCATCATGTTGGTCTGAATAGGGTACAAGAGCATTGAGTAGTATACGTAACAGTTAGCCCAGCAGTAAATAACAGTCACTGAGAATGTCTTTGTAACACTTCTACTACTTCTACTTCTTCAGAAAGCTTTTATAATTGTTACTTAATGTGGCTTTGCTGCCTCCTGACAGCCAGTTTATACTTCTGTGTGGAATCAACGCTGTAGGTATGGCATACCAATGTAGCATACACAGTAGCCGATGCCGTCGCCTAATATTCACCTCCCTAGAAATGTTACTACATTTTGCGGCAACGCAGACCATATCAACTGTAATTGGTCGGCTTGGTAGCATTGCATTTCCCCCTACACGTTTCTGGCTCCTCCTCCTTCTCTTCCAAGAAGAACGGCAGCATCAGGTGTTTCAGCAAGTACCGTAAATCTACATAGGTTTGCCTTCAAGTGACAAAGCCCTCTAGGGGTCTCAGTAATAGAACTTTTTTCACAGCAGGCAATTTGAGTAATGAACAAATTTCATCAACAGTGGCTTTCATCAGTGTGCTAATAAGGCACTTGATCTTATTTATCTTAGCTATTAAGTGTTTGATGAAATGACCAATGTTATTGTTATTCTGATGAGGACTCCACAGCTCACTGTGCCAGTGTAGAATGAGGTAAATAAGTGGAAAAATATTAGAAAAATATAATGAGTTTGGCAGATCAGACACTTTGACTGAGACTGCTTATCACTTTAGAAAAACTGCCTTTTTTATACCTAGACTGATTCTACATTAAATTTAAAAGACAAATGCTACATTTTACAGACCAGTATCACCTTAGTTCCCAAACAGAAAAAGGTATTTCTTGACAATGTTACTGCCAGGAGCTCTGTTTCTTCAATTAACTGCAACAGGTGAAAACACAGCAAACTCCACCAGACCATCATAAAAGGGCACTGTACGTACTCCAACTTTCTTCTCTGCTTTCCAGCCACCAAAGCTGTGTTCTCCTACCCTTCACCTTCCCTTTCTTCTTTTCTTTCATGTTCCCTTGAGGGGCCTCCATTAGTTTCAATTACTGCATCTGTGTCAAATGGCAAATCAATACTAAATCATCACAGGGATCACAGGGTACTCTTACTCTTCATGCTGCTCTCACCTTCCTCTTTTTTTATGGGCATCTGTATTAATTAGTGTAAGCTATGGTTACAGCCTGTATTGCATAATGAGGATTGGTGCAGACACGTAATGATTTATAACGGAAAAACACCGGCTGGTTTGTGTTGTCAATGAGCAAAAAGTATTTGTACTTATTTTCAGTCAAGTGTGTGATTGCTGTGTTTATTTAGGGAGGCATTCATTTAATCTTTTTCACTGTGAAAAGTAGCCTTTTGCTATGGAGTCAATTAACTACAATTCTTTTTTTCTAAAGCCCCCAAAGCCTAAAGGGATTCACTTCTTGGTTTTTATTTCACTTTGAGTTAAACTGATAAGTAGAGAATGTGAATTACACACATGCACTGCATTCATCCAAGATGTAGTACATATTAAAGATAATTTACTATCATTCTATTTCTGGCTCTGTGGTTTATCAGTGAGGTATCATCTCCAGAGGTTATGCTTTAAAGTTTTATAATGTACTAGTTTAACGCACTGTATTGAGGTGGTGGCAGAAAATCTCACCTATTTGGGTGGACTGACCCTTTAATATCCCATTTTCTGCCTAGGTTTGGCTTGTGTCCTTATGCCCTAATGTTTCCTAGCTCTCACATCTTTTATCATCATCAATTCTTTAAGATTCTCCATCACAAGTCTCTCAGCCTTTTGTCCCAAAGTGAGTTTCAAACCGTAGGTGTGGAATAAATCATGCCGGGGGGGGCAAAGAAAGTGAAGCTAAAGGGTAAACGGGCTGGAAATCAGGTGCAAGGGGTGGCACATGTTGTTCGACTAGGTCGCATGCTGGGGTGTTAGAGTGTGGTGTCAGGGAACATGTAAGCTCATGTTTTCCTTCAAAGACAAAATTGTACACAACACTGAGGGAAACTGGCAATTTGTTTTTATTCTCACAACATGTTGCTTTCTTATTTTATTGACAAGATGTCAGTTTCTGGGGGAAAAAATAGCTGAATAATATTTAAAGGCATTACAAACACAAGTTTGTATCCCTTATCTGATTCTTACTGTTGCATTGTTTCACAGCTGCCTGTGACCTTTGTTAAAGGCAGATATAAAATGGATATTTGACATATACTTAAAAAATGTAAAATCCTAACTAATGGCATATTTGCAAGTACATTTCAGAATCTGACCTAGCTGCAAATGAGTGGAAAACAGGTTTGACATACACCAAAGTTGGCATAACATCTCAAGCCTGCATATGCATAATCAAGTTGAGATGAGTTTTAGTGAACAGCTGAGCTCTCTGCCTGGGATGCAAATCATCCCGACACACCGATAGTCTCTGGATCCTTGCTGAAGGCGCCCTAGATGATGAACATTAAGCTCCCAATTCTGTTCTCCATCTATATATACTTTTTCCGGAAAGGGACTTTATTAGCAGCATTGATGGATAACAGAAAATGTGCGTCGTTCATCAGTTTTATGGTGAGATTTTTAAATCTTCCAAGAATTTGGCAGATGCTGTAACAGAAGGATTTTCACTGCAGACTTTTGTCAACCATAGTGTTACCTCTCTGCAGTGTGAGCAGGCCATCATATGAAATAATAACACAGTGGTCTGAGCCTAAGGGGGACTTTAAAAGTGACACTCGCTCTGCAGCAAAAACACAGGCTTCCCCATTCATTTCAATGACACCATACGAATGGAGCAAAGGCATCAGCCTACCTCTGTGGACCCTTTCCTTTTGGCTTAATTTAACTTTCACAGTTAACTTTTATATTTTGCAGCATTGTGTTAGTTTGATTGATGTTACCTTGCAGACATCGAGATGGAGGGGAATATCATTTGTGCTGTGATTAACAGAATGAAGCCAGCCTCAAAGGAGTATACACCACTTTGTTTGTTGGTGGTTTATACGTGAATCAGACTTGGTGGTTCATATCTCATATGTTTCATGTCTCTCAACTGTACCCTGTAGCAACACGCCTACACTAACACAATCTTGTTTTTCCAGAGCACTACTGACAGTATGAAGCCCCCACCCCCCCACCCCCGACTTGGATGTGGCCAGCCAATCAAATGAGCTTGCCACAGTCCATTTGCATCTGTTTCCTCTTCTTTTAATCTTGTGCCCATGTTGTATAGATACATTTATTGGTCATTCAGAAAAAAAGCATAGCATATTTATTTCTTTTAAGAGTAACGCAATGTGCCCTATGCTGAGCCAAAGTGCAGTGGTGCAAACACCAGAATAAAAAGAAAAACATCGGGAGAATGATAATCAGCTCAATCAGATTATCTGTATTCAAACAAAATTTTACAAAAAGAGTGGATAGAAAAAAACAGTGTTAAAAATGTAATAAGTGAGGCTGATAAGGTCAGGTTTGCATGGGAGCTTGAATGCTTTTTGATAGAAATGATTGTCCTAGACACTAGGTTTGGTTTGGTAAGGAAAAGAAAGTCTATAAAAAATAATTATTCCATGATGCAGGTGGTGCTTGGTGCCAGACAAAACAAAAAGGACACACTATCTTACTAATATTTTTGTGCTGAATACATAATAAACAGAGTATGCAGAGGTATGAACTGCTTCCAGAAAAACAAACTTCTCACTCACTCACTGACAGCACACCTGGATAGTTTCCTCCCCCTGCCCATTGACACAAACAAGCTCTCTATAATCTACTCTGAGATAAATGGCTTCTATAGCTACACGCTGCCAATGATTGCTATAGAAGAATTTCACACTTGTTTCAGTGAAGGGAAGCTCACTCTATAAATCTACTGTTGGAAATACTGTGACAAACCTTCATGTGTAGCCAAATTTGTGAAGTGTTTTGACACATAATTTCCCTCTGGGCCTCTCAGAGAGAGTCAAACTAATATAGATGACAGAGCTCACAGTGCTGGTGAATGACCTGAGCTGAAATCTAATCCAGGACTGAAAGCTGGAAATATTGCTTGTCAGGGTGTGTTGCTGTTTAATGATTCATCATCAAGTATCCAAAACTAGCATACTCTATGCATGGCTCGTAACAATCTGCAGATAAGAATGAGATACAATTCATTTCCCCTCACACTGAGAAATGAATGATCATTTCATCAAAGTTACAAGAAATATTTTCTCACTTACACCTTAGGTAGCCAGCCAAGCAGATAATTTCAGAGGTACTGTATGTCCTCAGGTTTTGAAAAATCAGATGCTGAAACGTCTGCTATCTTCCTAATACAACTGATGTGAATGGAATTTTCCATTTCACGGGTATTAATTTTGTCAGCAAGAAGTGACGAAATATATTTGCTAGCAACCTTTTTTCTCATGCCGAAGATGACACGCCTGACGAGACAAAACTGATGTCATCAAACAATGGTGAAATCTTCCATACATTGTTGATGAAAAAGAGATGATTAAATTGATAAAACTTTTATGAAATGTCTATATTTTTATTGGTGAAAAAAAGAGTAAACATGGATGGTTGTGATGCACGTTTCTTTAGCAGCACACCCATGAATGCACCACCAACAATGCCAACAGTGCAGTAAAGTATGCAATTTAAAAGCTATGGCTACAGGAGGTCAGACGACATACAGTGATAGACAGATATACAGACTCAGAGGCCACTAGCTTGCTTCACGCAAACATTTGGAAGTAGAGAGTTCTGTAATTCAGGATACACACTAGGTGCAGGCTTTATCAATCAGTGAATGGCTTATAGAATATTTTGTCATTATGATGTGTTGTCATGTGTTTCCGTTTTCATTCTCTGATTATGAAGTGAGAGCCTTTCTCCTGTTTTTTGGTAAGACGTTTTTAATGTAGTTCATTTTTTTCTGTTTTGGCTTGGCTCTCTTTTTTTATTTATCTGTTTTTACCTGGCTCTTTCATTCAGTGATGATTTGATGCTGCCATTATCGCTCATTCTATTCAGTCACAGAATTGACAGAGCAAACTTGTTTACCTTCAGATGAGAGTTTAACCTTCTGTTATCTATGAAAAGTTCTGGAAAGTCAAAACTGTTCTGCCCTAAATGGCACAGGTTAGTTAAAACAGATGTCACAACAGGAGCTTGCTTTTGCACTCCACTCTGGTGGGAGCCGCTGCCTCTGAGAAGGTCATAGTCATTCTGCACTCTTGGCATATGATGGCCTGTCTAGTCTAGGCTGGGTGAATGTTGTTTTGAAAAATGTTAAAAGTGGGTACTTTCCCTGGAGAGGTGGATTATATTATCACAACAAAAAGTAACATCTGTGTATATCTAACCCTGTATCTAAACTCCAACCCTGTTTTCTGGGAAAAATGATACACAACTGACCTGCAATCGTGATTTACACCGACTGGGAACATTTATTGTCAGTGCAGGAAGCAGTGTGACTTTCATATGCTGTACAGTAGGTCAGGACTGAGGATAGATGTCTTGAACATTTCTTTTTGTCTTATGATTCAAGTAAGTGTTGACAGTATTTCCCTAAGATAACAGTTTCTGTGATCTTAACCAAGATGTTTTAGGTGACAAAAGTAATTATAAACACCTTATTGATGCTTTAGTTGCTTTAAGCTGATATTGCAGGGAAATGCAAAGGAAAACAGTGAACATATGTATTCTGAACACATCTGCAAAACAGTGTCAGCATGCAGTTCAATGCTGATGATGAATGATTTCTACTATCGCAGCTTAGTGTTAGCATGTTAACATCTGCTGCTAGATCACAAGTTTTTGGAGGTCATAAACCAAACTTTTGACCTGATGACGGTCAGAGGATTATTAGTCGTGAGGATTTATCATCAGTGTCTGTACATTTGTCAGAACATTTTGTGCCAAACCCATTTAGCACCTCCTCTGGGTGTCATGAATGCCTGTACAAAATTTCAAGGCAATGCATCTGAAGTTGTTGAACTATTTCAGTGTGGAACCACGGTGGTGGTTCGACCAACAGGCCGACATTCTTAGTCTTTGATGGGCTTTGCTAGCATAGCTAAAAAGACTGACAAGAAGCATTTGCAGCTGTGTGCACACTGAATCAATCTGCAGAATCTTTGCTTTGGAAGTTTTCATTTTGGTTTCTTTTCAGTCATAATTTGTGGACTAAAAAATTTTCCCAGGCTGCATTACATATCCCCCAAACAAATCTTGCCATTGCAAAATAGTTGCATGAGGATGTAAAAATGGTTCAATCAGTGGTCATTTACTGATTTCTTTTTATTGCATGTATCACACATGGCATAGTTAGATATGATACATATTAGGAATGTGTGGGAACATTTGTTGGAAAAACATTTTCTAATGCTAACATTGGTACGTAAAGTCCAGGGTAAAGTCTCAGTGGGCCACTCAATTAAAGCCTTGTCAGTTCCAACAGTAAATATGGAATATCATTGTCAGTGATCATGATATAGGCCACAAAACATGTCTCTGTCTTTAAAACACTGCAGAAAAGATAAAGCACTCACTTTAAATAACTGCCATGAATATGTGTATTTCACACAAATAATAAGAAAAAGAAACATTGGAAGTGTGTAGACCGAATACCATAGTTATTGCTCCAACTCTGTTTATCCTTCTTGCTGCCTGCAGGAGATTAAGTGAGAATTTTATCACAATTTTAGCTTGTTACTGAGTACAAAAGGATTCATCTGAAGGCAGTGCAGTGCCCCGTTTTTCCATCCTTCCATCTTCTTTCACTTGATTATTACATTTAGATAAATTCAGATTTAAAAAAAAATATTTCCTAAACAATAGAGGATACATTCAGAAGACCAGTATAATACACTTGTTATATTTCTTTGAGAGTCTTTGTTGTATGTTGTATGACAACATACAACAAAGACACATTAGCACTCCTGAGATCAATGCATATTTCATGATTATTTCCCTTGTCATATCCGCTCATTTGTCATCCTGTGCTGCTCTTTGGTAAAGCTCTCCTGCCCCCTGGTGTAGTACACATGATGCAATAATTTATCATCCTGTTTGCTGTCCTTTGCTGTCGTCACGCTCAACTTCAACACAGTCACCATTCGGGGGATTAATTACTCATTGCAAATTACTCGAATACAAGACAAGAGCTAATCGATTTGAATCTGAGTCAAGACCAAAACCATTGATGTTTGTAATGGAGACCAGTCTTGAGATCAATAAATTACTGGAATGGTAGAGCCCTTCTCGTAACACAAGTGTGTAACTGTTTGGCTGGGCCCCAGTGTCTGCTGTTGTGAACTCAACTCAACTCAAAATGTTTTACTCCACAGAACTTTCAGATAAACTGCCCAAAGTTAGAATTAACATGTGAAACTGGGAAGTTACACTATACCCAAATGTCTGGGTGTGTCTTAAAAGCACAAGTTATACCAAAAAGTCACAGATGAATTAGAGCTAATTTTACTTATTAGTCATTCAACTCCACAGACTGGGAATGAACTGGCTGGTAAATGTGTTATGAGGTGATGTTCAGCATTAGAGAAGTTTGTGATTATTGTCTACCACCTAGTGGCAATGTTGTATACATACACACCAGGCCAGTGTGAGTGTGAGGGACTGAAAATCTTTTCATCATTACAGATTACAGTACATTAAGACATTTTGAGGGCGGTTTGATTAGTTTTAGCTGTTATGCTAATACACCCCTGGAGAATATTACTTGACACTGTTGCTGAGTGGTATACTACTTGGCCAAGGAATGTTAATGGGCCAGGAAATGTGGATATATAAATTCTCTACTTTTATGAAAAAGAAGCAGCACACATACATTTACTCTATCAAAATATACTTAATGTAACACTTTGTATGTACAGCTGTACACCAGACATTATGTTTAAATACATTATGTCAATACATGGTTTAAAAATTGCTTCTCTAACTGTACCCAGCTTCACATAGTTAGTTAGTTTCTTACGGTTTCTGGATGTTGTCAGTGGCATGATTTAAGAGTCTCTGCTTTTCTCTCTCCTGTTGAAAATTACATTTTAATTAACACTTACCAGCTCTCCTGTATAGTGTCTTCTGTCAAGTAAAGGCTGATTTTCTCCTGTGTGTTTCATTATTATCTCTTTAGGCTGTCAGGCATCTTCATTGTACTGATGCAATGAGAAACTTAATTGAGCAGTGGTTTATAGTATCTAATTTTCCTATGATAAAAAATACTGCACATTCAGGAAAATGTTAATAGAAGAAATTACACTGAGATAAGAAGAGAAGAGCGCTCTGGGCTATGATCTCATCTCTGGAGACAAGGTACCTAAAGAATGACATTAAAGTAAAGTAGTGATACAGTAGTGTTACTGATAAGATGCTGCTTATTTTTAAGCCTCTTGTCATGGCAGTGGTAAGCCTGACCTGGGATAGACTTTCTTCTTCTTTTTTTTTTTTTTTTTTTTTTTTACAGCAGGTCACATTGATAGTGATAGTGATAGTGATAGTCACATACTCATTCATTCATTGAGTCCCCAGGGCAAACAGTCTTTAAGTAATTTAGGCAGTTTTATTATCTGGTTTGCTGCCACTGTCCTCAAATACTTGCCCACGCAGTGTGCTTCAGTTACTCACGAATAAAGTAAAAACAAACAAAGCACCAAATAGAAAAAACAGCCAACCTGGCACCCAGTTTATAGACATATACACAGGCACAGTTTTTCTTTCTTTATCGCTCAGCCTTATTAATGAGATACTTGTAAAGTGAATGATTTGGCTGTTACTCTCAGGGCAGTCAGGAGGTTTATAACATTCATTCTGGTTGTAAAACCCAATGTTCTGCTTTACAGAGGAGGCGCTTTATCAGTTCTCCCAGTCCCTGTTTGGAACAACTTGAAATAAATTGTGAGATCACTCACTATCATGTCGGTTTTGTTCACGGGCATTGAAATGAATTTACATAAAAACCCCATACACTTTGACTTCACTGCCTTTTGTAGCATAGACACACACACACACAACGTTGCCTTTTATCACACACAAACTTAGTGTTCCTCTACTCTATCTGGTCCGGTTTTAGTTTTCATATAGTAACATCTTAGTTTCAGAAATACTAGTAGGTTATATATTAAAAAAGGAGAGGGGGGTTGTGGCTTTGGCTCACATTTTCTGCTCATTACCGCTCTTTTCTTGTGTTTAAAACCTTTCTGACAGCTTCTCTCTTATGGATAATTTTCTCATCATAATCTTATTGCCGCATTATCTGCTCTAAGATACATGCTGTAAATTACTTTAGGAAGAGTTAATCCCCTGAATGATGCCGCAGGTCATTTCACACTCACTTTAAAACAACAACAGCAGCTTACAATCAGCGAGATGATGGAGGTTAGTTTACTGAAGAAAGACCTCAGCTGCAGCACAGTCTGTAGTTTTACGCAGCACCACCTGAGGCTCTGATAGCTGACATGCTGTTGGTCTCCATAACACTGCAGCGCAAGGCAGTGTCATATCCTGGTTTCTACTGCTATTTGAAGATGAATAGGAGAACTGGTGCTTTATATGGGAGGCCCTAGCAGTAAAAATAGCATTCCAGTTACTCTCAAAGTCTTGAATCTTGAAGAGCTTACTTCCTGAAGACCAAAGTTTATTCACTTTGGTTAGGCCAAGTGAAGTCTTTTGCGTCTGTCAGTCACTTTGTGTCATACACTAGTACCTTCAGTGTTTTCACTGATATCCTATCAGTATTTTATAGTCTAGAAATCAATGAATTCTGATTATTGATTTTGGATACTAATAATGTATGTCATTCCTGAGTACTGTATTCATCTAGACAGGATTTGTTCCACCCTGTTGACTTTTTCTCTGTGAGTTTAAGAAGTGAACTCTCTCTGAAAACATAATAATAGCAAGCTGCGACTAAACAAACACCATCTGTCCACTGTTAGGGTACAGAGCATTTTCTTCTTTACTCGTAATCAGACTTTGAAAAACTAACAGCAAAACAGATCCCCCACAGCTAACCATATTAGTTAAATTGGATCCCTTTATTAAGTCAAAAATACAATTAAAAGAAGCCAGTCTTGGGCAGAATTTGGGGAGTGGGAACTCTGGTTGAGTGAGGGGCTGTGTATGCAGCTCTCCCACAGGCATAAACAGATGCTTGGAGCAAAAATGACAGAGATTTTAAAAGGTTACTTCTTCATGTACCAGACAAAAGATTACCCCTCTGGAGTCAAAGTGGTAACCAAAAAAAAAAAAAAAAAAAAGGAAGAAGAAGAAAAGAAAAGAAAAAAAGAAAAACACTTTAACCAGGCCTGTTGTAAATTACAGGCTATTTCAGAGAGCTCTGAATTCTTCTTCACCTATCAGAGTTCTGCCATGTTAAATTGCTTGTAATTGCAAGTTTCTACTATCATAGTCTGAGTGAAATAATGTTTGGCAACTAGTATGAAATGTACTGATATAATTTAACCAAAGGCATAAATGAGATTTCTTATATAGCTGGAGAAAAAAGTATTGAAGTATTATGTTGTAAGATATTAAAAAGTGATTTACTTTTCCCATTACCTTTCCATATATACTTTCTTAGAAACAGTCAATCAAACAAATGTCAGTATTATAAGAAAATTACATACTATTACAGAGTAATGAGAAAAACATTTAGTCATTAATAACAAAAATATCAAGAAAAATGAGACTTTTAGTCTTCCATATTGGTTTCCTCCTGATAATGACTTGGAGCCATGACTAATTTTCTGACAGAAAACAATCTAGCTGATAAAACATAATAAAATGACATGATGCAAGAGATTTTAACTTGGCCGAAGACGAAACACACAAGTTGCATCATTTTTCTTTTGTTAAAATATAAAATAGCTCATCCATGTGCTTGTGCTCGCGGGCAACAGTGACAAATAACACCAACACATCTCTTGATATTTTCAACAACACAAACACTTTCTGTGTGTGTGTGTGTGTGTGTGTGTGTGTGTGTGTGTGTGCACGCATGTGAAAGGCAGAGAGCATCTGTGTACGTGTGTGCAGGGCAGATAGGATTGGCTTGTTTTTCCCACGAGGTTGTGCATGGGCGCTGCTGTTCTTCACTGATACATTTCAGTTTCTCTGATCGTATTCCACGTCTCTATCCAGGCAATGTCGCCATTTTCAAACATGCTTTTCCTATGGACTTGACTTGCTTGCAATGTAGCAGCACTTCTCTTGAATTTTAACCACAGAATTTTTGCATTTCCCTGCATTAATGTATTCTCTTGGAGGAGGTGCACTGTGAGCTGCAGTGACGAATAAAGGGCTGAGAGACCTTAGTGAAAGTTGTTTGCAGAGGCATATCACTCTTATTGTTGTTTAACTGATGTGATCCAGAGGATCTCATCTCGCAGGCACATTTTTTTTCTGGGTAAATACTTCACTGAGAGGATTTCTACAATTATAACTCCTCCACTGGACATAATTCAAAAAGCTAATGAGCTAGAGGATTAGCAGCAAGGTTCATGCTAATGGAAAAGTCATTTTACTCTGAGACTGTTAGAAACCTCTCCAGGTGGAATTAGCCTATCTACCCGGGCTCTTTTGAAATCCACTTAGACGTGTATTAAGGTAATGATCCAAATACTGAAATAATTTTCAATCACGCACTGCAAAACAACACTGTGTGGAAGTTTTTGCCCTCTCACAAATTCATCTGTCATAGCTTCAAGTATAACACACTCTCTTCTTGCAGTTGTCACGTAAAGTAGATTGGCAACACGACAAGCATGTACTGCACATAAGTCAAACATCAAATCAAGTGAAGATTTACTTACAACTAAAAAGCATTTTGGATATTTAAATATTATACATTACAGCCACATTGACTTGATGAAGAGCTAGATATTTTTATTTATGTAATATGTTTACACAAGTGTAATAGGTTCATACAGTTCATTTTAGTTTTGGTTTTCATTTAGTATGAAAACAGCCCACGTAGGCACAGTATGGCCATGAATCACACAGCAAAGTGCTAATATAGGAAAGAAGTGAAGACAGGTGGAGATACAGGACATATACCATAGATGATAACTATATGATGCGCACAGGAAAAAAAATGAAGTTGTTTGCAGCTTCACCAAAATACTAGTTTGATTCAGTACAATGCTGTGTGAATAAAGACAATAGCAGAGAGTGCAGTTTGTGCACAGTCCTACTTTTCCAGTAAGTTCAAAGCTGCAGCATCATCAAACTAACTGCCGTTGAAGTACTTGTGTCTTCCACAGGTCAAGTAAACAACATCAGGGAGTCACGCTGAAAACTTGCCAAGCTGGCTGGCTCACTTAATAGAAGTGACAGCAGATGGCTTGTCAGATCTCACCAAAACACTTTCTTTATTTTTACGTAGGTACACTGATTACTAATGTCTCTGTAAAGCCTAAGGACTTTTACCTATCTGCCAGAAATTTCGTAGTTTCACTGTAAGGCAACAACATCAACAACAAAATGTATTCAATGTCCTATATTCTAAGAGAAATGACTAAATTCGATAATTTATGTTTATATATGTATTTAAGGGTACAAGTGTCTTCTTCAGTTTAATCCATTGACCATGGTTCTCTAATGTTTACATGTTACTAAGTGCCAAATAGTGGCAGAAGTGACTCAAAACATCTAGGACAATTCAATCATGAGGGAGCCACAATGCCACAACACAGCTGCCATGATCCATGACTTGTGTCTTAGTAATCTTGTACCATCAATTCAGCCTCCTTCACTAACTTAAAAAACAGTAAGCCATTCCATTAGCTGTAATTAATGAATGGCAAAGGCTCTGATTGTTTAGTAAAAGCATCTCCACACACCGACTCCCATTGAGCTAATTGGGTACGAGCCTGTTCCAAACCACAGTGCAACAACAAAGGAAGAATACAATAGTAAACACAGCAGGCTTTGTTTCTCCCTGTCTGCTTTTGGTTATCAGATCCCTGACTCTTATAAAGATTTTTTTCCCATTATAGGATACACAAATGTAGTGTCACTAGAGGCTGGAACCTAACCCAGCATGCACTGGGTGAAAAGCAAGGAAACAGTAGATGAGAATAAAATAGATTCACATTTGCCATTATCTTCCCACCTTCATTATCAAATCCCTTGAGAAGTTTGTAATTAACTATAACATAAAGCAAGTTAGCTACTACTTCTTTATTTAAATTCTTGAGAAAAATAACAGGTTTGTTTGGCATGGAAACACACCAAACAGCTCATGCAGTATTTTTACACTGTAAATTACCTTTTTCCTTTTATGTTATACTGACATTCAAACTCCCACCCATGCAACGTGTGATTGTACTTTATGTCTTTTATTATTATTATTATTATTATTATTATTATTATTATTATTATTATTATTCAATATACATGCAAATCTATGAAAAGTGAATATCAAAATCTTCCACAAAAGCCTACCTCACTGGTGACATTTAGGTTTCCACAGTGACCTGTCTTGAAGCAGTAATTAGACAAAATATCCCTGTGTCTATATCTCCCTCCAACATACAGGGTGACAACATCACCATGACAACAGGAAAAAGGTGGCACTTGCCAAGCTCAGAAAAATTGCTTAAGGTCGCTCCTTCAGCCGCTTATGTATTTTTTCTGCAAATGGTTTCATGCGATTGTAGCTTCATTATGGGAATACTAATAAAACACATATGTTTAAACAGTAGTTCATTGACACAGCAGTCCCAAGACTTTTGAAGTGAATGATTTCAGAGGACATCACTTTTTTTTTCTCACCTTGTGTTGATGCTTGGAGATGTGAAGGTGTTACCAAGGTGCCTATTTGTGTCTTCTTCACACACAGGAAGGTAGACAGAACTCCCTCAGGGCACAGACGACAAGTCCACCAGTGCAGGATGAAAACTGAAGTAAATTGAATATGGTGATAACAACTGGCAAAAAACGCTGTTGCATCTCTTAAAAATAACAGCAGTCACACTTAACTAAATGTCTATGAGCAAGTCTTTTTCCAGATTAGCATTTTTAACCTTTTTGTCCTCTTTCAGTCTAGTGTCTCTGAATATATTACAATTATTTTTTATTTCCTTCAAGCGGTTCGGTTTTCTTCTTTAAGTGGCAGCAGAGACAATTTTTTGCGAGTACTTTAGTCAAAGAGAACCAAGATAGATCAGTTCTTTTCAGACACACTGGATTTGACAAACTGAAGATATGATTTGGCAGCAGTCAAGGATATCTCTGGGTTTCTAATTCTCCATCTTGTCTCAGTTTCTCACCTAAACACAGAGACAGACACACACACACAATACTAACTCCCTCTCACCTGTGTCTCTCTCCAAGGTTCACTCATTTTCTATGCTTACTGAAATGTCTTGGCATGACCAAGGAAAGATGTAAATAATTGATTAGTTGAGTGGATTTTCTTGCTGGGGTCTGGAGAGGTCTCTCAAAGAGGAGCATTGACTCATGCATATTGTGTTTTTTCAGCCAGACCTTGAACATATGCTGTATTTAATGTACTTGCTCTGTTGACAGTAATTCATTGATACAAGATACAAATGATGATTTGTGGCAAATGAAAACATCTGTGCTGAGAGCTAATGACAAAAATTATTCTTTACATTACTGTAAACTGCCAGGATCTATGAATGCTAAATTAAAAAGAAAGATGTATTTATTTTGAGGATCCACAGCTTCATAAAAATTATGATTATTATAATTATTATTTAATTATTTTCCTCCATGTTTTGAAGTCATTCATTTGATACCCATAAAGCAGTTTTACACTTGCTTTGCAACATGGCTTCTTCATTGTAATGGGTCATGTTATCAGTAGTGAAATGTTTAGATCCTTTACTTGAGTAAAAGAACCAACACAACAGTGTAAAAGTACAGTACTCTGTTACTTTCCACCACTGCAGTGCTTTATCAGTAACTCATGTCGTCTAACTAGCTCTCTTTCTCTTTTTTTCTTCTGCCTATTAATGACAGGTACAGAGGCTGTAATGGACACAACAGATGTTGCATTTAATACACCTCAGTGTCAGCCAGCATGATGTGCAGCAAGTGATTCAAGAGCAGGTAAGAAAGCAATTAAAATATTACTTACTCGCTTAATTAAAGTAAGTATGCAAATGAGAAAAGACATGCCACAAGGAGGACAGATGTGATATAGTAAGACAATTTTCATCCTTTACAGTGTTAGGACACCTGCAATATTTGCAGTGCTGTCTGTACTGTATGTACACAGTGTACTGAAGACAAGGAGCTGCAAAAGTACACACTTGCTTATTGCTTGTAAGTCTGTGGAACACTTAAATCATACACAGGGCCACAATCCCCTCTCTTGACAAAAGGTCTTTTTAGACATCTCTATGTTTCTGTGTTATCCATTACCACAACGCAGTGCTTTTTGCTCTCAACAAAATGTTTATCAGGACCCAGAGAAAATGTTGTTTGTTGTTTGTTTGTTGTTGTTGTTTGTAATCTTGTGATTTGCAAATCTAACATTATAATAGTTAAACTGTTTTTTATTAAAGCTTTCTCCGACTAAACAAACCCTTCAGTTGTGTAAGCAGTACTAGATTTAGGTACTTTATAGCTCATTTGTTGTGTCTTCAATAAACAAACGATCCAGGCATGTGCGTGGAGGAGCTGTCAAAATTCATTAATCTTTACATTTTTTACTCTCAGACTCCTTTCATTTCTCCATTTATGTAAAGATGAATCAAATTAATTGGTTCTCCATCAGTTCAGTACCCGCTGCACCACCCAAAAGAATCGAGATACTTACCACCATCAACCCCCTCCCCAAATAACAAACGCACAGTTCAAACCAGGAGGGACCAACAAGAGATGAGATCTGGAGCACAAGGTTATAGTAAGAGGTTTTAACAGGGTGCTGCAACCAGTGTTTCAACATAAAGCATGCGTGAGAAAAAAAAGAGTGAGAATAAGGATCACTTTTTACTGATTTATAAATAGTATACTTAAGTGGTGTTAACTTAAAACCACTTAAAATGAAATGACTTTAAGTTGTACCATATGGTTGATTACCTTTAATATACTTCAGCAGACTTTTGGCAGCATTTCTTAAATAAACTTTTTTTTGTACTTGTACATCAGGTATATTGACCTACACTCAGTGTACAGTGTACTACAGTATAATGTTATCCAATACAGTTTCTGTGTCATAAAGTCTACTTTTATGATACTTGTAATGCTGATATTATTATCATTAGCACTATCATTAGCATTACCATTAGCATTATTGGTCAGAGACAGGATGCAAACAGTGATCTCTCTTCAGAGTCCCATGTTTTGTTGACTCAGTAGTCCACCCTGACCTCCACTATGCAAATTCTGCCTTTGGTTTTTTTTTTTTTTTCTTATTTATTGACAGCAAACATTATTCATAAGGTCACAGGAGGTAGCTTGTCAGGAAAATGTAAACATAGGTCATGGGTCAAGGTGATATGTGCTTTTGGACTGCCCTTATGTATGATCTTCCTTTTGTTCTCATACACACATACACACACACACACACACACACACCACACACACACAAACAACCCTGAACCATGACAGGCTGTTTCCATTATTCTGTCTCAGTGAGGAATAATAGTTAATTCATGATTTACAACGTTGGGTACAGGAGTAACCTACAACAGCTTTCTCTGGGAAATAAGGGAGGCCATTGTTTTACCAAAAGTAAAACAGCTCAGCTCAGCTCCAACCCAGACAGCCAACATGACTAACACAGAAGCATTGTCTTCCTCTGTTAGCTCATTGTCATGGAAGTAAACTTCCATGACAATGAGTAAAACTGCTCCTGTTTTTCTGTCATTTCTGTATCCCACAAACTCCTGCATTAAGACATACTGTTTACTACTACATTTTGTATATTGCTGTTAACCTGTAGCCTTATTGTGCCTGATAAAACTTGGTCCTATTGTCTCTGGAAACCCACTGTGTGTTCAGTGACCCTTGGCTTCTTTAATAAGCTAAATGATTTTGCCTGGGGTTTTCTTTTTCATCCAACTTTGTATAGCAGATTTCTTCCTGATCCTTGTGTTAGCCCCCCTCCTGAACCTGAGAATATGCTACTTGATTTTTGACATGACTTCTATCAGAGCATCAGATATTCTCCATGATAACACTTCCCTTCTCTTCTTCGGCTTTAGATTGTCCTTTCAGCTTTAGCCACATATCATACGTTTGTTTCTTACCTGCACTTTTTCTATCTGATCTAAAGCTTGCCTTCTCTTGGTGGGACTTCGCCTCGCTCTAACAGGCTGGTCAGACAGGTTGTTGGAAGAGGCTTTGTCTTTAAAAGACCTGCCTTAAAGCCAGCAGGTATAAGGTGTAACCGTTTTCTAGTGTGTGTCCACCGATGCACACTGTACCTCCGTGGCTCCAGGCACCTCCTTTACAGTTCAGCCTGAGTATGCCAGGTACTCGCTTTCATCAGTTACTGTGGGAAGAGAGTGAAAGAGGCCATACTCACACATGCTGTACTTGTACAATCAAGGAGGAAGTTAAGCACTTGGGCCATCTCTTTCCAGCTCAGTATACCTTTGAATGGAATTTATATCAGATGCTTCTGCAATGTAGAATTTACATCCAGTGCCAATATTCAGAATCAGCACAGGAAGTAGAGTGCCCTTTATGTAGCAAAGAAAGTAATTCAAGTATCTATCTATCTATCTATCTATCTATCTATCTATCTATCTATCTATCTATCTATCTATCTATATTTCTATCTATATTTCTTTCTCTCTCTCTAGTGAAATAACAGAAGTAAACAGACTTTCTTAGCACTTTTTGTGCAAGCGAAAAAGAAATGCATCTATCACACAGTGTGCTGTTTTCCCAGTAATATTTCAAACACTTCAGCCCTCGCTGTCTCTCCGAGACAGTGATCAAGAGTTCTGCCATTCAGTGTTGCTGCAGAGCAATCTGTCTGCATTTGTGTAGAGCTGTATTATTGACTGGAGAGAGAAAAAGACATTAAGGCAGGAAATTTATCTTTCTGAATAATCTCTCTCTTGCTATATACTGATGAAAGAAAGCGAAAAAAACCCCCACAAAGCTTTACCTTGTTCCCGCTGGTGTTATCAAAGGGAGGTACTGTTTATCATTTCTTTGCCTTTTCCACATAAGAACATCAAGAATGACGGATTCAAGGAGTTTTCCAATTTTCCTCTGTTCTGTGCTCATTAGTGAATGCATTCTACAATCTTGTGGAACAAAATGCATCTTCCTCTTAAGACATTTATTGTTCTCATATAGTAGCAGCATTGCAGTATTCTTTTGCAAGGGTAGCACAGTGGCCCTCTGGTTAGCAGTTAAACTGTCTGAGGGTTGAATATAAACCAGCAAGGCTACACTCTGGGCAAAGCATTTGCTTTAAGACCTCCCTGGAGATCTGTTTATAAATGGATGAGAGTCATTGAACAGGACTTTGTAACAGTGTATATTTCAGATCCTGTGACAGTACACACACCATAAAACAGCCAGTACTCAAGGCTGTGTGGCTTCCAATCTGGGTGGCTGTCGCTGTCTTCTGGCGTAGTCTTTGTCCTTCAGTCGTTTTATTAGGCAAGTGCAGCAAAAAACTTCAGCAATACAAGCATGGTATGAAATGGTTGACATTTAATCAGTTTTAGAAGTGCAAGTGGTCTGGTTTCCATGGTAAATCTCATGGAGGTGTGCTAGGCAAAGACTCAGTTTCAGTTAATTGATTGGATACGATACATATCTTGTGCTTGAGGCTTTGTATCTATGATTCCATCCAATGCAGACTTCAGGTCTTCATTGTTATAAGTATTAGTCGTGATCCTAATGGTAGTGGGTAGTTTCTTGGCAAACTGTGTAAAAGTTAATCAGATGAATAAAAAATATCAAGGTGTTAAGTTTGAGAATGATCATATTTAAATGTGTTTTAAGAGATAATCTCAAAGGTAAGACTATACCGAAACTCTATAGAGAGTTTAGGTATAGTCTATAGAGACTATAGAGAGTTTAGGTATAGTCTTCCCAAGGTCGTTTTGGGGGAAAAAAAATGTACACACAGATCCAAACCTGCAGAAGCCTTTTATAAAGTAAGTGTCTGGTGCTTCCTCTTAACTGTGTTTTTTAGGTAGCTCAATAAACCCAAGATTCACTTTGTGAGCCAAATGACTTCTATAAATCAAGATTATGAAGTCAGGAAGCTAATCTTCTTGCCACATTGTTTCAGATGCTGTGGTAAAGACAAATGATGACCATCAGCTGAGGTTGGCTGTATCTCTGGGGGGTCTTATTGTCCTGAACTACCGTCACAGTGGCAAGTTGGCAGCCGCTAGTAAATGCATGTGTCACTGATCATTCCAGGAGCCCTGAGTAAAGACAATTGTGATTGATCCTTACAGGGACTGTCACTGGGACCTTTCACTGCCACTTCCACATTTTGAAGTATCTACTGAGGAACTGACAGGAAGGTAAACAAACACAATGCCAAGGTGATAAGAATCTGACTTTCATTCACTTTAGTGTGCTAGTTGTTGGAGTTGAGTAGTCTTGTGTTTGAGCGCTGACCTCTGAGTTGTTGATGCCATGTCAACATTTATATTCTTGTATTTGTTTTCTAGATTAACATTGTATCATTTAAATGCAATTCTTAAGTTTTTGAGACAAACTTTATTACTCTGTATCACCATCAAATCTATATCTGCATACTAATATGCCTGCAGCCCACACTGGAAAGTGAGCTGCAGAGTTGAAGAGACTCAAAGTCTTTCATGGCAACTGCTGCTATAAAAATACCTGATATAAATAAAACATTGTAATTTGATTTTTATTTTCTCTCATAGAGACTCATATTTCACTATTTTCCCTAAAGATGCTTCACATTACTTCTCCTCACATCAAGTCCAAGTCTCAATTTCATTTTAAAAGTAAACATAATTTTGGTTTGCATTATGTTTTCCAGGGCCCTCCTGCAGTGCAGGGAACAGGTTATAGCGCAATCATGTAATACAATCATCCACTCAGTTGGGGGGCTTCACCCTCTGTTGAATGACATTATTGCTGCTCACATGTTTGCACCATTAATATACACTCAGTTGCCAGTTTATTAGGTACACCTAGCTGAAACTAATGCAGTCTAATGCAACAGTCTTACATTAAATCCTAACTTCATGAAGATGATCATGTTCAGTTTTTGTGGAAATAGTTTGGAGAACATAGTTTGTGGTCCTGTTTGATTGTATTGCTTCATACAGAGACATGTTCCTTTGCTCTATCTTCATGCAGGTGTTGTATTTGTTTTATCTGCGTGTACCTAATAAACTGTAAACTGAGTTTATGTAAATTCAGCATACTATTCTTTTTGAGCTCAGATGCAGTGTGGTTCTTTTATAAACTCTTTGCACCATCGTAATCAGTTATATTTATATATATAACAGTAATATGAAATAACTATAACTAGTAATATGACAATGGATGCTATACAATACCATCACAGAAGGGAATTTATGCATTGCTGGTGTACTGGCACTATATTGAATGTTCAGTTCAGCTAAAGAGTAGTTGTGCTACAAATGTTGTGAATTTAATATTAACATATAGAAGTCAATAACATCTCATCTTGTAGGTTTCTGCATACACAGAGCAATGTGACTGTGGATAGAGTTATGTGTGTGTATATAAAATATAGAGCTGGAAAATGTAATGATGTGTGGGAGGCGCACTTTTGTGAATATGTTTGGGGTTTTTCCAGTCGATATTTAAGCGAGGAGCATATGTACCCTTTGATTTCTATTGTAAATGAAATGGACGAAAGCTTGTGCACTGCTGTGTATTGATGAAATGGCCAGAGACAAGTCTGGCTTTCCTCCTATTTTAGGGCTTCCACAAGGAAAATTAGCTGCATTTTCTGGACAAAAGCCAGAGAAGTAATTACAACATCCCCCTAGGCCTTGTTGGTACATTTACTCAAAGTACTGTAGGATGAATTTTGTGTCTGAGAAGTAAATACCTCTGTGGAAATAAATGAAGAACAACCAACACTCACTACGACTTGTTTCCAGTTTTGATATACAGTTACATCCTCTGAACACATATGCAGGAAGTATGAATAATTGATGCCTCTTTGTCTCTTACTGTCACTTTTTCCTTCTTTCCCTCATTCATTGTGCTCTGTAATCTGCTGTAGTTACTGACAGCTGTGAGGAACCAAGGTAATCTGTTCTGTGGTTGTTCTCGCCTCCCTCGTGAAAGGTCATAACATTTTCAAACAAAAAAAGTGCAGCTCATCTTCTTCAGCTGATTCTGAAGCCTCTCAATTCTGTGGAGGGATTTTCTGTCTGTGAGCGATCCAGTATGACATCATCATGCAGCTTTTCCAAGGAGCTTGGAGCAGTGACAAAACATGAATCATTCATATGATAGCAGCTGTGAATATGTGTTTTGCATATGTAGCTCTGTAAATACATGCATGTGTATGTAATGTGATGATGAGGCAGGGATGACTTCCACTAAAGGTGATGATGAGTCTTTTCTCAGTTTCCAGCTTTCAGTGACCTCTTAACACGATTTCTTACACCCATGTTCTTCAGATCTCTTCTTCATGTGTGTAGAGGGAGCCTACAACAACTCTTAGCCTTATAGTATTTTCTAAAGATAGGGATCTAACATCCAAGGAGGCTAGGTGTGCAGCTGTTGCTAAGAATGTAAAAAAAAAAAAAAAAAATCATTAAACATTGATAACAACATCAAAGACCGTCAGAACGTAAAGATAAGGAAGGATATGAACACTATAGTAAACATCTAAATCACATCCAAGGTGTTATTGTAAACTAATTAACCATTCTGATTTCTGACAGTGGTATATAGTATGGGGACTCCAATTCAGTCAGACCCATTATTTTATTTTACAATAACAGTACATTCTGCAGACTGTTAAACAGAACAGCCATAGGATGACTGCCAACCAGATGTTTTTCTCATCCTTATGTGATACTACATCCAAATATTCTTTTTAAGGTAAGGGAGAGAATTCTGAATTTGAAAAAACTGTTGGGATATTATACATAGCACTACAAGTATTTTATATTAACAGCTCCTCTTTTGATTCAGATGCACCAAAACTGGAAATTGAAATGCTAAAAAGAGCTGGGGACCTCTCCTGAAAGCTGTGTACTTGTATGGAACTTACTTACCAGCTCTGCTGTGCCATGAACTGACCTCCCTTCAGCTTCTTTGGCCTGAAGATAAAACATGCCTGAATATAGTGTATGACATTTAAAATTTAGACCTTGCTCCTCACATGAAAAGCTTTAGTTTGCACGTCCTGTCTCCAGAATTATTTTCTGAAAAGCCAGCGGAACATTCTAGCTTAAAACTCAGAATATAATCTTGTATAAATGCTAGTAGATGGCACAACTTCTCTCAGGGTTGTGTTTGGGATTGAAGCCTCAAACACACACGCACACATGCACACACACACACAAACAAACAGACAAAATGACAGGCAGATGCTGTTTCATTCTCACATTAAATCCCATTGTAATGTGTGCATCTCTGGGAGATGCCACACAAGCTTATCTAGTCGGCACACTCCTAACAACCTTGGATGCTAACAAAGCAAGCCACTGGGTGATGCAGAAAGGGCAACATGATCACAAATATTCCACCTCCTCCCCGAGTGCATAATAATCCACAGTATGTTTCATAAACATAACTTCTCTCTCTCTCTCTCTCTCTCTCTCTCTCTCTCTCTCTCTCTCTTTCTCTTTTTTTTTTTTTTTACTGGAGTAGAAACCATCCCCTCAAGTATTTTATTAGATGGGTAGAGAAGGATGAATAAGTTTAAAAAAAAGATTTGACATTATCATGCTGAAGTATTTCAGCTCTTGAAGGGATGAATATGGGCACATTCAGAGTATGCAACCATCTTATACTTGAGCTTGCTGACCCTCAGCAGTAGATGGGTAATTCCAGCAGTAACATAAGCGGAGGAAAAATTGTATTACATAGATAAATTGCTTTCTAATGCAATCCATTTTGCCATAGCATCATTGTCAGCAGCCAAGCAGCAGTATCAGCAGTGAAGGAAGGTAGTGGTGTGTTGTTGTAGTAAAGATTCCACTCACTCCTGATCCACAGACCCCAGAACATTCACTGTGAAATGACTTCACATGCTCTCCAATGGATAAAAGATAGCCATTAAATTGTAGCCAATAATATATCATGTTTGACAGTCGTCTAAATGATTAATTTCATCTCATGTACTAAATCATGAACAATATTTAATTTTAATTCATGACTCGGGGATGCTACAGGGGCTAACAGCAAAAGGCAGAGTACATTATGTTGAAGTATTAAGGAATTTTTATTGTTATAAATCAAAGGGATACAAAGACAAGCTTGACCAGCCAGTGCTGTAAGGACACGTCCACGTCAACAGAGGTTAAACCTCAAGTTAACAAGGCAACAAGGTTAGACAATGTCATTTTCAATGAGACATTAAACTCCAAACGAATACTCCCTATTTTTAGTGTCCCTGATTGGAAGCGGTGGAGGTAATTTTGAGCTTATCTTCACCGAAATTATCATCTAAAGTGGGGTGTTCATTTAAATGTAATCATTCTCACTCTTGTGCTCTGCATTTGAAAGGAAATCTGACACAACTCTGTGCAGGAACTCTTTTAGAAATCATATCTGATTGTCACATTTAACAAGACCCCCCCCACCCCCCACCCTCCCTACCCCTGCTAAAATCAATTGAGATAAAGGGTGAATGGTTTCAATAATAACGCCGACCAAGTGATAGGCTACATTTTGTTGATGTGAGGATAATGATAACGAGCAGGATGAAGAGAATGGAGTCAGAAGATGATTGCGACAGTGATAATACCTCATTGCATGAAAAGATGTGCCTGAACAAGTTAGTGGTAACAACTTTCCTGGGACTAAAATCAACAGACAGAAAAACTTTTCTGACTGACTGGCTGTATCTCCCTTGAAAGTACAGACCGCGAATAAGGTTTGAATTTGAATAAAATCACTCACATATGGACATACATCCTGAGAAGTGCCGTGGCCTTTTTCTTGTTGCAGTTTTGCCTGAAATGTAATTTGATCTAAAACAGGAAAAAAAGGAATCAGCACTTTTTCTTGAGACCTTCATTTTTCTTGTAACATCTGTAATATTATGCATTTTCAGCTATAGTGAAAAGTGAGAGATCCATATCCCCGTATACTAAGACAGTGTCAAGAATCACATATGTTTCAACTGCCTTTGTAAGATAATTTTACTGCTTGAGTAACTGGTTGTGCATTGAAAGTTTTCTGATAGCTGTTTATTTTTTTGCACATCCTTTGAATTATTGATGGTAGGAATAAGGGAGACTCTTCTGATTCATTATACCAAGTTTTTACAAAGTTCTCCTGATCTTCAGGGTGAAACTTAAGACTCTCTCCTCACCCTAAGTGGCAATAGTTTTGGTTGCAAGACAGTCCATAGTCATTAATTAGTCTGGCACATGAAAACAAAATGGCTCTTAAATGGTGTTTTCAACAGATGCGAATGATTATATGTCACAAAGGACGGATTAAAAGAAACAGGAAAGCCCAGATTGTTCTTCTCTTGAGATATTAACCGCCAATGACAGTTTTTTGAGAAACCGCAGCCCCAACCTTTCTCTCCTCTCTTCATCTGCATTCTCATCTCTTTGACTCACAGGACAGAGCCTGGGGTTTTGTGAGCCAAGAGACTGCAAAACTTTATTATTCAGCCCCAAAGTACACAGGGTTGGGTGTAGTGATGACCTCATTATGTTAAGAGAGCGGTAGAAGCCAGTCCAGGGACATTTTCTGATTGCAGTCCCTGGAGTGCCCGGCCTCTGGGTGGAGGAGGGGAGGGCCCAGCTGGACACTGTGGTGGAATGTGAATATGTGCTCTAAACAGATGGGGTTTTATATAAGCCAAGCCTATGGTCTGCACTTGTTATTTAAGTGTGCATACATAAGCACATGCACATATCCTTGTACATTGTAGTACATACAGACTGGGTTAACGGCAGTGTGCCAAAATCTCTGAGGAAATCTGCACAGTGTGAAGCTGTGTAGCTTTACAAGCAAAAGAGAGCTTATCATCTTGTACCGCTGTATGCCGCGTGCCTTGATCTAAATATAATAAAGTAGATGACAACTCCTCAAACTCAAAGATAGGTTTATTCCCAGTGTAGCTTTGCTCCAGATGGATCAGGCCAGTGAACCAGATAGTGAAAGGCTGTGGATACACTGCGAGACAACTCTACAGTAACCCCACAGTCACGGTCGCCTATCTGACAAATGAGAAATAGCTTGCTAACATGTTGTGCTGGATTGCTGCCATGCACTAAAAACACAAGCAGATGGGTAACAATGGGCTGCTGTTCCTGCTCTTTTCTTCCCCCAAGACAACAAAAACAGACAGAAAAAAAATGTTGGGGCTCAAGACAGTGTACACAACTGGCTATAACAATGTTTGCTCACAAAGAAATGATTCACTGTTACCATTACTGATAATCACTTTTATGCTGTACTGACTCACTTTTTGCTTTTATTAAAAAGTGTGGGCTGCGGTCTCTGGCTTGAATGGCCTCCACTTCTTTCATGTTGTAGTCCTGAATCGGTGATAGTGTTTCAATACCGTTACTGTGACCACTTTCCTTAAAAGATTGTTCATTTTCAGCAAGAGTTCATCTGTCACAGCTGCATATCAAAGGTCCATCTAATTCAGCAGTGTTTCACTGACCTAATATGTTGGCTGGAAGTCTGTGTAATCCAATTTCCTTGGGAAACATAACTTCTCTGAGGCTTTCAGTGATTACCTGCTCATTTCAGACTGTTACTGTCCTCAAGTTCAACAGACTGAGCTTGACAATAACTCAGGTGTCTCCCCTCCGAGCCTGTCCTGTAGGCTGACATGGTGATGAATGAGTAATTAATATGGATTTCTGCCAAAATTAAGTGCTTTTGAAATGTTTAAATAGGCTTCGAGCTGTATATGTAATGGTTTGATTAGGTAGTTAGAATATGAATAGAGGTGGTAATTATGTATAAAAGGTGAGCGATCTTTCACATCATCATGAATCATAGAAGTGTTTTACATTTCTGAATATTTTAACATCTCCCCTCATCAGGCTAGAATAAATGACAATAACTGGATGCATTTCAGTTAAATTACAGTAGGCTGGCAGTACAGTTAAACATTTTGCACATGACAATTTACAATTTGGTAGAGATGCGTTGTCTTTCTTTATCCTTATATCAGTGGCCTCTATCAGTGCACATACGTGAAATAATTGCCAAGCTTCTGAGATAAACATTTCTAAAGGAATTGAGAGATAAATTGGTATCATTAGGTTGGGAGAGCTGCGTTCCAGAATTGGTCTTGTGCGAAGAGAGTGAGGCTAAGATGGAGCAAGGGGACTGACAGGCGGATGGATGACGCATCTGTGGTTATACAAGCACCGTGCTGGGCTATCAGAGTGAGGAGGAAGTTGAGCCTGAGGGCAAAGCTCACGATTATACACGTCAATCTATGTTCCGAACATCACTCATGGCCATGAGCTCTGGGGAGAGGTCGAAATGAGTTTCCTTTACGGTGCATCTGAGGCTCACCCATAGGGACAGGGTGAGGAGCTCCAGATAACTGGAAAGAGCGCAGAGTTGAACTCCCCCTCCTTTCCATTACATGGGAAAGGACCCAGTTGAGGTTTGTCTGGTATCTGATTATCATGCCTCCTGACAGCCTCCTTGTGGACATATCCTGGGCATGTCCAACTGGAGGAAAACCCTGAGGCGGACCAAAACTGAACTTAATGCCCCATCTAACCTGAGAAAGCCTTGGGATTCCCCAGGTAGAGCAAGAGGACTAAGGACTAATCCTACCTACCGACTACCTTGCATAGCCTCCTGTTACTGTGACCCAGAGCCAAATGAGTGGTGGAGAATGTGGGGACTGATTGGCATGTTTAGGTTAATGTATGGTTTACTGCATGTAGGACTCAATGTATAGTATTTCATGCTGCACTGACACAAAGCTTGTCCAAAACTCAAGTCTGTGAAAACTTAGTCAGCTCAGGATTGTGGTGGTGTAAGGAACAATGCTACTGAACTTTTTAACAGATCCAGGGATGGTATCTGCTGCCAGACGGTAGGAAGATTTGTTGTGCTGCAGGGTGCTGGTGGAAGCAGCATATGACAGCATTCATGTTACAGTCTGTTAGGCTGGCAGAGGAAAGGCCTGTGCTTATTTATGAAATGATGCAAAACACAGACCAGCTGTAGGTTGCAAAAACAGATACACCGCAAAATGAGCAAACTGAAATTATTTTCAGTGCACTATGTTCTTAGAACTTCTTTCTTTCAGTTCATACTATCTACTTATAATACTTAAAGCAAAAGACCTCAGTCAATAAATACTATTCATCCCCTCATGTAAAACTACTATTAATATTTGTAGGCGTAATTAGCAAATCTGGTCATTGGTGCAGAAGGGGCACTGATTACCTGTGAGTTTGTTTTCAGCTTCATTGACTGAGTCATGATTTAAGTGCAAATCGAATGAAACGAAAAACAAATATATTAACAGTGAACGTGCTGATGTATAAGTTTTCTTGTCCCATGGACACATAGGTAGACACTGTGACTGTACTGCGGCTGTTTGATCTGACAGAGTGGGAGCTGTGCACCTGCTGCTGCTGTTGTCCTACGGCAGCTGTGTGTCTTCTGTGTTATAGCACTTACACTCTACATTTTCTTGGTCTTTCAAAGATATCTAAAATGTAACCTCTACTATAGCCACTAAACATGTGCATGAAGCATCTTGATGGGTTTCATACTTTTATTCACTGAGCTTTTATGACACTCTTGAATCTGAGGTATCAGAGGACTCCTCAGACACGCTGACCCTGAGGACTGTAGGCTTGATCCAGTGATGGGTGAGCAAGTTTAATTATCTTAATGGATAAATATGTAACTGTTTAGAAACTAATACAGTTGGTGGCGTACGTATGAATTCATTCTAAACTTTTTGTGTTTCTCATAGAAGAGGAAGAGTAGAAGTGGGAACTCCCATAGCCATCAGGCTCACCTGATGTTTAGTTTTGACCCTCAGGCTTTTTCTGCAAAAGACATTTTGACATGTCACAGTAGGAAAAGCACAGATATAAATAACAAAATGTGTGATCTCTGAATTCCATCCTGCCATTTCCTTTACCTGGCTCTCTGTCACACTGTCATGGCTCACTGGGACGCTGAAATAAAATGGAGTAATCAGTGATGCTCTTGGTAACATCTGTGTTTTTCCTGTTATGACAAGTCAAAATATCCAGTGTGGTTTTAGTGTACTGACATGTTTAGATTTTATGTATTCCTCCTGTTCAGGTAAAGATTTGGAATTATTAAAATTATCCAGTCAGAGGAGTTTTTTTTTTTTTTTCAATTCAATTCAATTCAATTTTATTCATATAGTGCCATCGCCATCAAGGCACTTTTCATATACAGCAGGTCTAGACTATACTCTTTAAAATATGTATTTACAGAGAGAGACCCAACAAATCCCAAGTTTATATATATAAATAAATATATATGCAGAAGAAGAAATGTTTTAAGCAACTTATCTCCTAAGTTACAGACTGTACTTTAGATTCACACTAATACTGAAATAATATTTGATTTTGGTTTGAATAGATTCCATTTAAAATGACTTTAGCACTTGTCTGTTCATGTATGCGAGGCTCTTAAACTACAATTAAAAATCAAGCAATACAAAAACAAAATAATAACTCCACAGGCACACGGTACTTTAAACACCCCACACTGGTCCACTTCAACCTGGCACATCAAATTTGCACCCATTTTGTTGGTGGAAGTCAATAGTTACTGTATTAATATACAGTGTCTGTCAGCAATGTTCTTCTATAGAAATTATTATTTAACATTTGATATCTTATATCATTACAACTGTGTTTTACTATATTGTCATCCATCAGATTCATACAGCAGCTTCCACCTATGGGTGTCCACAGGAGTTATAATTGTTTACAAATACATTAATCTGCTTACCACTACACTATGGTGCGGTAGACACCATTTACTAAATGTTTATATGCCTCTTATAAATACTAAACTGTAGAACTCAAAGTCAAGTGTTAAGAAAAAATCTAACAATTTAGTGAAAAATGCTGTCTTAGTGTTTGCCATTGGACTCTTGAGTTTTAAAAGAGTAATATAATGACGGTAAGACAATTTTTTACTTACATTCATAATAGTCACTCGATGTCCATTTTAAAACAATAAAGAAAATATGTCCTTCTCACAGCATCTCTACAACATATACTTTTACAATAACTACTTCTACAAAAATTATTTCTGGAATATTAATATGGTATCTCTCTAAATCTACGCTATAATTGTATTAACGCACTCAGACTATTAGTTACGTTATTACGACAGCTGGAATCAGCACACACACCCTCCCCAAAATGATATGCGAACTGGCAGGGCACATCATGGGGGCGCATCCTTACGCCAGGAATCACGCATGCGTCAAAGACGGAGACTCTCCTGATTTGACAGCCCTGGGATCCACCACTCAGCCCACTATATTGCAAGGCTCTCCGCTACTAGCGCACCATCATCTGCACCTGCCTACTCTGTTGTTGTGGTCGGGGCGCTGGGAGGGGTCATTATTTCGCAGGGCAGCCGTAGGAGGAGGAGGCATTTCCGAGACGCCGACAGAAGCGTGTAGCCTCAGATTCAGCACCACATCATTGAGGAAAGCGTCCGGATTGAGTCGATTTTCACTGTTCACCGTGGCTTAACTGAATAGGAGGACGCCGTTTTTGTTTTTGGGGAATACTCAGTGAAACCAGACGCTGTACACAGTTTGTGGACCTGCAAGAAGTGTTATCTCCAACGGTTAAAGGTGCGTAGTTTGTTGGATGCTGTGGTTTGTCAACTGGGGTGATTTTTTTTTTTTTTTTTTTTTTACATTTTTTTGCTAGCAGCCTGGTAGCATTACACTTGCTGCACTGACTGACCTGCCGTGCTGCTAACATTAGCTCATAGGCGAGGTCCGGCTTTTCATTCATCATTGTGCTCTAGTAGCTACTCGGCGGAGTAACTAAATAAATCCGCGCACCGAAATACTTTGCAGCTCATTTTTACCACAACAGGCTTCCATTGCGTATATTTGCTGAGCCGGACTATTTTCGTTTCCTATAAAATCTCAGTGTCGCCCACTCCGCTAACGTGATATCCAACCCGCACTCCGAGCACTGCTATCCAGGGAGCCGAGTGCTGAAAGCCTGCTCCGACTGACTTCAAGTGAGCCTGTCGAGCACAGACAAGCTAGCGCTGCTGCTAGGCTAGTGAAGCGGCTAAGCTAACTGACACCGGCTACTTTTATGCTAGCAAAATAACGGTCCCACACCTGCATTAACGACCGTTTAATGGTCCAGATGTTGGTTAGTTATCATTCAATTTCTTCAGTCACGTTAGCTTCCCTCCTCGTGTATTTGCAGCGCTCTGAAATGTCTTTGTCTTGATAATTTTCCCTCTTTGTTAAATTGACATTCTTACGGCTTAAATAAAACTGACCACTCGTTGTCTACCGCAGCTGAATTACAAGTAATGTCAGGCTTTTGCAAATGGTTTTTTTTTAAAGTCTTTATTGCGCTCTCTCACTTTACTCAAGGATTTTTAAGTAGCGAAGTACACATCCTTGCCTCGCCTCGCCTAGCCTCGCCTCACCCTGCATGTGCAACGTTACTTCACAGTCAAGTCTCTATTAGCTATTTTAACAATGAGAACAATTAGTTTAAGTGACCTGGCAGGCTCCGTATTACACTGTTGATTCAAGCGTTACAATTCTCAGTGTCAGCTATCCAACACCGTGCCATCACGGCAAATAATGTGCAACCACAGTTGGCATATTCGGCTAAAGCACTGATGAAAAACCTCACAATAGTCGATGTTGGGTTAGTTTTTGAGTGATAAATACCTTCTGACCACCTTTTATGTTACACACTGATGCTGTGGTTAAATGTTCTCAGCTATTGCAGGCTTTGTAATTGATTAATCGGGTTGGTTTGTGCGTTGTGGTGGGCTTGTTTGCGTACATGCATCATTCAGGCCAAGTGCACTCAACAATTTTGCACAACAGCCGGACTCAGACCAGAGCTTTTGTGACCAGTGTAAGTTTAGTGTGCCATCATCTCTTCCTGTAACTGGAGATATGGAATCCCAGAGGCCTCTAGGGGTCACATAGTGGCTGTATTTAGAACCTGGACTTTTGATTGGCAAGGAGGCATGCTGTTCAGACTCACTGTCATGGGCATGTGCTGCTTCATGTGTTTACCCTGTCGTTTTATTAGCTAGAAGAAGGGACAGCCCGCAAATGCATGAGGCTAAAAAACTCAGTAACACTTTAATTTAAGTCCCCCTATGAAGTATTTACTAGCAGTTTGTGAACATTTCATAAATGACAAAAAAAGGACAAATTATGTCATAAGTAGCTAACATAATATTGCATTCATAATATCAGTACATAATAAAACAATGAAAAAATAGCTGAATCTAGGGATGCAACTAATGATTATTCTCTGAATTAATCTGTGGATTTTTGTGGTATATCATTTAATTTTTTAGTCTATGACATGATGAAAAATTGTGAATGTCACAGTTTCACTGAGGTGTCTCTAAATTGCTTCTTTGACTGTTGAAACTAAAAGATATTGCATTTGCATTTGGGAAAGTGGGGTCAGTTATTGTTTGACATTTCTGCATGTAAAAAGATTGAAGGGACTAACTGATTATCAAAATTGCTGTCAATTATCTGTCCCTCAGTCACTTAGTCACAACGTACTTTAGCTTTTCCATCCTTTTATGTGGCAGAAAACTGCATGATGAGTAAAAAACATTGTAATTGCAGTAACTTTGTTAAACAAGAACGATATAAACTACTAAATATGCCTTTTAGTCAGTATTAACCAGAGGCAGACAAGGCAAGAGCTGTGATTTCAGGCTGCCAAGGATGGACAGACTCTTCCCTGCCCTTTGGGAAATAACTGCATATGTGTATCACTGTTTAACCATCTGCTTAAGACCATTGCTTATGCAAAGTTTATTTGTTTAACCTTTGGGATAATTTTTCTGTCATTTTTCAGTAGACCGCATACATATTCAGGATTATGCTATCACACAAAATTGTTAACCATTGCTATACTCGCTAAAGTAACTGGCAAGATGTTTTATAATGATTTTTTTTTATCCATGGGACAGACTTAATAAATATTTTGTTTTGATATCACATAGTAAAACACTTGTGGAGGTTCAAAGGTAGCATATTTGACCGTGTCCCTGATGTAGCAAATCAGCCCAGTTTGAACAAGCTCTGATTCTGAAAGAAATATTTTCAGCTAGTCATGTAGCCTGTCTCTCAGTCCTCGCTCCTCATTTAATCCACCTGTATGTAATCACCTACATACCTTGGCCCAATTATTGTATACCATTTGCAGCATAAAAGCCTGTTTCTGTTAGTGGGGATAAAGAAAAGGCATACTTTATGTGTGAGACTATGCAATCAATGGTAACCAGGAAGTGCATTGTGTTCCCTGTCTCCTGGGAGAGGAAGTGATATTGGCTGAACACCATGGAACCCCCTGTTGTTGTACAGAAGCAGAGCTTTAAGGTAGCCATGGTACCCCAGCTAACTGGAACAGGATTGCCTCTTCTTTTAGGCCATTGCTCGCTTCAGCTCTTGCACAAATGTTTGCCACAGTTTGCCACTGTTTAAGAGATGAGAGATGAGGCAATAGAAACAACACAGAACAATCAATAGTTGTAGCGCTCTTGTCTACAACATCAATTTTAACTCTCCTAACCCCAGGGGTTTGTATTATCCTATGCTGCAGTGTGGAACTGCGGTGACCTGACAGCACAGACTTTCATCAGATTTTTAGCTAAACGTCTTTTTCCTCACATTCTCAAGGCAACATATTGCATACTTATAGTATATTATTGGTCTCTATGGATAGATGATAAGTGATGTTAAGTGTTTTTCTTGAAACAGTAACAATAACATTACAGATACAGTGAAATATAAGGATTGAGGATTGGTTTATGATGTTTTTTTTGCTACATAAAACTTCCCTTTTTCTTGTTATTGTTTGCTACTTGAACCAATTCAACAATATGTGAGATGAGCATATGTTTGTTAGAGTAATCTGCTGTTTCCTTAACTGTTTATGTGACATTATCCCACAGTGCACCATAAAGTCAATATAAAAGAAAAGAGCATTTTATCGTTTCGGGGGGGGGGGACACAATAAAGTAGATGATCCAGCAGTGCTTGAAAGTATAGTGTCAGCAGCCGTTTGGTGCAGCAAGAAAGAATGAGGTTATTCTCTTAAGTTCCTTTTCATGTCGATTAGTGTCCTCTAAGACCACACCCACAATGCTCAGCAAAACGGGTTGCTGCAGTCAAAGTTTATATTGTTACAGCCAAGCTTTATTTTCTATAGGACTGTCACTAAAGAAAATCACTCCATCCACTCATCCATCCATTACTTGTAAGTCTGTGGGGGGCAGGGGTGTGCTTTAATAACATTTCACCAAGAAACTGCTCACAAAGCATTTCAAGTCATCAGTCTGTCTGTTTCTTACGCAGCTGATAAAATTTAAATAAATGAAAAGTGCGAAAGTGTGTGCTCCCGTTGTGTCATCGCTGCATGACTTGTGTGGATATATTTAATCAAATTTTAATATCCTATGCAGCTCAGATCTTGTATTCAGGTTGCAGCTAAAATTTTAATGGCGCTTAAGAACCGTGGGAATCCTGCCCTTTTGGCCAACAATAGCCACTAAACAGATCTGCACTGATTTTTGGGTGTAGAGTGGATTCAGAACATATTGACATATTAGGGTGACTTGATAATGTAATGTTCAGATCTTAAAGTTCCAAAGAAGACACTCCTCTTATGCCACACTGATCTATTGTATGTGTTGAATTGTTGTCATGCAGCTAGTTTGCTTGTGCTGTTGCTTGTGGTGAGTTGGCAGTACAGTTTTTATGGGCTGAGTTGCAGTATTGACTTATCAGGCTTTTAGTGTAAGCAGGCACCCAGTCAGTTTCATGTGTTGGTGAAACTGCATAAAATGATAGAATCTCTTGGAGGCCAGCTGGTAAACTAAACTCTTGATTTGCACAATATACCCATTTTTTAAAGCTGTTTGAAAGTTAAATGAACTCTACAGTAAGGGTGGAAACCGATAAGACATTGTAGGTGATGTTTCTGTATAATAAGTCACAGTAGCTCATCAAATCTGTCAACCACAAAATTATCAGTTACTTTTATAAGCAAGAGGTGTGCATTCATTGAATATTAAAGGTCATGTTTTAGTTTGTAGCTTTTTAAGATCAATTTCTTCAGATTAATACTAAGTCTTAAATAATCTCTCACTAGTTGCCTTTCCTTTGCCTTTTTTAACCCAACTGATGGTGGGTAACAACATTTTTATAGTGCAAGATAATCTTTTTGAACCATGAAAACCTTACAAAATTTCTTTAATGTAGTTTTATAACTCAATATTTCTCTGCAGGGAGTGCTTTAGAAACTAGCCGTTCAAACATTACTATTTCTAGGTTAAAAGTGACCCTTTTAAATATAGATACAGTAAGCTGCTCTGTTAAAACACAGGGTGAGAGCACATTGTTGTCATCTAAAAATTTTCCTCAAAGCTTCTAACTCTCCATCCACTGGTATTATTTTAGAAGTCCACCCTATTTCCCAGGTCCTGTGTCCACAGAGTTAAGGCAACATTATGCAACAATTTTACCAACAGCTTCTAAATCATTTTGATGTTACATTTACTTGTGATAGGGAGAAGGGTGCCTCTTTCATTCCTACTCCACACCCGATCAATTCCATCAATGAATTTTGTGTTAGCAATTCATAGACTTTGTTTTCTGTACATGAGTTGTAGTCATGCCAAGTCAAGTCAAGTCAAATTTTATTTATATAGCGCCAATTCACAACAGAAGTTATCTCGAGGCACTCTCTCTTATGGTATGGCTAAGTTGAGGCAACTCAAACCGCAGGGATTAGGGCTAAGTCCAAGTCCAGGTTTTATGAGTAGAAACTTCCAAGATGGTTATATCAGATTATACACTTTGGTTGATATACTTGAGGTATGGACATTGTGATTATTTTATGTTAACATACAGCAGGATCTTTGAAACCTAGAGCCTTGGAACATGCAGTAGATCTGTGCTGGAGATCTTTTAAACTAGCAAGGCATGGAAACCAAGCAGCTCTCTTTACAAAATTAAAGTTGTTCTTTGATAACAACTTTAATTAAGGGGTGAAATTACCTGTGATAAAGTTTTAGTCGTATCAGTGGAAAACACGCAGAGAGAGTGAGAGAGAAAGCACAAGGAGTGTGTATCTCCCAAGAACTGAGAGAGAAAAATTTCTCAGTGAGCGAGACAGCACTTTTTCTCATTGAGATGTCGTAAGTGGAGCGTGATGCCAGGCTGCTGCCAAGCTTTTTCACTACTGTTTTAATGATTCTCCCCCAGCCTCCCACAGATGTCACAGTCCCTGTGGAAAAGTTATTGATTTTGACAAGATTGAATTGTTAATAGTATTTTTCTTTTGTTAGTCTGTGGCCCCATTGCTTCTGAGTGTATGGAGTGACAACAAAGCCTTTGTTCATAAGGAGCGGCAGGACCAACTAAGCTAATTCCCAGAATTTATCCAGCTGACGTGGAGCAGTTCATCACCTTTATAGCAGTCTATGTCTCGCTCTAAGAAATCATGTTATTCATGAGGTCTAGGAAAGCCTGAACCGTGAGCATCAAAGACTGTCTTTTTAGAGTAGCTGCATGTCCAAGTCACTATGAAACTCATAGTCATGGTAAGAAATGGATTCACTTTGGGGTATGCTAATGGTCCAGTATGGCTTGATTTTTGTCATTGGAAGCTGTCATAATGATAAGTATTTTCTATGTAGCACCAATGAATGGGCTGTTAATGTCAAGATAATTAAGTAGTAGAACAGTATTAGATGTGCTATGTGGAAATTGCCCAGGACACTTACTCATACTAACTGATCCTGTTCCATGTTGATTATTGGCAATTTACATCATCTTGTTTTCCTTTGTCAAATCTACAGTATTCATTGGGGGGGTAATCGTGACATAGAATATGTTCCTGTCTTTATACCTGCTCACTGCGAAATATAATAATTTTCTTCCTGTTAAGACGTTAATGGAGTTTTATGGAGAACAAACATGGGTGCAGACTTTCAGTAATGAACTGAGACTAGTTTCTTTCAACCTTTAACAGTGAAGAAGCAAGTCTCACCTCCATGGAAACAGGCATTCGCTGAATTTTGTATATGTAGCATGTAGGCATTAATGAATAGGCACTAACAATGCAGTCTGGTGAGCTGTGGCTAATTTGTGTGCAAACATTCAGGGTCTTTCTCACTTGCCCAGTGGTTGTTTCTTTAGCCATGAGAGGTCATGTTAACACACTGCTGGTACTAGAAAGTTCTCTCTCTTTCTATGCTGTGACTCTCTATCTTCCATTGTGCCACCTTATTGTTTTTCTTCTGTCAAACACAAATCTGTGCAGAGAGCCTTGCTAGAGGCCATTCAAGTCTCTCATCCTCTCAGCCTCTGTGCTCCTGGTTCCTCTCTTTTCTCTCTCACACTCTCTTCTCTCCACCCCCGCCATAGACGACATCTGGGACCGGTATGGGCTCCAAGTATTGGCCCAGCTCCTCCCCCACAGTGTGTGTGCTCTGTCTTGGTGCATTAACTTTTCTATTGTTAGGTGACTGCTTTTCTTCTCTGCTCTCAGAGAAAATCTATATGCTGACCAGGGGCGATTCTAGGATTTGACATCCAGGGCTTAGCCTAGAAGCTTGGAATGGGAGGCTGGGGACATAGAATTATTTTTTCCCCCCAGAAGTTGAATACGTACATTTCATGCAATTTGAAATGAACCTCTTAAGTCAAGATAAGATAGATCTTTTCTATAAATAAACCAAAAACTGGGGTGTTAAAGGCTTAGAATGTGCCAGCTGCTTACTGATTTTCCCAGAGAATGCCTAACAGTGCAGTGAATGTATTTTTTAGTGTCCTTCTCACTTTTTCAGAAATTATCCTCATGTGTTTGTATAGTGTGCTTCCTGCTATAATCTCTCTCACCCATAATTAACCCAAATTTTGTCCTGAGACCTTTTCTGTCTATTTCTAAACAAGACATGAAATCCTCCCATAACATACATTAAAGTGGATGTGCCAATTAAGATTTCTGTTTTAATGATAGTAGACTAATGATAATAACATGTATGTGATGGACATGAAATAACAGTAACATAATAGTGCTAAATATGTTAAATAGACAGAGGTCTTTTTGATGTGGCTGGTAGAGGAAATACTTGCGAGTGTGTAAGAACACGTTTCCCGCCATCACTCAGTTTGACACTATTCATGTTAGCCATTTTCTGCCTGGGAGGGGTGTTTTTTTGTTTGTTTTAAAACAGAGAAACGGCTGTCAGAGAGCACAAAAGCAAACCTATCTGGATGGCTTAAAAAAATCATAGATGTGGGCAGCGGTGGAAGTAGCTTGTAGATTTAGTTTTACAAGATGTTGAACTGCTGCGGTCTTTATTTTTACAAATTTCTCTCATACAGTTGTATGAAAATCTATCAGTGCTGTTTAGTTTTGAGCTGAAATCACCATTATTATTGTTGACTGTGCATGAAAACCTGAGTGACTCCAAACTGATGCTAAATGAGAAGACTGCCTATCGGTGCCTTTTAGAATAATTCCCCATCTTCACTGTCCTGAAGTTAACCCACAGCCTTTTAATGTCCACTTCTACAAAATGTGTGGCTGTGCTAAAGATATCAGAATAACATAGACAGCGTAGAAAAAAGTCAGTCACGCTGACATTTTAAACATCCATGAAAGACATTTATGGTATGCAGTATGCTCTCATGTAATTCCACCTCTTAACGGTTACTTCTTCACTTGGCAGAAAATGATTCTGTAGTTGAAACTGCATTCTTCCATCTTAGGCCTGTTTTATTTGGTGTATTATTTGGTATGTTGTCATTGACACAGTTTTTGACAGGATGTCACAATGACACTTTGAGTTTAACTTGTAAAAATTATCACTTTTTCAGTTATTTGAACCTCCCATCCCAAAAGACACAGAGCACTCAGCTGTAGTAGATAATTTTATATGTCCGTATCTTAAATCTGTCTCTTTGTTACTTTGTTGAAAGTATAAGTTAAATAACCAGAAGTGATAATAAAAATGGGTTTAAATCAAGTCAAGTTTTATCATGTAGTCCTAAAATTTTTTTCACAGTATTTCTCATTTTATAAGCCTATAAATAAGAATAGTTAAATTACTTATAAATGTTAGTATTTTGATTTTATCTGACATTTAAATTCATGTGTGTTAAGCTTTTGTGTCAAAGCAGTTGAAGTAGAGTTTTATTTAGTTATTGAGTGCATGGGCATCCAAGATAGCATTTATATACATTGTTTAAGTGTACATATACCACTCTCACACACAAACCTAAGCCTAATGTTGGATTATAAACCAGTATTCAACCTGCATTTGACCTATTTATACTATCATTTTAACTGTATACTGTTTATACTAGGCCACCATGATTAACTGATGGCTGTCCTTTAATGGGTTAATCCCATGACAGGATACAATAGTCGTGGATTGTATACTTTCTGTTCCTTCAGTGTAGTAGTTGAGTGAGCTAAGGTTTCTCTTTTTCTTTCACCTTTGGAGCATTCATGCAACAAGCTGCACAAAAGAAACCTGCAAGAAACTTGTGTTCCCTCTTTCAAATCAAAGCCGAGCATTGTCCGCAGTGTTGAGGACAGGGTTGCAAAGCCAGGTCAGATGACGCTGATTATCCCATTCATACTGATGGCAGATGCATTATCATCCTGTCAAAACACTTGTGTGGGACAGCTATTAGAAACCTCTTAACAACGACTTAACAACATGCAGAAAATGGCTGCAGCTGCCACAAGTCAGAATGGAAAGTTTTTAAATTCAGCTTGTATCAATAGTGTTAACAAACAGATGTTAAATTGGTGCTTGAAAGGACTGCAGAGAATGAGGAGAAAAGAAAAATCTTGCCTGTGAGGCAGGGGATTAACAAATTGATTATTGAGTAAAACTCAATTAGATGGGGTTGATTTCGCAGTATGGGTAGACTCTATGTGATGTATTTTTCTCAGATAACAATTAAAAACATTTTAACAATTTAAAAGTATCCTGTGGACTGCTCTTGTAAACAGACAAAATTTATGTTTACAGTTCGTATTCCTCATCAAAGAAATTTATCCTGGTGGTCCTTCCTCATAAAACATGCAGGCATTCTACATTTAGTAGAATTTTTAAATATTTTCCTGTATCCTGTGTTGCATCTGTGTTAACTTGCTAGCAGCCTTCGTCTTCCTTGGCTTTTTTGGTGCATTTCTATGTTTATTAGCATGCTTAGCAGCATCGTTGATCAGTAGAATGTACATGAATGTGTGCATACAAAATACAAATAAAAACCATTGCTCCAATGGTGTTACTAGTGATTCTCTATGGCTCCTGCCCATAGAGCATTTGATAAAATTCCTGCAAGGTTGCGCGTCATTTTATGTGTAAGTAATAAACACAATTGTTTTAAACCTGATCAGCTCAGAACAGAGATTTGATTATAGAGGAAAATAGTTATCTCCTCTTTTTGGCCATTTTATTTATTTTTTGCTGACATAGATACATTGCTAGTTAGTTGAGGTAAAAGATGGATTTGGCTGTAATTGCCCTCCATGGATAAATACATCAAAAATAAACACACAATGATCAAATAATAGTTTGTACAGTTTGTTAAAGTACTGAAGGTGCTATGTGCAAATGTGTAGAGGTGGGTTAGTCCATCACAAACCGTCTGGAATATATACAGAATTGATGACTCTGTTAGGTAACAAGTACCAAGTTCCAAGTAAGGAAATATGTCAGTTTCACCATAATGAGATATTTAAAATGTTGAAGCCCTCATAGTCAAACCCATTATTTACTGTTTTACATTTCCTAATAACCACGTTACTACCGATTTTGTGTTAATCTTGCTATTTATTAAGACAGTTGTACATTTAATCCTTAAATCACTGACTCTACAAATGACTGAATGTCTTAAATATCCTTTGGTGATTGTATGTCTTGCATGAATGTGAGACATACAGTATTATGTAGGTGAGACAAGCTACAACAAGATACATAGTATGTGTAATGGATATCACTTTGTTCCCCCACAGACTATTGGATTCTAAAGCTCTAATGGGTTGTCACTACTTCAGTGGCATAAGTGAATAATTGTTCCTGCATACAGTATGTAGCAAATGATGTTAACTGTTCCCTGTATTGGCATGTAGGTAGAATAGAAGAAAAAAGAAATTTCCTCATCTTAGTGCTGCACTGGTTGTTTTGCATACTTTATCCCAGTTGGTTTTTAAAGCGTTTAAAGCTGACTTTGAGACATTTGAGTATGACATGTGCAACTCAGGCCTGTCATTTACAGTAAGAAATGAACAGTAACCTTTACACTAAGACGGATGCTGGGCTGTATCTGTAGGATGAAGGAGGACAGGCTTGGAGTTTGAAAAGCTGTTGTAAAACACATGATCTGACAGATACTGGCTTGTAGGAACAACAGTATATTTCAAACTTTTTTGAGGTGACCTGATGTAGGATTTTTTTATGGATACCTTCTAGCCAGGTTGCAGGTGTTTTCAGAAGACCGTGTTACTGTTTTAGGAATGTTTGTTCAACGTTGCAGTGTATGCATTTTGTTTTTAAGAAGATTTTTGAATTCCTAAGAGAACACGACTGCTTTGAGAATTTCACAGGTTGTGCTCTACTTTGATCAGCCTATTTTGGCCGCTCTGAGCACATGGCTCTGGAGAGCAGTGATATGACAGGTTGAGCCTTGACTTCTGCTTTTAGAGACTCCCCCACTGCTCCACGCAAGTGTGTATGTGTTTAACTTGCTCTGAATCTGGGTCAGTGCAGTGTTGGCATATTAACTTTCCATAATGACAAATGACAGGGATTTTAGTCACAAAGTTAGTGTCAAATGGTAAAGAAGCTCTGATGCCCATTTTATGCAGTGCAAGCAGAGTTTAAACTTTTGAATATTTTTATCTGTGACAAATATGCGTGTATTTGCAAAACTGCAGGGCTAAGGATATTCTGGGAAAAAGAGTTCAGTATTTCTGAAAACCCACAATATATTTTAAAGGCATTTTACCCTCATATTGTAGTGAGACAAAGAATCGGCTGAACATTAACTAACATCAGTGGGAGTCCGTCTCTCTCGGCACATTGTTTTGCAGAATTCAGCTAATTGCTGTGTCTATGAGGAGATGTAGCAATAAAGTAAAATCTTTGGTCCCTTTGAGTGTTGTAAGTAAAATAGTAACATGATCTCTTATGTATTAACATTGTATTTGTTACTTTATTCTCTTATGCATCTGTTGTGTACATTTTGTGTCAGAAATACTAAACCCTGCTTGTTTTAGTACTTGATTTGACCTTATTTCTCTGCTCTCTGAATGCTTATCATGTATTAACCTCATTTGTTAGTGCATTCATGGTAGTGATGTTAATCCATGCCAGCATGGACTCACAGAGGGAGGAGTCTTGATTTAGATTCTGCCTTTAAGACCACCAGAAGAGATTTGAGATAAGAGATGGTGAGTGAACTGAAATCACACTGTAGTGCACTTACTGAGCCCCAAATATGCAGTTGATGCACTTGAGATGTAGGTGCGAATGAGTCACAAGAGTTTAATGTAAATTATTAAATCTGACTGACTTTGATGTAGATGAATGGCATTTTCCTCTGTTGATTCACTGTACTTAATTGATTTGACATGGTTGAGCAATCACATATAATGTGACATGCAATAAGGTTCTAATCTACATTTGCATCCAGAAATACACATACCTCTATGCTTCGTGCTGATAGGCTAAAGTGGCCACACAGTTTTTTTGCAAGGCTGAATAGAGCAAATTCTGAAGTGATTCACATAAAAGCTATGGCTGTGCTGAGTGACCATTACATTCATTTTGTTGTAGTGTCATTTATGGGGAAAAGAAAATGATAAGACATATCTAAAAAGAAATGTAAAAGCTTTTGTAGGAACATCCAAATACATACCATCATTGATGACTGGATTGATGGTAAGAAAAGTGTCAAAAAAGGGCTAGAAGCTGGGGGGAAATCAGTTTGTGAATAAATGGGCATTAGCTACACTGATAAAATCATCCTGAAACAAAACAAAACAAAAAAAATCCTACCATCTACTCATCCATTTTTATCTGCTTATTCCTTTCATAGCTGTGGGTGGGCTGGAGCCTAACCCAGCATGCAGTGACCCGCACAGGTCACCAATCTGTCAGGGTTAAGACACACAAACAGCCACATACACTCACATTTACCGTATGGGGAGTTTCCAGTTTTCCTCACCTGCAGACAGTATCTCCTCAATGTTGGAGGAAACAAAAGTTAAAGTGGTTCTCATTGTCATGTACATTAATAAAAGCTTTATATGGAACAAAATGTTTGTTACGGTCTATCAGGTTAGAGTTAGAAATCTGCTGATCTTTGAAGCTGTATACATGTGACTTTCTGTTAGAGACTGTGAGTACGGTGCAGTCGCAGATGGAGCAGTGGCAGAGGGCAGGCTGAACGATGCTTTTCAACAGGAGGAGCAGTTGGTAGGGTGCAACAGATTGCGTGCTGAGTTAGTAGATGGAGGGAAGACTGGATTTTGATATGACAGCTTTGTGATGAAGATAGTAATTAAACCAAAGTAATTAAATGTGTGACCACAAACTGACAAACTACATAGAACATATTTTGCAGTCTTTACATCACTGAATGAATATCAATCACTATATCTGCGTGCATTACTGGAGCACACTGATGTGGGTGCGGTCAAGTAGACATATACAAACATGTATGAATATACACAGCTACAGTTAATTTAACAATACTAGAGATCAAATGAATAACACATTAGTGTGAAATGTTTATTATTTGTAGTAGAAATGGTAAGGTTTGTCTGTATACAAAACTCTTAATTTCCCCATTACAGAATGCCTTCATACCAAGCATGTGGAACCATTAATGACTAATGATATTTTGTCCAAAAATCAAGAACTCAGTGAACGATGCCTTATGTAATATATATGCAGTGCAATAGTGCCTACAACTACAAGACCAAAACCACAGGCATCACATGTGGTGAGGACAGCAGGGGTTTTCTGTTTGTGTTAGTTGGGCCAACAGTACAAGTCACTGCCATCTGTTTTCTTTGGTACTGCCAGTAGACCGCTGGATGGTGTGGCTCTGTATGAGAGGTTCTCAATCAATACACACACACAAACAGAGCTCTGACTCAGCAGAATATCTGTCTTAACTGTCACCGCTGTGTTTGCCTGCTTTGTTGAGATTCGCTGATCATCCTGCAACTGCCGCAGCTTTTTTTCAGTTAGGCATCTTAAACACCAAAGTAACAACAGAAGGCCTTTAGATTATTTTTATTTACTTCCATTAAGACCACCATACATCAGAATTTTTTGGCAAAGTAAAAATGGCAAGAAAAACAGCAACCAAATTTAAATGTACAAGTCCATACAAGATCCAGTACCAACAAAATATACTATTTGCACACTAACTTTAAAGTCAGAATTGCATCTATTTTTAAAACTGTGAATAGTATTCAGAATGTAACCTGGCAGAAAAGGCACATCTGGCAGCTTGTAACTCTTCATGTCAAGAACACAGTAGGTGGCTGTATAATCACCACGTAAGCAAAAATAGCCTCCAAGTGGGAAAATTAAAGGAGAACAGAATGGACGTTAGGACTGAACTATAACAGCAAAATTGTTACTTTGTTACTATCAGAATCTCTCATGTGGTGAATAAATGTTCAAAAGACTTACACTTCTTAGATGTCATAGTTTTTTTTTTTTTCCAATATTCATGACAGGCAGACTAAAGACAGACTAAAATCCAGGTTCTGGATCACTTACAGAAACACTCCCTGTGGGGAGCCCTTCTGCTTCCCTGAGAGATTTTGGATTTGTCCTCAGCAGTGAGTTCACACAAGGGTGCAGCTCATGCCAAGGTAACCCTGGTACCACTTGGCCATAGCTAGAGGGGACTCAAGCTGCAGTGTAAAAGCACACATTTCCAGTTGTCTGCACTCGATTCCATGGTGTGTCGTGTTGGGTTGATGACTTGATCCTGGACTTGATCCTGCCTGATTATTTTATTTTATTTTTTTTTTAGTTTTTAGTTTTTTAGGAGGTGGTGTGTCAGCTGATCTGACATTGATCGAAATGTCACTATGGTGTAAAAAAAATCTGCACGACAAGATTTAATCCACAAGTCATCACTTTTGTCTTAAAAAGGACATCTTAATGAGCTGTTAGAGGCTGAATGTGTCTGAATGTGTTTGTGTTATTTTTTAGTCGTGCCATTAAATTTGGTTGCTTTCTAAATGAGATCTAATGTTGAGTTTATGCAAGTTCATACTGGATCAAACACTGCGAGTTTCCTGGAAGACAAGAATCACAAGGTCAGGGTTTAGCAACTTTAGCACTGATAAGATGGTCAACACAAAATTAACAGCTATTTTGAAAGTGAGAAAACCCAAATTCTCCACTTCCAAGTTACTAAATGTGTGGATTTTCTGCACTGTGGATACAGTTTGAAGACACTGTCATATAGTGATGTTATGTTTGCCTACAATCGCACTGTTTTCAGTGTCTCTTTGGTACAAACGAAGCGAACCAAAGGGTCTTTTATGTTTGTGCCCAAATTCCACTGCCTGTCCTCAGTGAACTCCCCTTTAATCAGGGTCGGACTGAGAAAGAAATTCAGCCTCTGTCTTATCTGGTGGACCTGGTCAGGTGCAGGAATACAAACACTCAGACCCCCCCACACACAAACAAGCACAGGTGCACACAAACACATTTTTCAGACACGCGTGCACAGTTCAGTTACCACCTGGTAGACTGAGGTAATTACTTTACATCCGTTAGCAGTTGTCTCTCTGCCATGTCATCAGCATTATTTCTGGGAAGAGCTGACATAAGCAGAACCTAAGGTAATAATAATGTTTAATGGGCAATAAAAAACAAACAAGTATCAAGAAGACCCTACATTAGGTGACAAATGAGCTGACTTACAGGGAATGGCAGCTTGTGGCGAGCTTGCTACATATGCCGTCATTACCACTCCTACACTGTTGCCGCCCCTGCATCCTTGTAATAACACACATCCCGTTCAGTCAGCAGTGACAGGATGTTAAATGTTTGCCCTGGTGCTCTCAGCCTCTGTTCACACAACCTTCATTCCTCTCGCCGGCATTCACAGTTCAGTAATGGATATTTGGCCTAAAATTAGATGAAAAGATAGTTTTGAGGAAACAAAATCAAAGTCATTGAAAGCAATCAGAGCAGATATTTATGTAATTATGTGGTTAAAAAGTTTCATATTTTATCCTTCTCAACTCTAGCAGCGGTGTGCTTACATACCCTATCACAGTTGCGTAAAATTCAACACCCAGAACAAGGTTAGAGGGGGCAAGACAGCAATGCAGCTTTGAAGTTGCTTATGCAGGAAAAGGTATGTGAAGCCAGAGAGCTAATACAATGTTGTACGGTTTGTCAGCACTTAGTTTATAGGCTTCAGCCAGTTTATGTTCCTGTTTTTGTATTTTGCTTTCAAAGTGCATCTAAAACACAGTCAGTCCACAGCTTATGTTTGTATGATAATCCATCCATCACTGGGCAAACTGAAGGCAAACATGCCACACTAGACAGTCTGTTGCAGAGCTAACTCACATATGACACATTCACATTAGAATTTAGAGTCTTCAATTGACCCAACTCCACAGTCTATTTACCAAAGCACCTGGAGTAAACTTATATAAGGGAGCAATACGGACATTCCACACGAGCCTGCAGTGCTAACCACTGAGCATCTGTGCTGCCCATCTGTGGGGTTGTCCCATTAGGAAGTGTTTCCAAGCAAGAACTCACTTGAGCATCGACATCACGGCCGTAATCAAGATGTTTTTACTTTATCTGCATATTTTAGGTGCTCTGGCAAATAGATAGAAAATACCTATTGTGACCATGTGACTAGTTGGTACCTTTATATCAGTTGCATATTTGGGGGGGTTTCAGATCGTTCCCCTAATGAAGCACTGTGCACCTTTATCAACTACATGTCATAAAAGTATTTGCAAGAGCTGAGGAAGTAAGGCAGTGAGATATATGATTTTATAGCCATTAATCCTACACAGTGATACTTCTGTTTTGTGACTTGCAAATTACGGACTGTTATTTAATAATGGCATTGATTCCACTGTATTTTTCATCATTTATTCCTTTACCAATGAGGAACACATGGCTTTTTTATATCTGGAGTAGGCAGAAATGATTAATGAACAGAGACAACAGAGGAATTATTTACACCAACACACAAAGCAAGAAACCTAATTAACAATAAAGCTACAATTTGGCGAGCATTCCCTGCCAAACTCAGCAGGCACACTATCTGCAGGCTAGTGATGAATTGAACAGTGAGAGAGTTGCTTTCCAGCTCCGACACGAATCGCTGAACAGCAGCACTCGGTGAAACTAGCAGCATCTTCACCTGTGAAATGCTCAATTTCATCTCTAGTTTTCAGTTTATTGGTCACAAAACCCTACAGTAACTTTTTAGGCTGGGGGTAAGAACTAGAATTGATTCAGAGGTGTTACATTTTCTGTACATGAGGTGGGCACAATATTAGAAACAGCTCTCAAATCATGGAAAGATGTGCTTTATCACAGTTATACAGTATAAAATGAGTCCACATTGCATTAAAGTTGTAATGGAGGCATTATGAACACTGATGGTGTGTAGTTGATTCGGTAATATACAGAAGCCATGAGTGCAACCAGCCTGGAAAAGCTGTTGCTAGCCGCAGGCAGGGAGGCTTAATTTACTGGAGGCAGTGTGCATCACCCAGTCCTGTTACCTATCAAACTCAGCTCGTCCAGCACTAATGTTTAGTCTGATCTTGCAGTCAGGACCACACTTCCCAATTCAAGCTAGGAGGTCTCCTAAACCTAAAAACCTAATCAGGGTTTTTACATCAGTTTGATCATGGAACTGCACGTGCAGCAATGAAACACATACGTCTTGATCATGATAAAAGAATGTACTTCATTATTTCTAAGCCAGTAATGAAAGAAATAGCAGCTGAAGGCTGTAAAAAGTGAGAACTTGTGTAGTTGTGTGTAATGCTGTACTTGAAAGTTTTCTTTTTCTCATGTTATTTAAAAAATGCATGGATTTTTGTCTATATTTCAGTGTGTAGCCTAGAGGAGTAGAGTGTTTATGCGAATTCTTGTGCCGGGCTTTCTTTTTGAGAATAAATCCTAAAAACTCTAGCAGATGGCCCATTTTCTTCCCTATGCATTGTGTTATTCTAAACCTTCTGAAACATCACCATCATTCCCCCAAAAGCCTGTCCTCAGGCAGAGGGAAACAGTCGTAAGATTTATTCAGGAAATAGACAGCACTATGACAGTAAACAATGCTTGCTGCGGCTGCATACTGCAAAAGCAGGAATGCATACATTCATGAAGACGCCCTACAGTACACGTATGTGAAGAAAACACAGCACGCACACTCTCACACAAACAACTATGCCTACACTATGCCTGTGCAGTCGCAGAAAAAAACAACAACAACTTTTCTGAACTTTCCTCATCACTATTTGCATTTTGTTTTTCCAACACAGTAAATAAATCATTTTCTGTTCTCCCTCTGTCTTCTTTTGCTCCTCTCCTGCGTCACTCACAGACGTACTCACACACAGACGTACACAGCAGATGGCACGGCATCTCAGAAATTACAACAACTGAAATGTGACTCATGCTCTTCACTAAAAACATGCTTGCTGAACAAAACAGATCTGAGAGAGAGAGAGAGACACCCCCCCACCCCCACCCCACCCCAAGGGAAAGCTTTGCTCTGTGGTATGGGAATACCTTGGAATCTGTGGTAAAGGACATTGAGGAATGTGAAGCCACTGTCACAAGTGGACAAGGGATCTGACATTGTTTGTTGTTTTTGGATGTATGTCATGTTACTTTGAAATCAGTGTAAATTGTCTTCCTGTCTTACTTTTATGGATGTGAAATGGTGTTTCTTTTTTTACTTTCTCCGGTACTGGATAGTGAGAACAGGAGGCCAAATCATCAAAACTGTGGAACAGCATGTTCGTTGCTCATCAAACTAACAGACCACATTTTGGTTTTATAAAATTTTCTGGACAGCATGGATGTGAGTAAGATGTGTGATGAAGTCGGGGTGTGTGTGTTTGACTGTGCACTTGTGGCTGCTCAAAAGGCAAGTTAGCTCTGTACACCATAGGAAATAGTTATAGGCAAATATCTTAGACCAGTGACCATCCAAAACAGAATGTGATACAGTTGTGTGTGTTTGATAAAGAGTATCTTCATCTGTTGGAGGTGGAGGTACATGATAGAGAAACCTTTTTAAAATTCATCTCAGAAATGTATCCCCAGAAAGCATTCAGTATCATCACATTTGTTGTTAAATGGTGCTGCTGAATGTGCTGAATAATGACATTACAGATGACAGACGACAGTGTCTCAGCTGTTTTCGTTCTAGCTTTGTAAGAGACTCCCTCATGCAGAAACATTGCAGATGAATTTTATTTTGCTTCCCTGTTTATCCTTTGCAACATCACAAACCCTGTTTTTGCAGGTTTTAGAGATTTTATTTTTATTCATACAGATGCACTGAATGTATGACAATGTACTTTGTTGTTGTTCGGAGTAAAATAAAAGATGCAGGTGTGAGGGGCTTGCGCCGACATGGTCATGACAGTTACTGAGATCTCCACCGACAATAAACTACATCACATGAGTCACCAGAACATTCACTGTCGCTGGCAGTCATTTAGTAGTATTGTACTGTGATTTGCATGCTGTGCTTGCAGTCCTTTGTGTTTGAGTTGAGCCTCTATTGTAACAATGACAGCATTTATATTTGATTGAAATAGTCGTGTCTCCTTTGCTTTTCTCCATAGGTTACATTCAGACTCTTAACAGCTAGATCATTTATAACAGAGCAGCATTATCAACATGAGTTTTATTTGGGCTGCATATCAGGATTATTCCCATCATCAGATAATCTGCAGATCATTTTTAAACTAATTGATTAATTGTATTGTCCATGAAATGTTCATCACATTTTCAGAAGTCCGAGGTGACATCATAAAATGGTATAATACAGAAATGCGTCAAGTAGATCCAGAAAATGTTTGGTGTTTCTGTCTCATAAGCAACTTAAACAACTAGTTCATTATCAAAATAGCTGATGAATCATTTTCTTTCAAATTGTTACAGCTTTATATTTTACCTTCCGTTTCAGACCTACTATGACTTATCACTTAGTGCTAATGTCTTGACAAAAAAGCTTTCTTTTTCCTTTTTGTTGTTTTGGTTGCATAATTTGTCAAGAGTAGTTACAACCTTGTTATTTTAGAAGTTTCACTGTCACACACCAGTCAGCTTGGTTTATTACATCACAGTGGCATTCTGGTATTTTTCACAGTGCTGCTGTTTTCTTGTCAGAGGCATGTTTTGCCCGAAGCATTCACGTCACTCCTGCGTATTTTCACTCTGTGTAGCATGCCGCTGCTGGGAAACCTTTAATGTCATAAAGGAATGCTGCCACACTGGTCTTCAGAAAGAGCGGCTGTCTTAGGCATCATTTTCTTTCTAAGTTACACTCAACTGCTGCCTAACTAGCTGGCTGTTAATGCAAGCTGTCTGAAACTGACATCAACTAGACTGTTACTGTAGAGAAATAGTTTGTCTTTCTGAACAGTGAAAAGAAATTCCAAAACCATATAACGCAGTGGCTTGCTGTGTGCATTTAACAGACAATAGCTATCACTTTCACTTGTATTTTCACCAACTAATTAATTAAAGATATGTACTAAAGATACATTTATGACTGTAAATGTTTTGCCCCATATTCACTGCAGCACAATTATAAGCTTGTCAATTCACACTTTGACAATTTTCTATTTTCACTGTATAAATGTTCAGGTTTCATCAGAAGTAAATTAAGACTGTAACACTATAGCCTAACCTCTTCTAACTCTCTTCATCCCATCCCTCAAACCAATATGTGTCATTTTGAAAATATCACAAATCACATGCCTCATTCCCTCAGGTTTTGTCAAACTACTCTGCGTGATAGATTGATGAGCTGACCCATGCACAAGGTCTAAACCATTGTTCCTGTTGAATTCTTTGCAGGAGACAAAGATGAAATGACCCTAAGTGAAAGCCTGCAATTTTTTAAAATCTAAAGATCCTGTTCTTTGGAGATAACTATAATGTGAGGGTTTTGGTTTCATCAATAGTGCCAAATTGCCACATTTCCTTGTGCTCATCCATCTTAACCCACTGTGTGTAGTATTAGGGGCCTCTGGCCCAGATCTGTCATTCTTATTCACATTCTTTATTCCCTTCTGCCTCATTGACATTGGCAGTAGACTGGGCCAGTCCCAGCTGGCCCATTCTGAAGTTGCTTACTGTAGAAACACATCCTCTCAGTAACAACAGACTGCTACCCTCATGCCAGCTGTTCAGTCCTCACATTCACCTAATATAACCCCACTGAGCTTAAGGGTTTTATATAACTGCAATGAAAAAATATTCCAAGTTAAAGAGTAGATTGTCTTAAGAACTGCACAGAGCATATTGCAGAGCTCACCTCCACATCACTTGTGACTTCTGGTTTTGCTGTTTTCTACAATTCAGAGATGAGGCTCTTGGGAAGGCAGTCAGTTTGGCTGAGTTAGCTAAACTTAAGTTTAATTCTATCTCCCAGCTTTTCTCAAGTTTTTTTCCACCTTTCTTGGATGTTTTTCTTAATTTGGATGCTTTCATAGTGCACTGCTACAGTAAAATGCAGTGTTGGTACTTAAATGATTGTGAGTAATCAAGATGCTGCACAGACTCTTTCAAAAGCCACATGGACGAATCTTGGACAAAAATCCACTGATTGACCAAAATAATACAGTCTGCCCTGAATTTACTGTAGCCTTACTCAATATGTTCCAGCTTTGGAGAGATATATTGCAATTGAGTTAATTAAGAAAGTAAATTACAGAAACGTTCGGGGAAGTGACCAGCCATTGATTTATGGTTTGCTGGAATTATTGATTGTGCTTTCTTTTATTTGATGTGGAGAGCTGGCTTGTCAACAGTTACAGTTTCGGCCCAGGCTTCATTGTATTTTGTGGAATGGCTAAGATGTCTATGCAGATTGAGTACTGGCGCAAACCACATGATGAAATATGCTCTCTGTGAATACCTGTTTATGATATGTTATTAAGTAAGGAGTATCCATGACAGGTTAGGTTAGGTCATCAAACAACTCCTCATAACAGAAGTACCTGTATCAGTTTGAGAAGCTAAAGACCTGCCCCCACAATGAATTCATGTCAGTTTATCATTGAAAGTGTATTGACTTGACAGTGTGACAGTGTTGTTGTTGTTTTAATGAGCCAAAAGGTTTTCATGGTTTATTTTTCTATTTTTTTCTAACCATTAATATGCGTTTTTCCCCAACAGAGACCATGACGACCGCCACCTCCCCCATCCTGTTGAAATGGGACCCCAAGAGTCTTGAAATCCGCACCCTGACTGTGGAGAGGCTTCTGGAGCCTCTGGTCACACAGGTAGTTCAGTTCACTCTGTGTTGCAAATGTAACAAAAGAGCAGCTCAAAATATAACTGGAATCTGCTATTCCTCTCAAATTGATTGACTTGGCTTTTTAATATATACATGCTAGCACTAAACAAGAACTAAGTACAAGATTATATTTTCCAATGCTTTTAAAGGTTTGCTTAATGGTCTCAATAGTGTTTGTAAGTCATCTAAAGTCTGATGTGTCATTGGTTATGGGCTGTTAAACAAAAGATGCTTGGTGATGATGATGCTTGCTACTTGCTCAATATTAGAGCAAAATGATTACTTTCTGGTTGCACCTTGGCTGGATCACTTGTTACAGAGATGTTAAACTGTATTGGGTAACAGCCAAGGACTTTGGCTCATTGCCACTGACTCTGTTTGGCTTCCAATCTGAACAGATGGCTGAACATGGCTTATTGTGACAGAGTCTGTGACTAGGATTGGATATCGTTTTGATTTTATAGATTCTGATTCAGAATTTGCATATCGAATCTGGTTCTTACCAAATTCTTGTTCAGGTTACACTCATGTTATTTGACTAAGAAAGCGTGTGTGAAATCCACCTGTTGCTTCTGCAGATTTAGGCTTCTGTGACAGCTTTTTCATCTGACTCCAGAGTATGTGTAAAATAGTTATAAGACATATGTGATGTAGTGTATAGATTCCAAAGCGTAACTTGGATTTTTAAATCAGTTGTCTTTTTCATGCCATCCTACAAGCACCTAAATGTACCATCTACTGAATTACATTACAACAAAAATGAAATATCATTTACTGTTTAAGGTGTTGAATTACATATCTCAAGCAATGTTTAATCTTTGCAAGTTCATTGCAAAGAGAAACCATTGTCTGTCTGAAAGCTACTGTATGAAAACCACACACATAAATCAAAACATTTTTGGTCTGCTTTGGGAAATAAATTAAAGTCTGTTCCATTAGTGAAAACCATATGGCAGAGATTTTAACTGCTGGGTGTGATGTCACTGTCCCCATCTGGAATGATACCAAAGACTGGCACATCCGCCGTGATGGTCCTGATGGGATCACTGAGTGTACCAGCAGCCTCCCCCAGTGGTCTGATATTATTCAGTTAGCTGCAATGTGCTTTTTACTGAACATTTTTAATCACACCCTTTCTTTTCTCTTAATGCATGGTCTCTGCAGTGTTGCGATGGCATTCATCTTTTTCGATATGTCTGTTTTAATTTAATACTTTAAAGACCTGTGATTCTTTTGCTGCTCCTGCGTCACAGTACATATATTTTAAGTGGCATTGTCTATCACCTCAGTTTCTACTGCAGAATGCTTCTTTTTTCAGTTTTGTCAATTCCATTTTATTCTGTTAGGTTGATGTGTGAGTCTCTTTAGTGGCTTTTTGCTGAAGGATGTTTCTTTATGTTGCATCCTCCAGAAAATACAGATTGGATTTTGCATTTTGCAATGTCCTTGTAGTTATTCAGCTTTTGTCAAGAGAGGCGTGTTGATCTATTCATGGTAGAGCTCTGCAGAGACATGAAATTTCAAACCACAAGTAACCTGACCACATACAGCCTTTGTTAGAGAACACCTTCATATGTCACAATAGGAAAAGGTGGAAATAATAAAATCAGTGATGGCTGCATTCCATTTAGCTGCTTTGGTTTCAGGGTCCTGGTCTTGTGTGTGCAGGTTCCCCATCTCACCGTCGTGGCTTACTGAATTGAGCAGTGCCACTGTTAATGTTATGAGTAACACTTGATATGACAAGACAGCGTCTGCTTTGAAAAAGGTCTTTTCATTGAGTCCAGTCTGGGCCTGACAGCTAAATCTTTAGCCTGAGCCTGTCCTGAGCCAGAAGCCACTATTTTAAAATAAATCCTGTCACACTTCCATTTTTTTCAGCTGCTGTTTTATCAGATACATGACATTTCTTTTGACCTTTGAGGTGTCAGAATGATTCTTTTTCTGATCTGGAGAGTGTAACACATGTAACGACATACAGTGTGCCATTGCTGGCAAACCAAAACCTTGACCTGGATACTGCAGTTCGACTGCTACTGATAAGTACAGATATTGCTCAGAAAATAGTTTTCCTTTAATTTTTCTAGTGTGTGCTTCCGTCTATACTCAGTTATGTGTGTATAAACAGAGGCGCTCATACATTTATAAAGTTATATGCTTTTTGAGGTTAATTGCTCTAGATTCATAATCAACCAACAGAATTGTCCAGACTCCTCTTGAACTGATGCAAGTGTTTGCATTATAATAGAACAACAGAGCCACTGCAACTTGTCCTAGTTTTTCCAGAAGTCCCACAACAAAATCTAGCAGACTTAATCGCAGTACTCTCAAAATGAACACAGACTCCAGGTTGGACTTTACCGATTTATTCCAGAAAGACATCTTTGGCAACTACCCCGTTTCTCCAGGATGGCTTAATAAAGCTGCTTCATCGCAGGTAATGGCTGACCCTCTGATAGAAGTGGATTTTAGCTCTGGAAAGGCTAGATTTACTCACTGTCTGGGACTTGGGATTCAAACTGTTTACTCTTTGGTCCCCTAGAGAATGTTTACGTTTGTAGACTTTTTCCACCTTTCCAGCTTTACCTGTTACAACACCAATATGCAGCCCTTTTATCTCCTATTCTGTTTGCTGGTGGAAACAAGGGATACCATGATAACTGTTGGATAGCTTTGAGACATTTTTCTAACAACAACAACAACAATAACAAAACCATTGTGCAGTTACACATGAAATGAGATGTAGGCTATTTTCAAAATAAGAAATGAAATTGCTGAACTAGACACAGGAATTGATGATTTTACTCCCATTAAAGAGAATGTCTTTGCAAGCTTTCATTCTATAGTAGCCCACTCATCTGTTACAGCAGAAAATACCTGATGGCATCAGTAAAGAATCCTCCACCAAGTAACATTTGTACAACTAAGTCTAAGCTTCTCATGAAGTTTGTTTTGTTTTCGTTTTTGGCCACACTGGCAAATGCTATAAATTACACCCAGTGATGCAGGCTATGGGGATAAAAAGTCTTTATTGTTGATTGAATGATATTCATATCAACCTCAGCAGAGCCAACATGACCATAGAAGGGGCTGGGAAGCTTTCATATATGGTCTGTACAAGCATGCATCACTTCTCGAATCCACTTAAACAATGCAGAATATGGCCTAAGTTCAAATCCTGATCATCCCAGAGACCATAATTGCAGTAGACTGGTCTTGTTTGATTTTTTGGTTTTCTTTTTTGATTGCTTGATTTTGTTCTGAAGCAGCTCATTTTGTGCTACATTCATACACATTCATGGCAAATCACCAAAATATCAGGGGAGTAAACAAATATTTTGCAGCCAAGGAAAATGCAAAGTCATGAAAAGAGAGCCCATTAGTAATTCCCAGTGTGGCGTTTGTTTTGTATCCATCATCCTGTGCATCCATAACACCACATTGAGCACATTCAGTGAGGGCACATCAAGAGATGGCTGAATATGAGCAGAACTTGAGAATGTGTTTAACTCACTTTCATAAGCTTTCTAAGCTTGAGTTATTGCTGGCCATCAAACATCACCATCCGTCTCCTTATCCCCGCCTGTATAACTTTATGGGTTTTGGGCTTATATGCTTTAATTGGATTACATTAAAACTTCTAATGAGCCACTATTACTGTTTGCTTGGAAGAAAACCCAGACATGCCTTTTTCAATTGGCGTCATCACTCTAGCTTGAATAGCATTGGCATCAAATATCTGAACAAATCCTACTAAAACATATACTCTAATTTTAGGCTGGTTTAAGCTGAAATTTGCACTGTATGTATTTTTTAAACTGTCTGTCAGCCACACCCTATATGTGTTCTCCTGAGTGGTCGTCAAAGTGACAGGTAGGTAATTGCTTAATGTTAGTCAGGACGAAAGGCTGATGAGTTTCTTCTCTTAACACATAGTGATCATTATAAATTTCTATCAGTAGCAATGGCTGTCAGCTCTTACAGCAAATTATGTGTCTGACTGCCAGACATTTTTTTTTTAATTATATGCCTTCCCCTTGACATCTTAATTTCTTTTTATGGAAATAAATCTTGCTGTTTTCATAACAGTGATCCCTGGATTAATTCAGACAGCTAACACGAAGTTTATTGTTATAGCCAAAAGTATTAAGATTCAGGTCTTTTGTCAGGAAGGTCTAGAAATAAAATTCAAATGATTCTGTCAGTGTTACGAGTTTCACCAGCAGCTGCTTGACATTGAGATTTAGTGGCATCTCTCCTCTAACCACTTTTTACTAAATAAGCTGTAATTTATTTACCTTTACCTGCTACCTTTTGTGAATTGGTGGATATTACAGTTGACAACAATTCATCATCTACTCTACTGCACAATAATAGTAAAAGGCTGCAACAAAGATGGTATTGCAGCATAGTGCGTTCACTGCACACCTATGGGAATAAGCTGAATAGCCAGCTCCGGTAGTCCATCTTCTCTGCAATTGCATTGGAAGTGTGAAGCATTTTCGGATGTGAATGAGACACTGTGATTGTTTTTTCTGTCAATTTGGATGATTCAGTGTGTTTGGATGGAATAAAAGGTTGCCTCGGGTAGATAGACAAACAGGCTCACCCTGACATTGCTTGAGATAGCAGGCTCATTTATCATGGCCAAGCCTCTCTTAGCACTGCTACAGTACTTGGAAAGTCCATCGCTAATAATACCAAGGGGCCTACTTTATCACTGCGTAAGAAGGCAGCATGGCTCTGATATAGTAAACATTTTTATACTGTAGGTATTTTTTGAAAGAATTATAGGGAAGTAGCCTTGAGAGGCAGGAGGGAAAAAAACAAGTAGTAGAAGTTGGTCTGTTTTCATTAACTACAAACAGAAACCAGCTGGCTAGAATGGTAAACATGGCTATAAGAATTGGAAAGATTCTACACGAACCACAGAAAATGATGATAGAAATTACACCTTATAAGTTTTACTCCTAAGTGTCTTAACTCACAAACAATTTACTGCCTTTACTCAACTTTGAAAGACAGACACTTTTTGCTGCTGACTTGTCTTGGTAGTGGAAAGGCAATGTTTAATTTAGTAAACGACAGAGAAATGTGTGACATTACTCACTTTTTATTGCTTTTGTTATAGGGAACAATATCTTTTGTGAGAGGAGAAGAAATCTTTCATCATCTCTGCTTGATTTTTTTTCATAATTGACATTTCTGTCTAGCCAGTGAGATTCAATCCAACATTTTGCTAAAAATCTGTGCAAAATAAATTCATTATTTGATTTAGTATACAGTACAGTACAAAGCAACTGGGATGAAGTTAGTAATTGCTTGACATTGTTCAACTGTGAAAATATTAAAACATTGTGACATTATTTGAAATGTTGGCATACTTAAGCACATAGATGTGTCTAAGTATATGTAACTGAATACAAAATATTAATCACTGTAGTAAACAAACCTGCAGGCCACCAACTAAAACAATGGAAACGCATTTTATTCTATCACATTACATTAGTCATAACTGCGCTAATGTTGCAATGTGTAAAGAAGTAGTGTTACAAGACAAACCACTGTAACAGAAGCTGAAATTCTAAAAGACATTTTCTGTTTTTGGCAGCATATTATCATTGCTGAATAGACCAGTGCTCACTCCATGTCATAGTATAGTGAACTGACAGTGAGCTTTGCCATCCTTTGCGTCTCGGTGCTTGTACTGCAGAGACAGCAGATTTAAATTTGCACTTCTGGTAAATATAAGCATGCTGATGCTTGATCCCAGAACTTGTAAGTCTCACGTCATGTCGTCAGTCTACTGTAATTGTTTCACAGCAGGAGCTGCTAATGAGGTAAAAACTCCCCAACTCAAATATTCAGGGTGAGAGGTGTGTAGAGGGTTCATCAAAGCTCGTATTTATACTGCCAAACACTATTTCATCAGCCCCTCAGTCTCTCTCTCTCTCTCTCACTCTCACTCCCTCTCTCTCTCTCTCACACACACACACACAAACACACACACAGAATCAATTTCAGTGTTCTCATTACTTTGTATCAGGTACATTGTACTTTTGTACTTTGTATTTATTTAGTATTTGCCTCCATGTCTTGCTCATCCACTCCACTTCTTCTAACCTTTAAAATATACATAGAAATAATGTGTTGTTTATCTGTGCTTTCTTTGCTTTATTTGTTGTGCTTATTGGACTTCCCTTTCAAGGAACAAGCGACAAGGACAACTATAAATATCCCATTTACAAAAAGGAAAGGAATAGCCAGCAGAATTTTTTAATTACCTTGTCAACAGGAGTTATTTATTTCTTTAATATCAGGCTTGTTCCTGTCCACCAGTTTTTTTTGTTAGCTACAAACCTACAGCTGTTTTCTTACTTTCAATTAATACGCTGCAGTAATAAACACATTTGCTTTTACAGAAACATAACACCCTTTTACACTAATAAAATTCTGGCTAAATGAGACTACTTTGACAGTGATTAAAGATAGTAATCCTGTTTACAAGTTGTCAAGGTAGTTCAGATTAAACATTAGTCCATGGGCGCTAAGTCAACATCATGTCTATAGATAGATGTAAGGTCACCTTTATATCGTTATGAATGTTTCAGTATTGATCAGATGTACGCTCTTACATTTATACTCTTACCCTCTCCCACTGTATTATATATCTGTATGAATCTATGTATATGTATATTTCTTTATGTACCATAAGTGTATCCACTGTTGGCCCTGTAAGTTAGGAAAGCCAAAGGATGCACCACAAGAAGCTATTTTTCGGTACTTGTTCCTGAAGTCTATGAATGCTAATTTCCATATCTTTGGCAGAAGGTAGCACCTGTGTCATTTTCTAATTGCTCTAACAATTATTATCTGTTTTTCTGACTTTTTGAAATTGTAGATGTGCTTTATTCAAGATGAACCTGCAGTCTGAGTAGGTACTGTGCTGGCCAATTACAGACAATGGTCTGTGTACTTTTAGGCTGTTTTAATTACTATGCGTACAGATGCAGTAGCTGTGGTGGTCTTTTGTACAGTAAAGGTCTTTCAGTTGAGTTATTCTGATGTGCATGCCAATTTGACAAGACAGTATTTAATTAGAGTATATAATTGATGACTAATAAAAGGTCTTCATTTTTTAGAATTTAGCAATGGAAATTCTGCTCATAATTTGTTTCGCATATTTTTTCCACTGTTGGTGCAGGATCCACTTTTTTTTTTTTTTTTTTTTTTTTTTAGCAGACTTCAAATCCAACAGGGATTCATGTGATAGTCTGTGCAATAGTTTTTCTATTCCACTTTTATTTTTGGTATTTCTTATAGCATGTTAATGTCCTAGTCAGAGTGTCTTCCACCCATCAGCCAGACATACAGTACCTGGTAAACCAATACACCAAAAGTGTTAGCTCTTACAGGGTTAAAACATGACATGAGTACCACTTGTGCAAAACAAAGTGGATTTACCCCCTGATCTCTCTGCCCTAATTCCGCCTCTTGGATGGGATTTCCACCACTGGGATGTTTGGTTGTTGATGTGACTTTCTGCCTCCATGAGATGTAGGGAAGAGCCTCTCTGCTGCACTGTCTGTCCGGTTTGCCAGACCAGAGAGAGAGCGCTATCAAATCATTTCTGAGTTATGGTTTCCTCCTTCAGGGGCCCCTGACACCCCTGGCTGCTTTTGATACTCTAACATGGATTCATTCATGGTGAGTACTCATACCAGCCTTGTCAGTGCAACTTGCGCCTCTTAATGAATGTTTGATCTCAGAGGTAATTTCTTATGTATTAGCTCTGTTATCTTAAAAAAAAAGCTAGATCGTGGTCTGTGCTACATGCATGACTGATTCTGGTCCAGCACCGTGAGAACAGCAACTGACAATTAGGAGCTGTTGCTGTATGTATACACTTAGTTGTGCAGGGCCACTGTTGATCTTTGGTTCTCTGTCACTGTAAAGTTAAACACTGGCTTGATAATGAAGGCCCTAAGAGACAAGTCCAGCTTTGAATGCAGACAGGAACTCAAGATGAAAGAGTGAAGTTATCGAACGCTGTGAATTAGCTGACAACACAACATAAGTAAGGTATTGTCTTTGTTGCTGCTGGTCAATATTTGCATGAATCATTTATTAGTGGTGTTTGGGGGACACAGTGGACAAGTATTGTTGTGGATATATCATGTTTTCTTTCAGTTGTCTTGCTCATTAAGTTAAAAGCTATTTTTCCTCTGCGTATCGGCATATTTGACTTCACAGCCTGGTAATGGGCCAGCTGAGCACCTGAACGGCAGAGTTGGCTGTCAGCAGTGGATGCTTTAACCCCCTTTGTTTTTGTATATCATCCAAGGCCAAGGTTTGGCTCTGAGTATCGGTTGGCACCTGACACACATAGCGCACACACACACGCACATGCTCTAGTCAAGGGGCTTAACATAAAGGGAGGGGAGACGACGGCGGCAAGGGGATTAAGGCTTCATGCTGCATCACTGTCATAATCCATTAAGCTAGCGGAAAAGGAGGAAGCCTGGACCTCAAACAGACACTTTTTCATAGGCAAGAAGGGATGCCATACTTCTCCTCAGAGTTTTCATTGAAACTGCAGAGCAGTTGCTTTTAAAGTTGGGTAATTCTGGACACTGCTACTGGAGATGAACTAAGTTTGGGGGAGTAGTCATAATTTTAGGGATATGATGACAGTTTGTTGACAACAGTAGCATTGTACTTTTTAGGGCATAACAAAATAATTTTAGGAGATGTGACTTTGTTCAATAACTTTGGGTTATCTCAGAAACAACCTTTATGCAGCTGTAAGCTTATTGAGGTATCCACAACTGAAGCACATTCACTTTCGCTTTATTTGAAAATAATACTCTGTCAGATTGCAGACAAGCTGTTTTCAGATAATATAAAGTGTTGTCTGGGTCTCGGATGCACTCAAGAAATGGGTCTAGCACGTCTTCGGCTTCATTTTTTGAGAGCTAAGTACTGAAAAAGAAGGGAAAAAGCTCACTGGATTTGGAGATGTGAAGTCCTCCACTCTTTGTACTCTTTTCTATCCCTTGTTTGAATTTGGATGACAGTATTTCTAAGAGGCTTTGAACCCTGTGAGAGGCAGTGATGTTCAAAGGCTGTCTGGAACCCCTGCTTCTTGGCGTGTTCCTCATCGGACACTTGCCACGTTGCAGCAAGCTATCCGTAATTTAAGTTCAAGAGGGGAAGCAGGGGGAATGAATCAGACAGCTGGAAAAACAGTGACATCTTGTCAAGGCCAAAGTTTGATTTAAAGATAATTCGACACAGGGGGTTAATAATGATAATGTTTTGCAAGATGCTTTTCTCCACAGTAATGTTATGGGTCAAATTTGGTATGATACACAAGTTAAGGGGTTAATCTTGAATTTTTAAGTTTGTAATAATGAGGAATCCACCCGACAACACTGCGCTATACCGGTGATAAACTTGGATCTAAGTTCATTTAACATCCAGGCACCGTGGATGAAATTAATTTAGAAAAAAAAATACATTTTGCTTTATTCCGCCTTTGATATTATGCATGTGACGTGTTTTGAGCTCCTTTATTGCTGGCTCTGTCGGTCCCCCCTGTCTCCCATGATGTCGTGACATTAGCTCAGTTCTCTGATGTTTCTGCCGACTCACAAACCTGCTCCCCCCTGTGAATGTTTAGGCTTTATCTTTGTCAGCCTTTGTGCCTTACACGGTGGTTAACAAAACAAGTATTTTTGACTCACAGCAAGTTTTCTGGAATGCAAGTAAACATTATGTACCTCTTGTTTTTAAAGCACAAAAATTGATCAGATATTACGAATTAAAGAAAAGAAACATTCCATGTCACATTTGATAGGACAGGTGTGCTATTTAATGTCAGTAAAAGCTATGAAATACTACTGTCAGTTTTGTCAGACAGTTGATGATCAAAAAAGTTTTTGCTTTGTCACCGAAAAGCTGCGTTAGGCCTCTGTGTGCGAGCCATCTTTTTCCATCTCTGCATTTTCTCTTGGGAAAGAAAGACCTGCAGTTTATCAGTCTTATAATACCCCCATAAATTACCCTCATAATTTAATTGAAAAGATTGCAGCTGGCCAGTGTGTTAATTTCTCAGTTAATTTGGCAGTGACCTCACAGCAGTTTTGCTCTCCAGAGCTCTCAAAAGCAGGCAGACTGCTGTTAACAAGTTGTTGAAAATCAATGCAGTGTTATTTATGTTCTATCTCTTACGTCAGCTTTTGGCGTCATGCACACGGGTTTGATGTGGCTCTCTCTCCATTTCTGTTTGTCTTGATTGCGTGTCATATGAGGCCTACACAAACTCTCTATCTCTCTCTCCTATATACCTAGAAGCGTTAGCACACACACACACACACACACATACACAAAAAACACACAGTACATTTAAACCAATGACCTGAGAAAGGTGATGATAGTAAGTAAAGCTTTACTTTCACACAGTAGTATGGTGAGAATGGCAGCTGCGTCATTATGCAGAGTGCCCCCTGTTAACTTCTGTCTTCTCATTACCTCTGCCAGTGCCTTGGGGGTCAGTCCCCGATCTTGTGAAACACACTTTCATCTGTCTCTGGGCTGTATCTTCTGACACCTTTGCTATGTCAGCATATGGCTTGCCCCAGGGTTCTGAACAGCAGCCATGCACAGATGCTGGTTGCCCTCTCTCTCTTTCTTTCTCTCTCTGTCTCTCTCTCTCTCTCTCCCTCTCTATCTTTCAGTTTTTCAACCATACGAAATGAACCACATGAGAAAAGATTGCCTCTGAAGCACAACCTTCCTGGTTGTAGCATTATTTTTTACAAGAAATCTCAAACTCAACTATCCATTATGCCCTCCAGTCAAAAACAATACTGACTTTGCTATTTTACTTGTTATTTTGTGTCTTTGCTAAATAGGTACATTTTGACAGTGTTAACTCTTATAGTAAATGTAAGAAAGCCATGACAGTATGACAGAAACTGAAGCAGCTAAATGGAATTCAGCCATCATTAATTTACTGACAGTCTCTTTAAATTCAGCTTATTGCCAGCTGTAGGAATAAATGAACTGTGTGTTCTTATGTTTGGTCAGGTAACTAAGATGGACTGTGGTCTTGAAGCACAAACAGCCTTGGGTGGCTGAAGGAAAATTATAACATCACAATTTAAAAGAAAGACTTTTTCTCAACACACAGTTTTGTTGCACAATTAAATATTGCCTCTGTTTAGGCAGTCCATTCATGTGAGTCAGCATGATTCCAGTAGTTTTTGAGACAAGAAGAACACACAGCTTGAACAGCAGGCCATCTATGATGTCCTCTTCAGAGTGACAGGGACACCAAAGCTGAAGCATAGCTCATACTCACATCTGGGAAATATTTTGCTTTTATCATAAGTGGCATAAGAGAAATAATTTCTTTCTTTTCTTCTTTTGAACACAAAGCAAAAGTCTGTACATCCCCACATTTCAAAACCTTTATAGATTGAATATTAAAATATAGAAGCATACTTTTGCTTTTTTAATTTTGACAAAAGTTTTCATTTGCGCATAGAGTAATACAGGGAATTGATATGTGTAGGTTAATCACCCACATCTGCAAAGGCCCTATATGTTTTTTGTTCAAAATCAGCTGAATTTAATTGAATTTCAGCAATCATGAAGCACTTAATCCTATTTAATACATCCCTCTCTTCTGTGTTTTGTTCATTTAATCTATTTTCAGTTACCATCTTTCAAATCTGTAGTTTTCATAAAACTTCTTGATACTTTACCACCTTCTGCCTTATTAGATATTTTGTGAACCGACACAAACGCACACTTCCTCTTACGGCACAGTGCCCTGCCAAGACAGTGACATGATGCCATACAGCCCCATGGAGATGCTGAGCAGATATACTATACAAGTGGAATACAGCTGATCTGTTTGTGATCTTCAGAGGACTCTGACAGTGAGCCGGCAGTGGTCTTGTTTCCCTTGTTCTATTGTGCATGTGAAAGTGTGCAGGAGAGAGAGACAGAGAGGAAGAGGATGAAAATGAAAGTAGCAGACAGATAATCTGAGATTCTGATTGTCTGCATATTTGGCTTAGAGCAAGATGAGCACAGATAAAAATCTAAATATGACTGAGTAGCCAAAAATGTGTGTCTGTATGTTGTTTCTCTATCCATCCTTTTACATACTGTACTTTGTGTGCTTTTTAATTTTGTTTTCATGTTACTTTTCTCTACAGACAACCCTCCTCCTCCCCTGTGACCTATAAATCTGACTTAACTTGATGAACATGGTGTTGTCATTTTGCTGCATAGAAAACACGATAAAACAAGCCATTTACATGAATAATTTACTTGCCAAGCTCAGCTTTTAAACTTCTTCTGTCTACAGTGCTCCCTGTAGCTTTATCTCACTTTACTGAGTTTTGTATTTACTGAGAGGCAGATTTATTTTTCTGTATAAATTTCTGCTATGGTTCCCTGTTGTCCATCATTGAGTAAATTCTGTGGGATATTGCATCACTTTGGTTGCACAGAATTTAACTGAGTTATTATTTTAGTTCATCTTTTAGATCATCTTTGCGCAGTGTGAGCGCAATTATAAAAAGTAACCTTGGAAATGGAATTATACCAATTTGTATAGACAGAGTGTGCAGGCAAGTCTGTCATGGTGCTTGAGATCTTGAACTTTTATAAGTGGGTCTGACTCCATTCTACAAACATTCTTTTGAAAGGGATTGTCAACTGTAAAACAGATTTAAAATTCTAACTTTGTGGAGCAAAGATCTGTAAACATAAACCCCTTTTACCCCAGGCTGCTAGAAAAATGTGTTCCTATGTTCAGTGACCTGCATAGATGGAATCAGTGGTCCAACCTCCCAAGGTCACTCTGGTCAGCCAGTAAATCAGCTGTCACCTGATGTGTTGTGCTCTCCTCTGGTCATTCTCTAAATTTTCTGTCTTTACCTCAGACTGTGACCTGAAAAATCAGTTATTTTCCAGCTGTTTGGTTCTTAACATGATCTGAATATTCTGATTCCGGCAGCTGGTTTCAGTTGAACATTCTGTTGCTAAGAGTGACTGCTGGAAAAGTTCTGTAGTGTTTCCTGTAGTTTGACTGACACTTTTACATGAGCAACAATGTGTAGTAGAGACTTGTCCTGTGAACAACAAGCCCATAGGTTGCCTGTGCAAGCAGCTTGTTATGAAATCTGAAAGCTTGTTATCAAATCAGTTAATTTGTTGTCCAGTAATGTTTCACAACTGCTTCCAGGAAAAACATCAGACGCCAGCTCCTGCCTCTATTGGAAGTGTGTTCAGGTCACTGCACAGCTGTGTAACGAAACAAATAATGAGGACAGGTGACTGAATTCTTAGCATTGATCTTCTGTGTATGTCGACCTGGAAGGAACTTTTTCCAATGCAATTTCTGAACACTAAATTGGCTGCACTATAATCTAGAGCTTTATAGCAGCTAAACATCGGCTGTAAGATACAGTTGCCTCCAGACACATGAAATCATAAACAGAGTTCCATTGTATTGCTCCTAAAAGACAACCTATGCTATCTTCATTCATTTCGATGTGGGAATATATTGATTTTCTGGTCATTTGTGAAATCAAAGGTCAAACATGCTGCAACATTATATTAGTGAGTCCAAAATCTCTTGGTCAGCAAGTACTAAAGTATTGAGATATAAAGCAAGAGTTGGGTGTGATTGTAATACCAGGTTGAAAACCATGGTCAAATCCATGAGTTATGAGATTTGATAAAGAATTGGCCTAGGAAGATTTTTAGGACAGACGTCAGGACCTTAAGATTGAGAGGGGAACTGATGTTTTTAAGGTGTTGTATTGTGGGGTTATGGGAGTTGCAGAATTTAGTGTTTGCACCTCCATATTATTAACAGGTATACTAAAAAATGCAATTGGAAAGACAACAGCTGGAGGGTGTCGACGAAATTGCTGAAGACCATCTGACATCCTTGACCATACTAATGTCTCAGTTTACTAATTGTTTCATTTTGGAGGGGCATATTGATAGCAGGCTTCATGTTCACAAGCCTTGGAATAGTGGGTGGTGAAGATGGCGGTCTGCTGTTAATAGGGCAGAAAGAGATGTCCACACCTTCGATATACATGACTTTTGTTATAATGTCGTGTTTCATCTCAGCCAAAGTCCAAACCTTATTGTGCTGCTATAATGCTATTCTCACACACTCCTTGAAGCCACTTTTTGTGTCAGCACTGATTTCTTTGACACTGATCTTTGTGACCAGACCTCACACTTGAAGCCATTTCAGAATGAGATTTGAGAACGCTTTTATGTGGTTTGTCTTTGAAGTAAGCAGCATTTCAGATGGCATATATTTTGCCATTTGTTATGAAGATTATGTGAGAACCTTAAGGCTTGTCATGCAAAAATTAAACCAAAGTCAAATGAGGACTCATTGGCATGTTCACTGAAGAAACAGGGAATTGTAACACACACTCTGTGTAATTTCTTATATTCATATTTTTAAGTGGAGGTAGAAAGTTTGATAGTTAAAATGAATGCACTGTTGCTGAAATTTTCTAATTGGCCAGTCATCGCACATTGATTTTAAAACCCACTCTTTTGTGCTGCTGTTGTTTTGTTTTCCTTAGATTAGTTCCCCAAGGACTAATCATTGGCTTTTTTCACCCAGTAGATGAATGGTATTTTTAGGTAGTTCTTGGCATCCAAACAAGTTGGTTTTCTTTTGTTTGTTTTCTTTTTTTTTTCCTCCACCTTTTTCTCTGCAGAGAACAATGTGCCCCAGCAAGTATTTGGATCCAGAGTTTGGCTCCTGCATTGGGGCTCGGTGGAAGGTTTTGGAATGATTCTCAAATGGGTGCGAAATTGTCTTTTACAAAACATCAGGTGGTTTAAAGCATGTCCACCTGAAAAGCACTGCCAGCATTTATTGACCCTGTCTAGCTCTATCAACTGCGAATCAAAAATGTTCTGCCATGCCTCAAAAATGAATGAAGTAACCTCAGTGTGAGCGAAAAGATGTCTGTGGTGAGAATGATAATGAAGGAGTGGGAGGATCAAACAGAGTACAGGGAAATGGGCTAAGAGGAAATATTATGGGGAAACTGAAAGTCTATTGCACTCTTAAAGCAGAATGAATGAATGCTGTTCTTAGAAGTTCGCTTTGAAAAATGTGACAATCGTTATTGCAGATAACGCAGTTCTTCTGGTGTAGAAAATTGAAAATGCAGAGTCCAGATATCTGTGTAAAATGCTAGAAAACATTAAACAAAACGGCAGGTAGTTAGAAAAACCTGACAACTCTGAAAAGTAAGTCAACTTAACCAAAAAAGTATAAATATTGGCGCACCAGTGCCATGTTTTTCATTATTTATATATATACATATATATATCCGTCTTTCTATGGCACAGCTCCTTTCCAACATCCATCTCTAGGCTTTAAAACTAAACATACTTCCTGGAGGTTTTATAAGGATATGGTTGCCAGCGAGCAAGCTGCATGGTTGAGAATGTCAGAGCATGACACCCTTGCAACCCTTCCTCTTTGCCATCCAAAAACCCATTCAGGTACCAATTTTAATGCTCACTAATCTTCGCTGCTTTGCACTTCAGCACTTGTTAACTTCAAAAGATATTTTAAATAGGGATATGATACAAATTGAGCACAGCCTTCAGCATTTAAATTCCAGGATATGTTTTTATATGCAGCTCTGCAGGGTACAGGGGTGCAGTGCTGTTCCTGTCAGGTGCATATTGCAGACACAGTTCACATCTTTAAGAAAATGTATGTGTGAATATACTTCACAATATGTGTGCACGGTTTTACCTATATGCAAATGTGTGATGCAAGTGTGTATAGTTCTCTGCAGTTTATTTATGATTGCCTTAGCTGTGTGCAGATGGATGTACAGTTTGCTGGAGATTAAGCGGTCAGTGTATTTGGTTTCTACAATGACACACTTGGTTTGAAGCCATCACAGCAGCCACCTTGTGCAAACAGGTTTGTGTATTGTCCCTCTCACAGCTAGGTGACTGATTCACCCACTCTGAAAAATGTAGAGGACCCCCTCTTGCTTTTGTCCCCTGAGCTTTTGCACACATTATGCACTTTACACATGGGCATAAATGGCCTCATCAATTATTGAACAGGGAGCGTTATGTATATCACCAACTGTAGGAGGCTGTCAGAGGTTAACAGAATCTTTCAGGAACTGTGTATGTGCGTGCGTGATCATACGTGTGTGGCTGGCTTCATATGCACACACGTGCACACACCCTTCCCTAATGTTCAACAGTTAAAGCGCATCACTCATCTGTTGGATGTGAGTCTCAGAGGCTGAAGGCGGAAAATTGAATGGCTACGCAGAGCCACAGGGATTTACTACTGAGTGGAGAGTCCACTGGCCAGTGCTCTGGAGAGGAAAGGCTGCATGCCATTTAATACTATTGATCAGCAATAAAATGGGAGGGCAAGGCACAACAACTCTTTACGCCTGAAGGAAAGGTTATCCTTACTATTGCTGCAGCATAGTCACTTATGTATTACCTGTTAACTGTTTCCAGTCTGAGCCAGTGGACATTGTTCTGATATCACGTTGCTTGCTTTAAAAAAAAAAAAATCAACCACTGCGCCATTCTGGTAAAGGCTGTGATAACAACTCAGCATCCAGTGATGTGCAACTGTTTATCCAATCAGCAGTGAGCTTCCATATCTGAGTCACATTATAAAATCCTATGTACATGAGCAGTTGAATTCTGACAGAGACATGACTGCTAATGGTGAAGGTGTGAGACATAAATTGACTTGGTGGTTCAGTTGAGGATGGAAACTGCTGGAAACAGGATGCCACAAATAGATGACAGCTAAGCTTGTTCCTGTATTTGAAGATTTTACAGTATTGCAGAAGCAGGGCGAGTTAATTAATCACAAGACATTTCCAGTGCACAAGTGAGCTATATACTTAAAGTGCCCGTGACATGAAAATGAGTAGTAAATCCTGTAATTTATCTCTTGGGTCATACAAATAATGTGTTGCTAATGGAAATACAAGCCATTCTGTGTAGATATGGCTCGTCCTGTCTTTCCTCCCACCCACATCAGCTTGAGAGACCTGTGCAAAATGTGTTTTTGTTTTTGCTTGAGTGTGGCTCAGCAATTTCTGTGGATTTGTTCTCATTGTGTCTCTGTGGTCCTGTGTCTTTCATGCCTAGTGACCGTGTCTTGATGTCTCTCTGTGGTCACTGCTGTTTGTCTGTGTCTGCTTCCCAGCACATTCAGTCTTTGGGGACATCTGGGATATTTTTCAAGGGAAGAGCACCAACCCAGGTGTTTCCTGTGGTCCAGCTTTACACGGATCAGCTGTTCACATGCGATCCAAGCAGTATTTGTTATGTTAATTATATGCCCAGTCATATATATATATATATATATATATATATATATATATATATATATATATAACTGGTAGCATGACAAGTGTGTTATCTGTTCAGATGCTAGTTGTTAGAGAACTGTTTTTTTGGACTGTCTGCCTAATCCCCTGTGAATCTTGGCACTTATGCCCTGAGATGTCACCGGCTTTTATTTTATTTTACTTGAATGCTGTTGAATATTATCAGTGTCAAGGCTAAGGTTCAGGATTTTTCTTTGCTTTAACCCTATAAAAGCAACAGCACACTCACTGCCATCTCTTAATATTATTGCACAGCAAGAGCAGTAGTGCTACTGTGAGACAACACCTGCAGCCATATGCTGAAGACTCTGCACAAATGCAAAATATGCATGCATATTGTCTTCATCAGATTTTAGCAGTGCACACAGACATTGTTTGGGTTTATGAATCTCACTCGTATGATTGTATACACATGCTTAAACCTGATTTCCATTTCACCAGCTGCATTAGTGAAGCCCTGCACCGGTACATTCTTACGCAAAGCCTTTACACACCCCTGTTCTATTTATGGCACAAGTAGTGTTGAAAATGAATTCACAGATACAGACATGCTTTATCTCACCCATCGCCATCAAATGTCAGAGAGGTAATCATCAGTTATTTGATTTATTGCATACATGTCAGAACAGACTTTTCAAAAGAAAATGATCTGTTCATCAAAAGAAAGTTTAGAATGTTAGCATTAGACTATGATGATTTAATTTGCACTCATTCAGAAATCATCAGTAAATCTGAATAATTGTCTAACATCTTTGATTTGGTCTCTCACCTTAAACTGTATTTACATTTCTACATTTCCACTCACATTAAGCTCACTCTGTAAAATCATGTGTACACCTGCTGTGCAAGAGGTCTGCACATTCTTTTATAAATACCAATTAACATATGGGTAATGGCAATGGATTAAGCATGTATTTTGTGCATAATTATTGTGAATACATCCTGCCCCTAGAGGAATGCGGCATGTAATATATGTAGCGTCTTATAGAGGCACCATTTACTGATAATAACTGTGTGGAAGACCCCTGTGGTCCAGCACATAACAACACAAAAAGCCAAACTGGTTGGTGTCTGTGTTTTCACCCTCAAGAAGTGTTCACACAGACATTTTAATTCTCCCCAAATCAGGCAGAACAAAACCAGGTGAGAATCTCCCTCTTTAGTTGGCTGAGAATTAAATATTTTATGCTGTTGCAGCGGCTACAGACACATCACTGACATAAATTCCCCATCCCATCACTTATATATGTGCAGTTTTATGATCAGTCCTTTACATTTTAGTCTTCATGCTATCCTGAACATTGTGCCTATTGACTGATACCTCTATATGCTTAGTGAAAGCCAATTGATCAATTGGCTTAAGTAATAGTGACAAGTCAGATTACTCATTTGTGCTCCCAGGCATTAAGTCTGTGACAGTCATTTCAGCTCCTATTCTTTTTTTTTTTTTGTCTTTCAACATTGCTGCATGGTGATGTAGTGGAACTCAAAGGCTTCAACACTCGCGGAAACACTTGTTAGGTCTAAGTAGTTATGATATGTAACACAGCTCTTTACACATGTTATATATAGGACTACAGTCTACATTGAAAAGATTGTTGTGTCTGCGTTTAGTCTGAGAGATGACATAACTTGTGGCTGTATGGAAATAACCCCAGTGTGGTCTTGCATAAAATCCGAGCGGCACTGCTAATACACACGATAAATGGGCTCACCCAGGGCCAATTACCAGCTGGCAGAAAAGGGCAAGGCTGCCTTGCCCAGACGCTGAATTTATTTTGTTTTGTATCAGGCCACATTTGGATGCACGAAGCAAACATTACTGTGCCCCACTTCATTTCTTTTTGCAAACTACTTTTGTTTCTACCTCCTTCCCTCAGGGACCCATATGATTAGTCTGTGTGCTCAGCTCTCATTTTGTACTTGCAATAGGTACTGAAGCATTCAGTTTTTTTGTGTTGAAGTCATGACATGGACAACATAGCTTTATGGCATTGTTTAAGACTTCTCAGTGCTACAGTTGGACCCTGTGGTTATATGAGAGAATAAGTTAGATCCTATACTGCCCTTATTTTTTAATGGCCACATGCATCTAGAGAGGAGGAATAAATACTAGACAATGTTATATGATAAACATGTCACTGTATCTTAATTAATTAAATTGTTCAACCTGATAAGATGTTACAAACTTAACCAATACTTCTTAACATTATTCAGTGTTTCTAAGTAGCATGGTTGTGATTGTAAGATTGTAATTGTGTGTATTGGGAGTACTGCCATTATCTTTCAAACATCCCCATTGCTTCCAATGTTGTAGGCTTACATCATGTTGCAGCATTCTTCCCCTATTTTCTTGATGGGCTGAGTATGGACTTGATGGCTGTCAGTGCTGAGCATGTTCCAAAAGTTAAACAACCAGGCTGTTTGTCATATTGCTGTGTCTCTATGAAAGTGACAGTGATTAAACTTGGATGCCTCAGGAGCCACAGTAAAAAAGTTGTAACGTCATTCAGCCTGAGACAAAAGCGCTGTCTTTCCTTCCTGCAACGTTTGTCCCTCCCAGGGATGTATGCTAAATCTGATTACCACACTTCATCTAATCAGTGTAAACTCTTCTGCCCATTTATGTAGGTCCTACAAATTAGTTCCCTATCTATTCTTCTGGAAGTACACAGCTCTTCACTTGGCTTGCTTTTCTGGATCTGTAAAAAAGTGATCAGTTGTGGTAGCAGAGGTAATGTCACATATGAGGGTTTAGACCACAATTCCTATGTAACCATCATATTTCCAAATGGTGAATCATGTCAGTTTATAGAATAAAAGAAGTCTGTCAGTCAGCATTGACATTTCCTCCAAAGCTTTTTAGAGTTAAGAGTTTTAAAGGGTTAAGTAATCGGGGCCTAAATTCCATGTGCTTTGCTGTTAGGAGAAGCTGTCTCAAAAATCATCATCAGCAATTATGCCATATGCAGAGAATGCGACACTGATAAAGAATAACTGAAAATTAACTAGTTGAAACAAACAGAAATGCAAGCAGTGTAAAGGGGACTGATGATTATAATCGTCCCAAAGCCTAATATTACTCTTTGTCTTTAAATGTTTGCAAATGGTGACCTTCTAATTTAAAAGTTTAAGTACAGTCTCGTGTTAATGATTTTTTGTCTGCATCTTCTAAATTCTGTAGCTTATTCTATATTCATGCTTAGTTAGAGCATCTGTATGAGGAGACAGGAAGATATTTTCTTAAAAATAGCACAGTTAAACCTCTATGAAGGTAGATAAACTGAATCTGCCTCAGTGCATACTGTGAGGTTGTTGTGGGCATAATTAAATATACATAGAGCTTTTTAAGTCACTGTTGCAGAACAAAACGTCAACAAGCTTTGACTTGACTGAGTCGATTGCTGGTGAAAGCTGCATGACACATGCAGCATCCTTATCTGTGTGTACTCCACAGCCCAGGCCTGTGTTAACTAATGAATGAGCACTGAAGTGCAGATGAATCATACAGACACACAACATACTGTACAATATGTTCTCATTGTCTGTTCCATGTAACAGTTACAAAAAGCATTATATAGATGTTAAAAATCTCATTAACTCAGAGATTCAGCCAAGATAAAAGAGAATCTCCAGTATATACTTGACCCCTAATCTCTAAGCAAAGACATCTGAGAAAGGCAGTGGCTGCAAAAGACAACATCTAAATTTTGCAGTCATCCTGGCCTGCTCTGTAACATTGTTTAATTTAATTACTGTATGTCTGCAATAAAATTAAAGCCAAAGAGACTCTGGGCCTGTAGGGTATTGAATAAGCAGCTGAACCTTCACAAAAGGCACATATTTTAGTGCTTTTTATGTCATAAAAATTTGCTGATGCACAAGTCTTATAATTAAAGAATTGTTACGCCAGGTTTCATGTTGGGTGATCAGGTTACACATCTGGCCTAAAGGACACAGGACCCTTAACATCAAGCAGTTTGAAAACAGCAGTCTGGTTTAATGGCTTATCTTTAATCCTTATTCCTACAGACATATTTACATTGCTGCCTCTAATCCACAGTGCCTGTTGCCAGCTGTTGGCACTGGATCTACTGTGTAATGGTATGGGCAGCCAAAGTATGGATGTCATTAGCCCCAGTTATTGTTCTGCTTGACTGTATAACCGCTAAAGAATATAATTTAACATAACAACATATAATCATTTAACATTTTAAAGGACCAGGTGCACTGTGTTTTCATTAAGCTACAGTGTCAGATGCTGCCCAGTCATCACTTCTAAACAATAAATCTTAATGGGACTTTATGAAACACAACATAATCATTGATGAAAACATATCGAACATTCAACCACACGCAGATCCAAATGTCAGTATGTCAGTAATCCAGGGCAGACTGATGATGTTGTGTAGGAGAGACTTCTTGTAAAGTAGCTGTGTATAAAACTCTACTCACATTTCAGTGCTCCTTACTCTTTTTGACTGGCTACTGAGGAGCAGCACCTTCATCTGGGGACGTAACGGTACTCACTGAAAAATCCAGAATATTTTTTTCTTGTAAAGATAACCAAGTTGTTTTACACCCAAACCTAACCAAAGTTAAAAAACTGATTCATTGGATCTGGGTTGTGAGTTAGTCTCGCAACCAGATGTAACACAAATGTGTACTCTGCTACACGGCAGAAAAGACCACTCTGGGTTCCAGTATAATAACATGGCAGTGTTAATCAGATGTATGGAACAAACTATGATAATAATTAAACTGCACAGATGGAAATCTCATGTCTGCATCACCAGGTGCTTTTAAAGCAGCCTGGACATATCAGTTTACTGCTGATTTACTTGCAGAACATCTAGCATCAAGAATTCTTAGTGCGGTCTGTGAGGCGCAACTTATTTGTGTGATTGTGTTTGCGTGTGGCTGATTTTTGTTTGTGTGTCTGTCGACAGCGGCACTGTCTGCGCCAAAATGCTGTTACGTCGGCAGCAAGCATATGAGTGCTTTTGCCTTTGACTTGCACAGGTTTGTGTGTGCTTTCATGTGTAAATATAATGATGAGTTATTGATTCAACAAAGTTAGATTGAAATGAACACACCACTGCACTTCATAATGAGCGCTCGTTCAGCTGTGTACGGTGACGCTGAGCAGATGAGTTGATGGTAAACAGATGTATCAAAGTTAGCTGTCAGGGCAGCTATGAATACAGATTGTAAAAATAATGTTATGAAGTCATGAATTACTTTTTAGACAGAAATACTTTGAAAAAAGATAATGATTGAAGAGGTTAACTTTGTCTCATATCAGTGCTACTATTCCTGGATCCATCATGAGGGAGGACATACATCATTAAAGTTTTTATTCCAGGCTAGAAGCCCCTAAGTAATGCAGCCTAGACAGGACATAACTTTGCTCTTAGCAGCTTTTCAGAGTGGAAGCCTCTGATATATCCCACAAACTCATCATATCACCCCATTGTCAAGTTCAGCCGATGTCAGACTGATACTCCTTCAGCAAACTTTGACTCGGGTGTTTAATGAGCAGTTCTGTCCATGTGCTTCCCCACCGGCCTCAGATAGACGTGTGTCATTGTGTTCTATGAAGGTGTCACCGCCATGCAAGCAGTGGAAATAATTCAACTCTTTGAATTATTGACAGGCAGCAACGATTGGTGCTGTTCTGTTGCCTGTCCTGTCTGCTAAATTAGTTTAATGTATTGCTTTCTGTTAATTACTTTCTCTCTCAGAAAAGGCGATCATCTTGATTTGATGATAATGATACTTCAATTATAACTCAACATAATTAGTATAAATAGTTTAAAACCATTTTTTTTTCTCGCGTTATTTTTGTGGAAGAAGCCAAAACCAAACAACACTCACTGCGTGTCCTGATTCTCTCCAAGTGCTTAACAGATAATTCTCAGCCCTGAGGCTTGCATGTTCTTGTGAGTACTTTGTGATTGCTGATTAGCTGAAAGCTTTTAGCTTTTAGTGAGGGTGCCTCACGATTTCGTGACTTCTTTCAGACAGAGTGCTCATCTGAAATGGGTCCTTCTTCTGTTGTGGCCCTTAGACAGCGTTGCTGCATCAGTAAAATGAACCAACACGTCATGTTTGCACTAAACATATACCTTCATATGTCATTTTCTTGAAAGTGTGTCTGCTGTGGGGAGAAATCAGTAGGTGTGTAGTCCAATATAGAAATGCACTGTACTAGAAGCTTTCTTAATGGAAAGTATCTTACTGTATTTCTTGCAAAGAAACATACTACTGCAAAATGCTGCTGCTCATTTTGTAGGATTTTCCAACACATCACTCTGTTGATTCTGGAAATTAAGGAAATTATTTCTTTATCTTTCTATTATTTCTTTCTTCTTCTTACTTTTTTTTTTACATCTTGATAGACTATACTTTACACCATTCCTACTTAAGCTGACATATGAAAATTTTCATTGGTTCCTGTCTACGATGAGGCAATGTACCTGATTGATGCCATGTACAATTTTGCATGTTTCTGTAGCAGTAATAGCATTTAGAATGAATTGCCTCATTATAGTTTTGGAAGGCCATATCCTGGATAAATGATTTGTCATTTTGTTTCGCTGTAGTTTAAAGCATTTTTCAAAAGTTTTTTCACTATATATTTCAAAGCTAGGACAAAATATGCTCCCATCATGATAAGGGAATTTACATGTACAAATATGTATGTTTCAGAAAAGGAGGAAAAATAGAAGTAGATTAGTAGATCTTTTTATTGTGGACTGTGGGAGTCTATTTCAGTAATATAAAGATTATTATATTTATTTCTCTTTTAGTAATGCTTTGTTCATTTACTGTCAGCTTTTGATATTGATAAACCCTGCAACAGGTAATAAACTTGGAGCAGTTTTGAATATTTTAGACATGAACAAAAATCCATGTATGTATGTTTTTTTTGGGGGGGGGGGTTGTTTTTTTAAGCTCAACCAACTGTAATGGCTTCTCCTATTTCACAGGTGACTACCCTGGTGAACACCAGCAACAAAGGGCCATCCAGTAAGAAGAAGGGACGTTCCAAGAAGGCCCACGTCCTGGCAGTGTCTGTTGAGCAGGCTACCCAGAACTTTCTGGAGAAGGGTGAGCAGATCGCCAAAGACAGCCAGGACCTCAAGGAGGAGCTCATTGCCGCTGTGGAGGATGTCCGTAAGCAAGGTGAGCTTGTTGAATATTCTTATGCAGACACAGTTCTTGTACTTTTTGTACTTTTTCATAATATTGCTTTGATCAGGAGAAGTGCTTTGTCAGAGTGAAATATCCCTGTTTTTTTGCCACTAGACATCTAGCAATTCCTCCTTGCCCTCAGCAGTGTTATTATTGCTTGTCTCCTCCACACAACAATATCTGACTCACATACAAGATCTATAGCATAGTATATGATTGGACTTGTTTCTAAATGTTCTAGATCATCATTCAACATCAGAAAAGGGCTGCCCATCTGCTGTCATCCCTTTGGAAAGGCAATACTTTTGTTTATGTTTAGTGTTGAGAAATCCAATCTAATTTAAATCCAATCTAACTACTTTCCGCGGGCACTGGATAATTAACATATTATACTTTTTTGTTTGTATCAAACCTCATGCAAAACAAATGAAAGAAAGAAAAAAAAAGGAAAAAAAAACTCCTGTGAAGCATATAGTCTCAGACCACATTTTGGATCATAAAAATACATCACATCTGCAAACATTTTAGACCTTGCTCTCTCATAGTTATTGCTACATCTCTCAAACTGTAATACTATAGTCCTCCGGACATGTTTTCAGTGCAGTGACACATTTTACAGGACAGAAGTCATACATTAAAGAAGGGACTGTGAGGTACAGTACATGTTAGGTGCAGAGGATGGTGTTGAGAGTTTGGTGTTGTTGTAACCGAAATGATTAGCCCCCCTGACCCCACTGTCGCTGAAAGGATTGCAGTGCAAAGATATAAAAGCAGCATAGGGAGAGTAATTGATTTAAAAAATTGTAATGTTGAGGAAAACTATTAAGTGACCTGAATGTCAGAACAAGTCAAACATCTCTACAACTTTAGACAGACGTAGAGTTAAGAGTGGCAAAACAAATCCATTAAATATAGATACAGATACAGATTAGAGCCCATTAGTTTGGGCTTTACTTGGTGCATGCATCCTCATGAATGTAATGAGCCTAATTCTGGAGTTGTTTACCCTAAAGTCGTGCATCGTTAAGCCTTCGACTGTCTGTAATGGGGAGCCTCGCTGAATTTTAAGACTTAGATACCCAGTCTCATTAGAAACCATTTGGAAATTTCAGAAGTCTGTCAACACTGAAACTCCAGCATGGACGCAATCTTTCTGGGAACTGTTGCTCAGATGGGGCAAATGTCACAGTTGTTTGCTGCTCGCTGAAGTTTCTCATAGTCTTTTTTTATGCGCTGAGTACAAGTCAGTGAATCTTTATGTGAATCAAATGTTTGTCCCCAGAATGGAATTGGATTCCCCGTTCAATAACTACATCAGCAGAAAGAGCAAATGGAGCTCAGTGTATGTTGTGTTGTAGCTGTATTCCTCATCCTGCACTGTCAGCTCCACTTGGCTGCTGCTGCTGTTGAATACTGACTCGACTGCACCGGCACACAGCTCTTTCGAGGCGTGAAATAGACTGTTGCTGTACAGGTCATCACCATAGCTGACATCAAGAAGGACAAGATCAATCTTACCACTTGTTAGGCATGTGAGCCAAAACCAGTGGAAGGCTGTGTTAAAAAAAAGTTTATGGAGGAAATGCTATCCTTAGGACATGCTTTAATATAGCACTTTTTTACATTTGTGTTTGCATATGTGCACATTTATGTCTAAAATACTTTGGTAAGGCTCTGCCACTGTGAAAAACACAGTAAATCAAACCACCTGTCTTGGGAAGAAAATAATTTGGTTGTGAAAAGATTGACACTAAAATTGGAGATGAAAGTTAATACTCCACATCTCCTAACCTTTTACTGCCATTATGAAAAGATGGCCATGCTCAAAAGCTCTTCTGCGCTCAAGTGGATTGCTGATGGGGCACTCTCTTCATTCTCTCTTAACACTTCACTATTTTGCGAGGTTGAATATAATTACATGTCAGGTCATCAGGGAAAATAGTTTTATATCAGTTACATTAAACTTATGAGCACAGAAATATGCCACGTGACTGTATTCAGCAGAGTCTAACGGGACATTTCATTTTTACAAGACCTTTAGCAGCAGCTAGAGGTGTCCCCAGCCAAATGGCATCATCTGCCTCGTTAAGGTCATTGTGAATTGTAAAGCTCTTAAATCTGTCATCACCTAATCAGACCTCTGTCATCGTGACCTCATCATCCTAAACCCCTTTATGTTGTCATGATTAAATTATAGATGCTGATTTCATACCAGAGAAGGGTTCAGTAATCAGACCCTTTGTACTGTCACTCTTCACTAGCTCATCACTGGGTCAGACAGACTTATGGCACTACAAGCAGCACTCTATATGTGTGTGTGTGTGTGTGTGTGATTTGTGTATGTGTGAGTGTTTGTGTGCTGACGTTTAACCTTAATGTGTGTTTCTTTCAGTTCCAGTGCCTGGCTTGTATATGCCTGTCAGGGTGTGTCGATTGCATTTTTCTCTGATTAGGTTTTAGGGTTGTTTAACATCAGCACAGCGCAAATAGCTTTATTTCCTCTATATTTTTAATTTATGCTAAGAGAGCTGGCACTGCTAGTTTTGACCTGCTGCCACTGTGCTACTGACCCAGCGGGAAGCATTTTGCAGCATTATTTTAAAAAGGGCTCTTACCTCACCAGTGGCTATTTGTATACAAGCATCAAAATGTAATTTTTGTGGTAAATAAACCCAGAAAAAGGTAATTATAGTGACTTAAAGCAAAGAAAAACACATTTTAAAACCATAACTAAACATTTTTATGCAGTTTTTCTCAAGAGTTGATGCTATTGACATGAATTTTGCTGAGCAACATGGCGTAATTAATGCTTTCCAAAAAACTGACTTGACTTAAGGTGAAATGGTTGAAGGGAAGTCATAAGTAAACCACTTTGCAGCACACTATGCTGTGATGACTCTGTAAGGCTTTCAGGTTATAAGCCCACTGATTTCTTAAATCTCAGTGGTTGTGTGGGTTTGAGGAAACTAGGGCTTCTTTAATGCCAAATTCTGAACCATCTATTTCCTAACAACCAGCAGAGTTTTATGAGCTCCGACCTGAATGAAGGTAGTCAGTTGTGGACCTTAGTATATACAGTACAAGTACAGATTCAATGAACATCATTCATCTCAATGTATTTGTACCACAACATTAACTCCTCTAGTGGTGTTAAAAATGGATGTGTGCAGTATCCCCACACACATACACATATTCATACATACAGATAATAATCTAAGATAGAATATGATCATATCCCTCTTTTATACTGATTTATTCCTCCCCTCTTGCAGGAGAGACGATGCGTATTGCCTCGTCAGAGTTTGCCGATGACCCGTGTTCCTCTGTGAAACGCGGCACGATGGTGAGGGCCGCCCGCGCCCTGCTCTCTGCTGTCACCCGCTTGCTCATCCTCGCCGACATGGCTGACGTCATGAGGCTGCTTGCCCACCTCAAAATTGTAAGTGCCATCATCATCCGAAGAGCAAAATGTACCTCTTGTGTCAGAACTGTGAGATGAAATACTTTCAATACTCATGTTAATATATTTGACATGTCTTGAAATGACAGACTCCCTGAATGCATTATTTAGACTTGCATGCACAGTGTACTGAAAGGCGGTCAGATGTGAAAGAAAGGACTTCCTGTTAAAGAGTGTATGCTTTTATCCCAGCCTCTGCACACATTAGCATATACAGCATGGAGGAGCATCCTGGGAACACACATCTTGTACTGTATTGATATCACACCCTGGTGCCCTGATGTGATTAACTACACATTCCCATTCCACTCACTCAGTGTAGAATCATTTGAAGAACTTTCTCAGTCCCTTATTTTGGAATTGGCTTAGGGCTTTGAAAGAGAAGCTAATACAGGGTACTATAAAGAATGATATGCAATTGGTATAATCTGAGACAAACCCGCGCCTGCATGCACCCTCTTTCACTCACTTTGTCCCTCTCTCACAAAGACACACGCGCATGCACACACTCAAGAGTCCCTTTTTTCCAGCTTCATTTTTGAGGCCCATTGAGGGGCTTAACTCAAGCCAGTATAAGCCCTGCCATCAAAGGCCACTTAAAAGTTATCTCTCTCTCTTCTCTCTTTTCCATTACATCTTGTGCCGCACTTTCATTAGGGATAGAGAGGAGTTCAGAATCAGAATGTACCCACAAAAGGGATGGAGGCTGCTGAAATGAGACCCATTAAAATTGCACAATTAAATGGTTATTGTCTTTTTCTAAACCTGGTTGCAATTACACAGGAGTAAAAAATAATTTTCACTTGTGACAAGCAAAAGTGTTATGTTATTGTTTTACTTTAAAGCATGCTGTAAACTTTATAGCTTAAGGCTTATTACTTAATTAAGATATATAGGTCAAGGCCAGAAAGTTTTTGAAAAATTTTGTATATATTTGTCTGTGTGTGTGTGTGTGTGTGTGTGTGTGTGTGACAGGTGGAGGAGGCTCTGGAGGGAGTGAAGAATGCGACCAATGAGCAGGACCTGGCCAACCGCTTCAAGGAGTTTGGGAAGGAGATGGTGAAGCTTAACTACGTGGCAGCCCGCAGACAGCAGGTAACTGTCTTTTTCAGAAAAAAAAGGCAACCATTCCTGACTCACGTGTCACACTCAGAGGCAGGGAAATCTCATGGGAAACTACTCCTCCTACAGAGATAAATGGTGTAATAATGTTAGGGTCTATACCATTGTACAACAGGGTTAGATGCTCACACCAAGTTTTAACTAACCTACTTGTGTCGGCCACAATCTGAGTCGTGTATAGAGGATCCTGGTTAACAATCACTGAGTGACTAGCAAAAGTTCTGTTTTGTTCAATTCTGACAAAATATTGGCCAATTCCATGATTATATGCAGTTTTAATCTGCTTTGTATAAAGAGCGAGTCTCACTGAGGCTAACATTCATAGATAAACGCACTTTGTGATTGTGATGTGATTAAACAAGATGAAATGTTTTAAGTCAGGGTATTTTAATTGTTAATAGCTGTGGGGTTATGTCAAAATGGCACTGACAATTCCAACACAGTACATTGATATTTTATAGTACTAATAACAATGTTGTTAAGCAATAAAAGTGTAACATTTTAGCAAAACATAAATTTTGCTGATCAGTACTGTCTATTAGCAGTTTTGTACAGTAGGTAATATATACTTAAAGTTTCTTGTTTTCCATAGCATTTAAAATTACTTTATTATATAACTGTAAAGCAAAAATATCCACATCAGTACTTACTGACCCAGGAGGATAACACATAAAAGTGTTATTTTTTTCCTCTGATATGGCCCCCAGTATAACACAAAGCTTTCAGAGGAGTTTTTTCTACAAATGTCATGTTGGCAAGCATCCACCCTGCCAAACTGTCCCAGAGCAAAACACAGAACTGATTCCCGTCCAGCTCCAGGGTTGCTGAACTGCTGACACTGCCCTAACTTTGTGTTGTTGGAATAATACCAATTCATCAGATGAAAACATTAACTTATGTTTTTATAGGAAAGTTCTTGTACTCAGATCAGGTTGTGGTTTGTATGTATCAATGTATATCAATTTATAATATCCCAATTTTCTATTTTTTCTGAAATAGATGCTCTTGTTTTATTTTATCATTTTGAGAAATACATTGTTTTGCCTTTACATAATATTGTAATTGTTGGTATTTCTTACTTAATTGAGGTTCTTTGTCGCCTTCAAAGGAACTCAAAGACCCCCAGTGTCGAGATGAGATGGCAGCTGCACGTGGTGCCCTTAAGAAAAACGCCACCATGCTGTACACGGCCTCACAGGCCTTCCTGCGTCACCCAGATGTGGCCGCCACACGTGCCAACCGAGACTATGTGTTCAAGCAGGTGCAGGAGGCCATAGGAGGCATTTCCAGCGCTGCTCAGGCCACCTCGCCCACTGATGAGAAGCACGGCCATGCTGGCATTGGAGAACTGGCTGCTGCCCTCAATGAATTTGATGTAAGTCAGCAAGCATGTTCTTCTTTCACTAAACTACACTTGGCACCTATACATATTCTCAAAATCTGATATAGCCTAACGTAAACAGCGTGTTAATCACCTCTTAAGAGCGCTACTCTAATAAGGCTAATAAAGCTCACAGAGAAAAATACTCCTTAATGATGTAACATTTTTTTCTCATATGACTCATGGGCTGCATGAATACATTAAAGCACCCTGTACTTTTACATAACAGTGAGAATAGTATAGCCTGGTGTACTGTGGGTGCATTGATATTATCTGACATTTACTAGTCTGATATCTATGATGGTGAGCTCTCCTTCTGTCATGTGCTTCTCAGACTATAACAAAGAAACACAAGTCAAGCTATCACTCTTATCAAATTTTTCATAGTACCCCTTTGTGTGCCCGGAAACATTTCCACCATCTACTGAGACACACTCATTACACATTATTAGAAATGAACTCTACACCAGTAGTTCTTATCTGCACCACTGCCACCTGAAGGCTGCCATTGTTGCTGCATCTACATGAGCTTTCACACTGAAACATTTAATATCTGAAGAAACATTTATTTTCAGTGTCACAATAACATTTTAACCTGTTAGTCATTTCTCTTTCTCTCTCTCTCACACACCCACTGATCTATGTGTGTAAGGTTAAATGGTTAAATAGTGATCAGAGTAGGTTTCTTTTAATAATCAGCCATTACCTCTCTACATTTTTTCTCCAGTTTGCTGCCCCGTCTTTATTTCAATCTATACAACAAAACAAACTGAACTTGTTTGAGTTCAGAACTTGAGTTTTCTCCATGAAAGTTATTATCTGCTGCCATCTAGTGGTTATACGTTGATAGTGAACTATTAGTTGCATAAAGCAGTTACTTACTGCTCTTGAAGTGATCGTGACTAGAGATCAGAACATTGAGGTGGTTCAGGATGTTGAATCAGGATTTTACGCCATTTTCATTTCAACATCGTCATTTAAACATGTTAATGCAGATTGTCTGGTAGGATAGAAATCAACTGTGCTCTGGCCACTGAGGTGGAGGCTTAAGAATGTCTGTTTTGGGTAATAACAGTGATTGACTTTGATGTCAGATTTTCTAAGGCATGATCAGCTTGTGTCAAGACTGATAAGATCCAGATTGTAGATGCATATAGGTTTTAAACATTTAGCTGACACTGACACAAATGAATATTGAACCTTTTAAGACTCAACAAGGCAGGGTGTTTTCACATCTGCTGCTATCAGCCACCCAGTAGGAGAAACACTGTTGTTTGATAGGATTCTGCAGCTGAGATATGTCCAAGGCACTTTTACTTTGTCTGAGTGGAAATCACATCTCTTTCATCCCAGATAATGAACAAAGACATTATAGTGTGGGGCAGCTGCTCTGTAGCTGAGCTGAAGTGAAACTACATGTGCCGGGCAGTGAATGATATATTTCTCCTGTTTGTAGATAAGGTCTAGTGATTAAAATATTTCTGTAATAATGTGGAGTGTTTAGAAAAACAAACAAACAAACAAACTAAAAAAATAGATATGAAAATAGATTAGTATACAGAAAATCATGTTTTTCCAGGATGCTCCCTATGTCTCTAACAAATGGAAGCAGTTTACTGTTTTAGACATTTAGTTTTAGACTGCACTGAAGATCTTTTTACAGAATTGCCAGCTGTGATTTGTTCAGTGTAGTGCGTGCTTTATCAAGCACTATAGCCCTGAAGAACATAATGTCTAATTTAATGAATATTAAATTTTATTACAGCTCTAAAATGACAATGCTGTACTGTATCGTTAGAAAGCATACCCAGTGCAGCCTAGTCACATTTGATAGCACATTCAATCTTGTGCTGTTATGGAGCTGGTGGTAGCAGCATAGGCAGGGAGGACCCAAGCACACACACATGTGGGCAAGTTCAGCGACTGAACTTTGATGGATAAACTGAAGAAAACCAGGCTTACACACAGATGGGTGCACTAACAGGCAGGTAGACAGACGGGCAGGTACAGAAAGCAGGTTACTACATGCAGGCACATAGGGACATGAGACATAACACACTGAGACATAACCAAATGATCTGGCAAAGAGCTGGCAGATATTTTTACACAGGAGCAGACTTGCCTTCTGCTGTTGCACTGATTTCTTGATGCTTATATATTATAGCATTCCATTTTATGTTTTGAAAATTACTTTTATATTGCTTATTGTCCTAGTTATGGGCTTTTATTTGAATTTCAACTAAAACATATTACTTTCTACACACCATCGTGTGAATCGTACAATCGTCCCTTTTCTTCTCTGGGATCAATATTTTTATCTTTCCCAAAACCATATAATCTGAATTTGAATCTGATTAGCAGCTCTAATTGCCGGAGACTGATAAATGTCACACAAACCATTTACTTGAACACAGCTGTACCTTACCTATCTCTGCAACAGCAATAGAATTGTTCTGCAGTTTTGCTCTTCTATATTTCTCCTATTTACTTGATAGCTGCACTGTTGAGCTGCCACACATCTCCATAATGATGCAGAATTGAGGGTAGAACTCAAGAATATTGAATATGTATTTACATAGAACCTAGCATATTAAAGATCCCGAAGTTTCATTAATTAGGGGACATAGGCATTTAATGTTAGACACATTTTTTGATTTAACACAGGCCATATTTTGAGATCTGAATTAGATTTGTTGAATAAACCTTGACTCTTGGGATACAGTGTTGTGTTTAATTGCACTTTGAATACAGGAAAAGTTATCATGGGAAACAACAGACATATTGTATAAGACAAAATTAATCTGCAGACTCTCAAGTGTAATGAAGCAGACGTTAACTTGCTAATCTCTAAATGATAGGTCGGCAGCAGTGAATGCATCTGTACTTGCAGATGGGAGGGAAGTTTCTCATTGAAGTCACTTTGTTGATAATGCCTTCCTAAGTGTGATACAGATATATTAGATATTCTGTATACTATTCTGTGTCAAAAGACACATCCTATCTTTAGCATACTTACAACCCCTGACATATACTTCTTAAACACTTCAGATTTTTCTCTGGTTTTATGCATCTTTCCCCTGTCTTCCTTTGTTTGCACTTACAAACTGCAAGGCTGCAATTCAATGCAAGTGTTTTTTTTATGGTAAGACAAAGCCAGCCTATGAAAATTATGCTGCATGCAACAGTGTTCTTGGTGTTTTCTGTCCACAAGGTTGCTCATTTACAGTATGTGAGTGACCCCTTGTGGCAATATTTTGTTATTGCAAGTATCTTGTATTTTGACTCAGTGTTGTTGCTGCTGTGAACAGAAATGTCAGACCTGTAGGGTGAAACACAGACACTGACATACAGTATTATATCCAGTTGAAGACACTTTGGAAAGAACTGTATTCTAGTTTCTTTTGAACCTGCTTTCCCATTATTCTGCACGAGGCCGTGGCCTGTAGTAATCACATCAACTCTGTTTTTATGTAAAACAGAACAGCTTTTTAGAAAAGCAAAAGACCTGCATAATTTGATTCCATTCAGCAGACAGGCAGACAGGCAGCAGTTAAATGAGACAAATTGCCCTTTGCTTAGCCCTCTGTGCCTGCCTGAAGCTGATGCATGTTTAATTCTTAACTTACCACACAGACACAGACTATGGTCAGATCCTTTCAGAATAGTAATGACCTGATATACTGAGCTGTGAGGCATGGCACTGGCAGGATTATGTGTGAGTGCACAACTCTGGTACGTGTTGTTACATATGCCTTTATATGAGGTTGTGTTTGGTATTATAACACATGTACCCATACACACAGTAGTACATATATTTTTTTAGGTGTATGGGACAAGCTGATACATTATTATCCCAAAAAAATCAGTCTCTCTCTCTCTCTCTCTCTTCTTTCTCTCTCTCTCTCTCTCTCTCTCTCTCCCCCCTCTCCCCTCTCCCTCTCCTTCCATCCTCACAAACCCATGAGCACACACACATGCATGCTTGCTTTGTTTCCAGTAATGGAGTTCCTCTGGATGCTGCAGAGTTGGATGATTGCGTTTATCTGTTTTGGGGTTCTGCTCCCTGTCCAAAGTCAGCTTTGATCTGTTTCTCATCCTTTGGCTCTTCAGCAGTGGTTGGCTGCATGGATGGCAGGCCCGACTACAGCACAGACACAGACTCGGATAGACGACCTATTCCTCCCACCAAAAAAGCTTATTATTGGAGCCCTTTTCAGTTTTTTGATTTATGTTTTTTGTTAACTAGCTGAAGTATGAGGGTGCTCATTTCATTAATGGAGTGGATGGACAAGTTGTTACAGATGTAATCATTTTCCACAGCCTTTTACACTCAAGACTTTAGAGTACATTTAGTCACACAGAAATGCAGATGCATGACTAAATAAACATAAACTTACTTGAATGACTAATTTTGGTTGCACTGTAAACAATTATTCCTTTTGGGTAGATTGAAGAAAATAACACAGTGCCTTTCATTTCCTCTATCTCAATGCCAAGAATGTGCAATAAGCAGCACAACATCACAGAATCACTGAAAATATGGATTGCCTCCGATCTTGAATCTTTAATTAGGGGAAAAACATCCTCAGGATTCTTTAAACGTTTAAAGGGTGATTGTGGCTCCTATGCCACTAAAATGAAAATGGCAAGGATGCCAAGCACATTACCTCAACTTCTCCTGAACATGTACAAACCCTGACACAAAAGGTTAGATGAGATTTTTAAATGCTGGGCACAGATGCAGGTCTACAGCTAGAGTGAAAGGGCAGCTTATGAATTAGACAAGAAAGAGGGGATGACCTCATCTATACTCTTTTTTTTTTTTTTTTTTTTTTTTTTTTTTTTTACTGACACCCAGAATTAGTTTGGAATGAGTCAACTTAGGACACTGAGGTACAAGATCTATTAAGAGAGAAAAGGGAGGTCTGCATCAGTTCAGCTTCACTCAATTCCAGCGTCGCTTGGCATATAACAAAGAGGCAACATGAGCCCCCGTCCACCTTTTACCTTTAAGTTTTCCCCTTTGAATATGTGGGGTTTTTAGTCAGAGTACGCTGTACAACTGAAGAATGTTTTGCCTAAAAGATTATCAGTTAATAACTGACATTTGTTTCAGATATTTTCTCAGCTTATAATGAGGCCTAAGCACCTGTGTGAAACCCTGTCTGCCTACTATACCTACAGGAAGCATTAGCTATAGCAGAGATAATGACAGTAGTTTGGTTTTAAGACCTGTTTTGATTTAAAGAACAATGTGACTAAAGATTACTAAATATTTTTACAGAACACTTATTTACATCTTTGACACAAATACTCCACACTGGGTAAAAAAAAAAAACAGAGTCAATAGAGTCAAACATTTAATCAGCTAATGTTTGCAACTTTGCATCTTTGGCTTTGTCATATTGCTCATAGTTTACTGTTGAAGTGACAAATACAACATAATTTTTCCTCTTTTTGTTATTGTGGTGAACTATGCCTTTAATGACCAGTACTAATTAGTTATCACACCACTCAGATCCACTGTCTTTTCACCTGCCTTTGTTGGCATTGACAGATTTAACACAGCTGTCTTGAAATAGGTTTTATTATTGCAGACAGACACGGTCAGGGTTTGGTAAAGGTGGCATAGAATTTGAGGATAGCCACCTTTAAATTCGCTATGCATGAAAAGCCCTGTCATGTTGGAATTAAAGTCTTTATTTGGGGATCTGAGCTCAGTGGGAGGACAGATGGAGTCAAGCCCCAAAGGGTATGTGGGTAAAAACACACTGTAGCACACACAGGCATAGATTTTTAGGTCACAGCACAGTTACAGCAGTTACATTTTAAGAACATAAAAACAACAGTAGAGCTATGAATTAAGTGTAGCAAATATTAACATGTGCAAGTTTTTATTATGAAGGTTACACTGAAAAAAAAAATGATACTTTGGACTAACATAAAAAAAATTGCTGTAATTTGTTACATCTGAATTTATTCATTTTTATATTTGTGATTTTGTTAAACCCTAAGTGTTGATTAAATAGCAATCAAACTTTTCATTTAGCCAGAGGCAAAAATTTACATTCACACAAAGTAACAAGATTTATTTATTATAAAGACCATACACCATTTTTTTTTTTTTTACTTTGTTACAAATCAATTTTTTTATTTGGGAAAACCCAATATTTATTATTACATCTAAGTCTAGTTTTTACTTTAGAATAAACTAATTAAATTGCTGTAATTTTATTATTAACTTTTCTCAAGTTAAACTTTTGATTCAGTACAAAAATGTAATCTTAAGCAATCTATTTTTTAAATCACATGCCTAAATGTTAATTAAAAATTTTAATATGCCTTTTACAGCTTTAAAGCTAAATTAGCTATAAAATAAAGTAAATCTTTCACTTAATATAAAACAAAAACCTTTTCTCAATTAAATTAACATAAATAAAGACAAGAATATTCTCTTCAAAAGACCTACATATTTATTGTGAAGTCTTTTTAAAGTGCATCACATTTTCTATTATGTGCAAAAATAAAAAATACAAGACAAGGCCAAACAGAATGGCACATACATGTGCAACTGATGGCAACTCATTAAGGACTTTCACACCTTCGGTGACAATTTTAATGTCATGTGGTGGCTGAAGAGGATCCTCCTCCTTCCTGATGAAAGACACAGGTAGTATGCTGATTATGGTTAAATGCCTCATATAAGTCCACATCAAATTAAATAAACTATCCCTTTAAGTGATTAATGGAAAATTACTTACCTTATGCTTTGATAAAGCTGCTCACTTTTTCCCCTAAGGATGTACCTTGAGGCATTTTAGCAGACACTGTATGTTAGGATTCATCTCGAGGCTCTAGGTAAGAGAGCAAACACAATGTTACTATTTTTGTGATATGAGGCAAACTTAGATGTACTGAGCAAGTACATACTTGATCAAGAACTTTGAGTATATTCCAAGTCTGCACTCTGACAACTTCTCCCTTGTTTCTGATGAGCTTGCTGCGGTACTTGTCCAAGGAAGCTAGGAGTCGTGCTTGAAGTGGAACAGTTGTAATTCTCACAAATTCAGCAACAACCTTTAAAACTTCAAAATAAAACAGCAGTTAGTTAGTAGTAGTTAATACTTAATAGTTTAGACCATATCTAAAACTATATGAAAGGATAAAAAGGGTAAAGTCACCATATAAAGTAAGGTATCCTTAGTAGCAAAGCAGAAAATCTGGTGGCATAACAAAAACAAAAGTCCACAGGACACAGAAAATGGCTTTGGTCTTGATGGAAACGGCATAAATTACGTAACGCTAATGCTTTAAGAATTGTATTGCCTCAAATATGAAGCATTTAACTTTTATTGAATTAACTAATGAAAAGTCTCTTTCTCTCTCTCTCTCTCTGTGTGTGCAACAACTACATTAGCTTTAATATTAACAAAGGTAACGGTTGTGTTTTCCTTTGAATGAGGAATGAAGGCAAATAACCTCCTTTAGCGACGGTTAATGTTACGCGCCAACACACAACGAGTCTGTAAAGTAATATTAAACTAGTTGTCCATGCTAGCACTAACCACGGATGTGCATTGAAAAATAATACAATTTGGAATTCTTACTTTGTTTAAATAAGTTTTTGAGGAAAAAATGTCTTCACTCGACAAAGCGGAGTAATGGCTGACAGAAGGCACTCGGCAGGGGGCGACCTCACTTGATACGATGTCACGTGGTCACAATTGAGGTGAAACTACTACTTGAGTAAAAGTATTGCTTTTAATTCTCTCTGTGGGATGTGTTTTTTGCTTTTGAACAATACAGGTTTAAACTGAAAACCACGTTATTCCACCAGGGTAATGTAAAAATGCACTTCAAATGAATGTGTACCTGCCTCATACAAGCTATCGGTACCTCATGGAGGAGGACTGGTCACTATCTGTGAACATTTATATGCAGGCGGGAAACAGACAGTGCAACTCTCTCTCTGTCACCTATAATTACCATGCACATTTTAATATGCAAAAAACTCTCCCTGTCATTTTCCTGTATTGGGCCTCCCTATCTTTGCACAGTCAAAAACAAGAAGCTCCTGATACAGCCATTTTCAATTGTAATTCTGCTGGTCTCGCCTGCTCTCTCTTACTTATTTGAAGTGGCATCATCTTCTGAAAAGCAAACAAAGTAAGTACTTCCCACAGAGACCTTTTTGAGTATGAGGATATACAAGATACACTATGACTCGGGTAATGTAACCGAGCCAGGAGAATCTTGCCAGTACAAGTATGAGTTATAGAAGGTCTTCTTTTTATTCCTCTGCTGCTGCTGCTGCTGCCTTCGATTAGATGAGCCAAGAGGAGTGAGGAGAGGACGGGGATGGTGTCTTTTAACATAATTGTGATTGCATCAAAATGATTGCCTCGTCCTTAGCGCTCCGTCTTCTCTCTCAACCAGCAAATTAAATTTGCCTCTCTCCGAGCAGGAGCTCTGCAATTGCGTTGTTTGAATTTGGAAGTTTTTTCTTATTATTATGTCAAGTTTGGCCCAGCACTGTGTCCTTTGTGTGTCACATTTACTTTGGATGAATCAACTCAAACAGGTGGTCAAAGGTGCAGCTGTTCAAATACATTAGCTTCAGACTCAAAGCATACAGTATGTTCATACCATAACCAGCAGATGGCAGTGTTTAATTACTTTCCTCACTAGTCCGTCCCCTTCCCTCTCTTATTCCCCACCCTCTCTCTCTATCATATCCATTTTTATCCTTTTTTCCTGCAAGTCCTTAGAAACAGCGATTTTCAGTCTGGCTCATTCTCTGCTCAAAGTGAGAGCCTGCATTACCTTGCATGGTTTTGTACCATTAATGAAATGGTAGCTATCTTCTGATGCTGAGATGTTTTGATGTAGATCCTTCAATTGAGCTTTGTCAAAGCGAATTCAGCAGATACAATCTCGGCAGTTTGACCTCTCAGCCCTCATCTTGTTGGATAGTATTGCCTACCCTTCCCTGTCCCAGTGCTGTTGTGTCATCATGTCTCTTGTATATCTACAGCTACCTGACATAAAAAGCACTGTGAACAGTGCTTAGTGGCTGTGTATGTGCAGTATACACTCACACACACACACACACACACACACACACCTAGTCTCACATGCACTCACACATGAGCACAGGCACACACAGAAGCACATTTCATTCACTCACAGTGCTGACGTGCATACACTGGCATAGCTTTGAGTCTGCGGCAGAGATCCAAGTCGCACAGGATCATTTTACCATGGTTTTTATTTCCATCTGCTTGTCCTCTCCCTCTTTCTTCTTTTTTAGGAGGTTATTTACACAGCATCTTTCTCACTCCCCCTCACCTTTCTGTATTCCTTTTCCCTTTCCTCTATCCCCGTACTCTCTCTGTCTCTTTTTGTTCTCATTGTCTGATGTGTCTTCAACCAGCAGCGGCGTTTGAAATGCTAGCGTGCTTACGTGCATGCTCTGAGCCCATTTGGTAGCAGCATTGTATTTTCATGCAAAAGTCTCCTCCGTATATTGCAGGGCCTGTAGTCACCCTGCACAGGAATATGCCGGTCCTCGCTCTGCATACATTATGGGCTAACTATAACCGGATTTACTTGCTAGCTCAGGGAAAGTGTGCGTGACAGCCAGTCCTTTGAATCTCACTTTGGCAAGCATTGTTTCCAAGTGTAAGTCGCTTTCCGAATGCTGCATGCGTCCATCTGTGCAGTGACAAGTAATTGGACACATTTATGTTTATGGGATGATGCACTGAGGGACTCCTTGAATTACAGCTAATATGGGGATTCAAATAAACATCACAGACATCAGACCAGTGAAGAAAAGCTGATCTTCCTCTTTCTGTGTGTCTGTCATCTGTCTTTTCTTTCATAATGTGCCTGTATATGAAGATAGACCTCTGGTTTTCTTATTTGGAGTTTGTTTTCATTCTTCCCTTGCCAGTGAGATGGATTTCTTCCTCTGGATCTTTGAGCAACATACACGATAGATGGGGTCTTCATTGTTAGTGTATGTGCAGTGTGACTGCCCAGTGATGACCTTTTCTCGTGCTCCGTTTGCGTATGAGACGCTGCTGAGCCAACCTCAGAGAAACAGTGGCTGGGGAGCAACCCAGCTCTAATGTATGTAGATGTATTCCTAACTGAGGGATAGCTTTCTTGGTAATTGCTATATCAATCTGTGCACTCCTATCCGTGCTGTCTCATTTCAGGCTCTCTCTTATTTCTCTCCCGCGTTCCTCTTCCTCTCTTGCACTAATGCACACACACACACACACACACACACACACACACACATCCAGAGTCTGCCACTTTCTCCCGCCGCATTGTCTCTCCTTCCTCGATTTTTTCTCTCTCCTTGACTCACATTGATTCGGCACTTGAACATGTGGGTGTTCAACACATTCTGAAGTTGCCTGTGCGAAACTAGCGGAGAGGAAAGAGTATATCCTGATCATTGCACCCGCTGATACTTGCCGGGGGAAGGTCATACGTAAACATGCACAGATGCACAATCATGTACAGATGCACACAGACCCCAGGCATTAATAACAAATTGAACACAACGCCAAGTGCCAGTGTTATTGACAAGAACCCCGTTGTGTTCAATAAAACTCCACTCCCACCGTTATTTTCACCTTGGCTGAGCCACGTGTTAGCCCAGAGGTACACCTCTTAATTACGACATCCTCTGCCTGCCGATTACAACGCTGCCTCATTCTCCATGGACAGATGCACCTGTCAAGAGAAATATGAATAGGGGGACTAAGCTGAAGTAATGGGACATGACCAGGGAGATAGAGAAGTATTGGTTTGTTTGTTGCTGTACAGTAATTAGCTACTGCCTGGCTTGTCTTGATGGCAATAAGGCATGGACGAGCTGTGGAGGAGGCAGAAGGAGAGTGGGAGGGGTCATTGGTAAACAGGACTCAGAGATCCATACTAGTTACAGTCAGAGCTTATAGCCCTAGGTCCATTGTGATCAGCCTCTCCACTACTTCTTTTCCATTAAACTCAGTTTGTGGCTTTCAGGAATTACTCAGCTCTTCTTGTTTATCCCCAGTTATAGATTTAGTCTTGTCAGATTTGACTGACAGGGTGTTCTGCCATGGCACTTTCGCAGTTCAAATTCACATGTGTCCATGACACTCCTAGGGCATCAGATGTGAATGATGTACAAATGTTACCATTTAAGGTTTGCTTTAATTTATCTCTGTTAGTATTGTATGTTATAAGCAAAATTCACACTGTTTTTCTTGGCTCACACTCTCAGTTAGAGGGAAAGAATAATGATTAACAGAGTGGTTACAGTATATTCTAACCACTCTCCATATATGGAGAGTGGTTAGAATATACTTAAATTAAATGGCAACAGCAAGCAAAGTGTATTACCTCACTGCATCTTCAGACCTCTCAGCATAAAACTCTTGGGTGTTGATTTCTGAGTGGGCGCAGCAAATTACTTTTTTTTTTTTTTTTTGTTAAGGTATCTTGCCTTCCAGTCAAGGTCTTCTCTGTAGGAGCCTCACATGCCAGCTTGCCCACTCATCTCTGTTCAGTTGGATGTGGGGGCATGCTGGCTCTTGCACATACAGTAAATGTACTGTATGTACAAGTTACATACACACAGGAGCAAAGGCTACAGTTAAGAATGAACCCTCCTCTGGTTAAATATCTATTGTACAGGTAAATGCATTGAGACCACCAGCCAGAAGACAGTGACCCTGCTTAAGGCCAGTGTGACTGTCCTTGCTAGTCACGCAAAAGGTTTTGATGACTTTTTGAAATGCACTGTTTCATCCCACACACATTCTTGCACTTCTCTGAACAATAATATGGACATTAGTACACAGATGGACTTACACAGAGTCTTGTTATAGAGGCTAGTTTTACTCTACTATATCTGGCAGGCAACTCCAGGTGGATTTGAGACAAAACCCAACCAAAACACCCCATTATGCTAAGATAAAGCTCCTTACCTCAAGACCTGACTGTATAGAAATGCAAAGGCGCTTCCTTTCTCTAGAAATGTCCACATATATTCCCTGGTTTAAACATTTTTAGTAGACCAGAAACAAAATGAATATGCAACCAAATCTCATTCTATAATGTGACGTATCTTATATGTGCTGCATTCAGAATTGGACAGTGACACTTTATAGCATACATGTAGCAACTTTTTAAATTATGCTTAGTGGAAAATGTTCTAATTAATTTGCAGACTGTTTTCTTTCTTTCTTTCTTTTTTTTTAATAGACTGATAAACCTGAGGCATGGGGCTGGCGGGGGGTGTACAGTCTCTCAGGGATGAGTCCTCCACAGCCTGGAATGGAGGTAGTGGCATTGCCTTAGGGATTTACCAGACACACATTAAGAAGAAATTTAATTCACAGGAGTTTAAGGCAATTCAGTTCAGAATTGGCTGACTTTGAGGTACCTGCTTAAGTTCTCCAGATAAGTCAGTCGATATATAGGAAAGTTATTCATAAGCGGCTAAAAACGAAAAATATGATTTTGATTAGAGCAAAACTGTTGTACTGTAATCTGCAGTGTGTCATGTTAAATGAATTATGAACAATGGATTCGTAAAAAAAACATACAGATGGGTAGAGGGATTACCAGATAGGGTGGCTGCTTCATAATAAAAGAGAGTAGGAATCAATTCTGTTCTCTGGAGCAACAAGAGAAGTTGAAGAAGTTGAAGCAGCCAGAGGAAGTACTGACTTTGAATTAATAACACACCATTAAATGTGGTACTACTCTTCAGCAGGACTTTGTTCCCCTGATGCATTTGGCTTAGATTTTTTTTTCACCTCAACTTTAAGCAGTCATAAAAATAGTCAAGCAGCCCTGCTTGGGTTTCGATAGGCAAGGGAAACCAACCAGTAGTCAAGCATGCATGTTTGAATAGTGTAGCACTCAGAAACTCTCTAATTTTCCCCTGTGGCTTCCAGAATGGAGGAGATGCCCCGTATTCCTGATCTATGTTTGGAAGAAGCATTAATGCACCAGCGAAGTTGCTTAGATGAGTGTAGCTTTGTTGACAGGCCAATTTAGCTGTCATTTTGAGATAATGGAGCGTTCAGTGGTTGTAAGTACATCCACATACAACGATGATCCAGAGCCTGGTTATCCCAGATCTTAACGGAAGCCAGTTTTTCTTTTTTGTTTCTTTCTCATGCTAAATAAATTATGTTTCCCATTTCTTAAGAACAAAGGACAGGGAAGTTTTGAGACTGCAAGTTGGTCCTAGTTGTAAAAAAAATTAAAAAAAAAAAAAAAAAGATAAACACACTTTTTTTAGAAGTCTTCCTCATCAGACACAAACACAACTAAAGACACTAACTTCCTAACTTGAAGGACAAGGTGTTCCTATTACCAAGATGTCAAGTTTAAGTTCTCATTAAAGTCATGTTTTGATCATCTCAGGGTTTAACACAGTGTGTTCATGAGGTATTTTCCTCTATGCTTTTAAGTTTAAAAGATGCTCCTTGAATGATAACTTAGAGTCAGATTATGCATCTCCTCTCATCAGTAAAGCTTTCATTGTCAGGAGTTCTTTTGCAGCAATGAAACTGGCTGCTCTCTTTCATACTCTTTCTGGCATTATGTCTTCATCTTGTTAGTTCCACATATTTTGCTTTTATCCCTTTTCCAGTCTTTTAAGTCCTGTAAAGGTGCCTACTAAAGCATCCGCAGTGTGTGCATCGCCATTGTGTGCAGTTGTTCTCTCACTTTCAGCCTCTATAGCATCTGATAGCAAAGTCTTGGCTGAAGGTTGAGAGCTTCTTCTAAAAACCTATCTAGCAAAAGCTGCAGCAGTTAAATGAGAAACTTTTGAAAATGATCCTTCCTTCCCTGCCAAGACCACTGGCTGCCTACTCCCCATTCCCAATTGCCTCTCCACACAGAGGTAAATACCCAGTTACATGCTCACCAGTGGATACTCCACCGATACATCCCTTCTCATTTAGCAAATCATGTGAAAGCCAAACAAATGACTGAACATCAAACAAATGACTGTAAACCTTGAGTTAAAGACCATGATGTAATCTGCCTGTGTGAGAACAGTGTGCTTTTTCACTGATCTAAAGCCTTTCATGCTCTGCAAATAAGAAAGTGAGTGATGTAGAAAAATATTGTTTGCAAATTTACTGCCAGTCCTACTCTTTTGTGCCGCCTTTGCATCAACCCGTAATTCTATTTAACGCTGGTTCAGTGGGGTGTCCTGGTAGTTCAGTCTGCTGGTACAAATGACATGCCCGTGTTTCATGCTGTGCTGCTGCCTCACTGTCTGCTGTTTTAACATTTGTTCTTCACTGTTCTATCTAAGTTAATTCAATTCGTGAAGGAAGCTGACAGCTCTTCTAAAGTTAACACAAGGGAATCATATAAACATCCATGAAAACAAACATTTAAAAATGAGCCAGGCGTAGGGGGTTAATTATCATCCTTTGTCTTTGGGCAGATGTTAAAGGTGCCCTGTGAAGTTGTCTGTTTGTTTGGTTTTTTTTGTTTGGTTTTTTTTTCTACATACAAAAACGGACCCACTTGTAAAAAAAAAAGAAAAAGAAAAAAAATGGCATAAACTTTAAAAGGTACAAAGTTAATAATGAATATTAATTAATATCACAGTGTAAAAAGCATTGCAACAAGGAGGTTGCATTTACTAGAATGCATACATCAATAGCAAAAGACTGATAAAGGGAGAGAAAAGTTAGACAAGTTAGTCTAGATTAATGTCAGCAAAGGAGAGTAGGAAATAGAATAAGAGATAAAACAATCATGCACTTTTGATCTGTTGTCACCAGTGTGATCTGACAGTAGCAGCTTCAACTGTACTGTGGAGGAGCAGCAAGTATTGTTTTGTCAGATAGAGAGTATGAACCTGTTCTAGAGGGAATGAACAAGTAATATCTGTATATAGATGTATATAGATCTGTATATAGATGAATGAACTTCTTTTATTTTCCTGTAATACTAATAGTAATAGTGATAGCGCATGTAATTAAACATCCAACGGTTGGCATCCATGTTCCAATGTGAGATGAATAATTGTATATTTGAATGTACTTAATGTGTTTTTGAATACCGAGTTGGGAAAATACTGTGTAACAAATCACAAGTAATTGTTCATTTTTGCCACAAAAGTCAAATCCTTAACAAATCTTTATGTGCTCTTTACTTACATGTGCAGCCTCATATTTTTTTTTTTTAACAAAATACTGCATAATGGACTAATGAGTTCACACCTCAGTTGGGCCATCTGTAACACATGACACATGACAATTCAACTAAGCAAGACAACTTTTTCCTCTGCTCTTATTAACAACAGCAAAGGACAGCCCGTTCATACCTTATGCTCCAAATAGGCATAATCAGTAAGACAAACTCACAGTTATTTTAACATTATTTGACACATTTCGGTTAATTCTAACTTGAGCAAAGAACAACCAGTCCTTCAATCCAAAATGTATGCTGCATACCCCATTCAAATGAACAAAGGTTTTTGGTTAATACACCTTTAGACCAGCACAACATTGTACCATCTCTGCTAACGCTGCTTGAACAGTTTTATTTAAGGAAATACAAGCCAGTGGTTGAATGATGTTCAGTCATTTGTTTTTTACAACAACAACAACAAAAAACAACTCCTTTTTGTTCCTTTCTGGATTGTCTGCATGACTTCTCATTGTGTGCGACCTCTCAGTTGCACTGGCTATAGGTCACATCCAACATCCCACTGTAAACACAACAAAGTCAGATATTCAGGTCAGCCTGCAGGTTTAACCCTGAAGAGGCTCTGCAGCAAAAAGACAGTTGTAATGGATTATTGTGCTAATAACACTGAATAATCACCTTTGTATGAACATCCAAATGACTGTTTTTGTAGTTGGTTTAAGGTTGGACTTGTTTACAGTCTGTCTGGAGCTTGTACTTCCTTGGCATGATGGGACTCTGTTTTAGAGGTTTTTCTGCCAGAGCATTTGTGCCCACTATCATTAACCTTCCATGACGAGAATGAGCACAATATAACACTCACCTACAGTTATATTTGCCAACACAATGACGACAAAAACCAAGTTACAAAAATATGGAATTCATTTCTTTTCTTCTGCATATACAGTAGAAATACGTATATACAGATTTTCCGTTTTCTTTTTTCTTTTTCTTTTTTTTTTTGGTAGGAGGAATGCTTTTGTGAAGTCCCACAGGCCATTGTATGGAGTGCTGATTTTGAGCACAGCTGATTTGGGGGGGGGGAGTGAAGGAGGCTGGGTCATTGGGAGGGACAGAAGCAGTGTCAGTGTAGCAGAATGATTTCTATTGAAGGGGCGGCAGTGAGTGAGGTTTGGGGGTTATCGTTTGCTTGACAGAATTTGAGAAAGCAGAAAATGAAATGAGAACTGTATTCATATTCAAATGGAGACAAGTCCCCATGTGCCAGCACGGTTTTCAATTATGGGGGATATGTATATTTATGTCTGCTCTAAAGGAAACTGGACAGGGTCTCCAGATGCTTCTGTACGGCTGAGCATCACACAGATCCAGTGTGTTACTCTCCTGACATTTGTATTGTTGGGTGGTCAGAGGGAGAATTGAAATTGTTGTTCCATAAATGAATACATACATAAAGAATCTATCCATATATCCCATATGGTATATAACATGCAGTGTATTGAAGAAATAACGCATTATCTATTATTATATCCGAGTGATTATTTATTTATTTGTTTTATTTCACATCATGAACAGAAGTGGAGAGATATCTTGTCTAAGCACTAGAGAGAAAGAAACTCATGAAGAGTTATACACACCTGGCTGATGAAGAGTCAAGCACCACTGGACTATCTGTTCTCGTTGGTGTTCCCTCTCTCACTGTGAGCCCACAGCTGAAGCAGCCCACTGGGAAAAATCCCAGTGCTCCAGATTGCCAGTCCGCCCCAGGGCGTGCTAGTAAAAACCTTGAGCCATGCATTCTCTAACATGACTGAATCAAAGATCTTTTCTCCCTCTATCCTGCTTTCGCTCCCTTCCTCTTTCCCCTCTTCTGATTCGCACTGTGTCACTCCTCATTTTGAGTATGTGCATTTACTTCAGGAGTTAAAAAAAGAATCTGGACTGGGTTTCACCAGCTATTCAGAAATTCATCACTAAGTTTGTGCATAAAGTCATAAAGTCCTTCCTAAGTTCTCAGTAATTACTCGCTGTTATCAGACTAGTGACTCACTCAACACAGGTTGCACTAGTAAAACTAGTGAAGACTTACATAATGTGTACATCAGTTGCTAGGATACCGCGGGTGCTAAGCGACTCTCTCCATGTGTCATGTCAGAAATGACAAACATCACATTACGTCGTTTACTCCCCACAGTGACACAGTTAGATGTCTGGTTTTGTCACTGTAAATATTTAGTGATTCCTAATTTCTACATAAGAACTAAGTTGTGGTGTGCTTTTGATTCAGCGATGCATAACTGTCATTTTCATTCAACAAAACCTTGTGTTATAACCATGCTACTTTCATTTGTGAGTGCAACAAGCTCCTGACCTGTAGAGACCTTTTTTTGTAAGTAATCTGATGGATATTGAACTCTGATGCCCTCAGAGAATAAGACATAAACAGAAATAACTCAGTCCTTGATGCAGTACTGTCTGTCCATTATATATACAGTTGTGCTGCAGCAGCTACACTGAAAGTAAAAGCCCTTGTTACTGTGTCTTGGTACTGTGTCTGATAGCAATGCAGGGGATGTACGGTGTCATGGCAACACCTCTGCCTACGTAGACAGAGTGTGTCTGCTGTGCGTAATGTTATATCCCCTGGTCACTGTGGAAGCTCAGACACCTTGCAGTGTTGTGAGTGGTCTTAATCTTCACTAAGACACTGGGACATCAATCTGACACACCACTACAGGGTCTACTCAAGCTCCCTGATGAGTAATTAATAAAGTCCTCATTTTCTTTCCAACCCTTTTTTCCTCAGCCATGCCCCAATAGAGGAAAGAGAAACACAAAGAAACATAAATTTAAATGTTAATTGCATATTTATGTCTCTGTAATTTCTAATTACCTTTACGTTTTCGTAGCACTTGCAGTAAACAATGGATAATGAATGGGGATTAGTAGGTGAGCCATGATGGCGATAATTACCCCAACCCCACGCCACCCCCTTCCAAACCTCTGTGGTGAATTTCTCTCTTAAGTCTTTTGTTACCTTAGAAGTGGCATGTTGCTATTATTGTGGAGCTTGGGAGGCAGCTAGTTTGTAGTCCTTGAAAAATTGGATCTCCTTGAGTTTTCCTGATGTGCACCTGCACCTTTGCTATTACTTTTTGCACTCACAACAGCTTCACGGGGTCTCAAGGCCGCCACTGGGAATAAACTGCCATGCCATCCATGATCTCTGGACTCCTAATTTTCTATGGGTACCTCTATACTGTGTATCACCAGAGTGCAAAAACTCAGGCTTCAACATCTGTCTGGTTTCGTGTGCTGTGCTCAGCTGGAGGCAGGGGACATTATACCCCCCCCCCAACACACACACACACACACACACACATACACACACACCAAGATCATGCGATCTCCCTCTAATGCTCCCCTCATTATTGTGTAGACAGTCACAGCCTTGAGTTAATACCAGCACAGAGAAGCCCCCTGGCTGATGGGGGTAATGTCATGCAAGTAACTGGATGACTGCGTGTGTGCAATATAAAGATCTTCAAATATGAAAAGATAGCTCTGGAAATGGGTGACTTTATCCGTATTCTTAGTTAAAGTGTGAAGAGTGCTCAGAAAGGTGTTCTTTTTTACGGACGGGTATGAGTCAGTGGAGAAAAAAGGGCTGTCACACCTGATGATGAGATAACAGAAAATGCAATATTACAATTTTTTTTTTCTTTTCCCACTGCTCTCGCTGTGAAGGCAGAGGGTGGCTGGCAGGTACGGCACTATCGGTTCTTTCACTTACTGACATCTTGGCCCTGGCTAAACTGTGAAGGCCACTGTCACAGGTATTTAGAGATTGGTTCTGAGAACGAGGTGGAGATTTCTGTCTGTAACAAGATCTTAAGGGTAATGCAGACTCACTAAACCCAGGCAAGAGGTCAGTTAATCGTCTCTTTTCCTCAAGCGTTGTTGCAGCCTCCAAGAATCTCAGAAGACTGATTGATTTGCAGTTGTTGTCCTTGTGCTTCATTGCCTCTTGTTTTGTTTTGTTTGCTGTTGTCGAAGGCAGACATAATCACTACCACTTGCAACAATGAGTCTCTCTTAGGGACATAAACCCTGATGATTGGTGCCAATGTCTCAGTGAATAGCTGTCACACCTTCCCTATTCTTTGTGGCCTCTATTAATTACTTTCTTTAGTAAATCTCTGGATTTTTTTAGGATAAGTACTTGGTATTCTTTTTTACCAAATAAGAGCAGAACTACAACAGCAACATAGGAAAAAACAAGGAATCATCTAAAATAAATTCACATATTATAAGCTACATCAGATGTTATGTTTGCAGAAATTCAGGTAGAGGCCTGTGAGTGTTTTTTTAATTAAATTAAAATAATAGAAAATATGTGATAAAAAGGTAACTTAACATACTGTACTGGTAAATTTAGAATGAAGTAATCCAGGGTTTATGGGGTACCATATAGATCTTAACTTTGCAGAAACATTTACCATCATTAATTATGTATTTAATTTGTGTTTGACAGACAGTGGTATGGCCATTTGTTCCTATTTTTTGTGATGTTTTTGGAAACTATTTTTGTGATGTCTTTTTCTGTAACTTGCCAAGATGTCATTATCTCCTTATTTACTGGACTCCCCCTGGTATAGTGGAACAGACTGACTTCCAGAAACATTGATTCCACCTATCTCCCGAACACATCAAATGAGATTAGTGGAAGATGGCAGGTGTGCCTTTGCTGATGACCCCCAGTGTGTGTCCTCTTTTTAAACAACTGGACGCTGCTGTGAAATGACCATCTGTAGGACTTGCTCCTGCTTGTTTGGCAGCTTCCAGCTACAGGATTATAACAACTCTGTTGATTTGCATTAGAGTGGGTAATCACTAAACAAAGCACACTAAAACCTGCATACTGCTTAGTGAACCTTGCGACAGTTTACCTGCAGTTTGTCTGTCAAACTGTGTTGTGTTGTTATTGTAGATGTTTTGGCATCATTCAGTGATGCCATTTAAGATGATGCAAAGACATTTTCACCACTAAACTACATTTGTTTTGTAAGCCATAACAGTGTAATACCGATGTGTTTTAGGGTAAAACTGTATGAATTTCAGCCATTTCAGATTGGTATGAGACACTTAAATACCCTTCAACCAGTATGATCACTGGTTGACAGACGGCTTCATGAACATAAACCAATGGGTTCACTGGATAATAACTGAGAGGCAGAGACCCAGTGTGATTAGCAAATTAGAATGATAATTGTCTGGCTGCTTGAACTTGCACTAAAAGCTTAATTTGACATGCAGTTTGCTCACTGGTCTTAAATGACTTTAACTCCAGGGGAACTCAGGAAAGAAGTAAAACAAAATCCTTAAGAGCAGTAGAGGGGAATTTGTTTAAAAAATGCAATACTTAATTTAATAAAACAAAAATGTCTTTCTGAGTAAATACATACGTAAAAACCAAGGACCGTTCTGATAAAAATCTTCAATATATCACAACTGACATTTTAAACCAAATGCTTTTTTTGTTGCTTTTTTTGGTCCAGTGTTTTTGAGAGCAAAGGAAAACTTCCAGTATTCCCGTGTCATCACCCTATACAGTGAAATAAGATTGTCTAGTGTGTCATGCCAAACCCTGTTTCCCACCCAAACCCACCCCCACCTAATTCTCCCCTGCAGCTTTCTGTGGGTCCACACTCTCAGTCTACTGCCAGAGCCTGGGCACTGCTCCAACTACCATTACCTGGGCAGGCAAGGAGCCTTGTTGGCCTTATTATGCTACTGTACTGTATGATTTATGACTCTGTCTGTGTGCATCTGCTACATTAATAAACATTCAGGCACACACTCATAATTTAACCTACACAGTTTTGAATACAAGCTATATCATACCTTTAGTATCATGAGCATCACTGCTGAGCTTTTTATTAGTTTAGAGTACATAGTTTTGGTGATTGCCTTTTCAGGCCCAGTATGCTACTCATCATATAGCATGGCCTATTCCTTTGTTCAAAGACAGGTGACCTTCAGCTGGTACTACAGTGTGGCTGGGAAGAAAAAGAGAAAATAACAACAACAGCAGGCTTTACCATAGATTTTCGTGATACTGAAACTGCTGTGAACTGCGGGCATCGTTTTGTCTGCGATCACTGTTTCACTTTTCAAACAAATCTATCAAGGCGAAAAACTGGGAAAAGCAATGAGATGTCAAGTAGCGCAAACCCAGGGGAACGTGTTACGCTCCCGATGAGTCAGGCATATTGGTACCGAAGAGAGAACGTTGACAGCTCAAATGATATAAACATTCAAACAACATGAATTTGAATGTGGGTTTCAGGCATATTTTTAAGGGAGGATTGCCCACAGAGAACTAAATGTGTTAATCTTATGTAAAAAATGTTGATTATACTGACAGTTGTGATTTCTTTCCCTTAATCAAGCTGATTATATGCAGAACCTTGATATCGCCCCTTAGGTATAGACTACATGAGGCAGGTCACATTCAAACATGACATAATTAAAGCAGCAGGATACAAGTTCAATCATTAATCAAGATGTCCTGACCACTGGGAATTATCTCACTTCGAAATGCTACTATGGGAAAATACTGTGAATGTTTTGTGTGCATGATTCTTATTTCTGTGGATTTGTGGATCTCTGTTTTCCCCCCTCTTTCACCTAATTTCCAAATGCTGCTCAAAATATTCATATACTGTAATTCCTCACATGCACTCTCGTCATCTGGAGAATTGAGTCGGGTTGTTGACTGAATATGTCCCTGTTGGCATTTGGGACGGCTTATGTCTTTGTATAAAGCACAGTTCTAATTAGCACATGTACAGTAACTCCAGTCTTGTTTATGTTTCAGCTAAGCTTTAACAAGCATGTGCCTGTGCACATGTTTTATGGCGACGGTTGTAAGTTTTGTTGTGAAAATGTATTCAAACCAGACACAGTGAGCTCAATGGGGCGTGCACTCACTATTTTAGGAATACTGTGCTTTTAGCTTGATTTCCTGCTGGTTATACTATTTTACTAATTCATGTGTCTTTTCCTTTCTTTGCCCCAATTGGCCCTTCTTCTCTTTTGTTGATTAATTATTTAAGAATGCTTTACTTTTTGCTGTTTAATGTGATATTTGTGTGATATATTTACCATTCAAGACATTTTACTACATTCTGTAGCAACGTATGTTTACTGCACAGCATGTAGCTGCAACAAAAAGGACAATACCACTCAACTTAATTATTCATATAGTCCTCTAAGGACCAAGGGAAGACGATTACAGCCATGCACATCCTTTCCAAAAGTAAAGCTTTATATTTCATTCAAGATCAAGCTGGTGTACAGTATACACATGAACGTTGTAGAGGAGATTCAATTTGTGTTATCTTGGTGCGTATTTTAGCATCCAACTTAAGTTTTGCTGATACTTAATTTTCATCCAGTTTTTCTCTATTGGAATTCTCACAGCTATGCATTTCTATGATACTTGTCGAATACGGTATGTGTATCGTATGATCATTTTACTGTCAACATCACTCGCATGTCAGTACATGGGTGTTGACTCTTGATTAAATAAATGAAAAATTATCTGGAGGTAAAATCAGGTATGAAGAGATAATATGACTCCTCTTCCCAGCCTGAAGCTAATTTCTCAACATATTTCATGCTAAAGTGAAGTTATGCATTAAAATTGCTGTACATTTGACCTTTTTCCTTTACATGTAAGAACAGTGAGTATCCTCTGCGCAAAAAGATATGACTAAAGCATCAAATAGCCCAGATATGATTTGTCATGGGTCACAGAAGTCTTAAACCCTTTTGTGTCTTTTCCTGACACTAACAGAGCTGTATAAAAAAGGAAAAAGCCAACCAAAAAAGTAAAATATGCGAAACTTCTGCTGCAAAGGGTAGTGAAAGCTGTGTTGTTTTTTAATGTAGATACAGTCCCACAACTCCCACAGAACACACTGTTGGTAGCTAATTGATGGTTCAGTTGGCTCCAATTTTTGCACCACAATGTTTGATTGCAATCTAGTTATGAAGTTTTTTATTTGTGATTGAACATAATTACACATGGCTGCATGGTCCAAATAATTGTAGGATGGTGTTTTTTGGTCTGATTACCTATTTAGTAATTACCCAAACTTTTATTTTTCACATTTTGACATTAAAAATCAATTTGATGAAAACAATGTTTTTTAATTTTTATTTTATTTTTTTAAATCAAAATACCAGTTATGTTTTTGTCAGTAGGTGAATTTGAAATGGTTGAGCTTCCAAATACCAGGGTGTATGCAATAGATCATCTCCTGTGACAAAGCAAAGTTGAGGTTACATCTCATTTAGTGATTGGATGAAAAATGATTTTCTGGGAATGTTATTCACATTTTAATCAAGAAATGAATTTGCCCATGTTGATTAAAATTATTACCACAAAAAAAAAAAACAACCAAACAAACAAAAAAAAATAATCCTCTCAGTTATACAACTGTATCTGTTCCGCTACCTGCTGCTTTGTTAAAATGCTTAAAGGTGGATTTGTTGTTGTTTTTTTCCCCTTTCTCTCATTGTGTCTCTTGACACACAAGGCTTATTGGAATGACTTGTCACTGTCCATGTGTTACACATTTTCTCAAAAATGTTTTCATCTTTATTTGACCCCTCTGTAGCATTATATGAAACATCCTGCGCAGTTAAGTAAATGGTGTCCTGTAAAGTTCAAATGTATGGAGGTCTCTTTGCTCAGATGTCCTACTGTTTTTACATATAAAAGATTCAGCACTACCTAGTTTAGCTTACTTTACAATATAAAGACTTGGTAAAAGCTCACTCTTGAAATATTCAGTGTACTCCAGGAGGTCTACTCAGTGAATGAACTGATGGAACGATGAAAAATTTCATACACAGACATATGTGCTCATGTATATACATTTGTTTTGTTTTTTTTTACCTTAAGTGGTTATGGTATAGTATTGAGAACAAAAGCCAAAAGCCCAAGTGTTGTATACTTCACAAAAAACATTAACAAAAAACAACAACACAGTCACAATAAAAAGGTCAAGGGCATGTTTTTCTAGCCCAGAATGTGGTCATCGTGGTGATAGGCAAAGTGGGTTGGTCAAAAAACCAGCCACAAAATGATACAGACGCAGGTACACTCATCTCCTGGTGAGTTGTATGTCAGTTCTGCTGCTGTTATTTGAAAACATGGAGTGGAAATTTGGGGAAAATCTGCACTATATCTTTCCAGCAAAGCTGTTGGAGCTTTGCCCATATTCAAACCTGGCCACCAAAGTGGCTACTTGCAACTAGTGTGACTTTGGGTTGTTGGTTTTGAATGGAACAGACGCCCCAATGATTGAGGCTTTGAGATGAGGCCGGGATGGTGCACGCAGTGCTGTAGGCAAGCAGTGGTGTAGCACAGAGAATGCAGAAGTCGCCATCAGTGCGTGCAAAGAGAATGAATGCCAAATGTTTATTTGGACCTCCTAGTGTTAGAGAGAGAACATGGACATGATTGGATGTCTATGCCTGCCTGAGCTACTTCAAGGCTCCATTAAGCAGAAACTTCTTACACTGTTGGGATGGTATGAGGATATTACTGTGTACGCCAAGATTTAGGGCCCTATCTTACACCTGGCATAAAGCAGTGTCAAGCGTGATGCAAATGTCTTTGCTAGTTTCAGGCCAACACAGTTGTCATTTTCCTTTTTTCACTGTATAAATAGCAAATGCATTTGCACCCATCTGAGTACCCATGGACGTGTTGCTATTAAAATGAGGTGTGACCAGGTAGAAACCAGCAAGATTTGGACATGCCCTAAATGCACTTGCCTGGTGTGCTTTAGATTATTAAAATGGAGCCCCTATTGTCATTAGTCACATGATCACAAGTGTAATTGAGCTCACGCACTCATTTGTAGATTTCTCTTTTTTTCCTTTTTCTAATAGACAATTAGTGGGTTTAAAGTGAGTGTACTAGTTCACTCTTATTTACCGCACCCACGCAAATTGGCCTTTTTAAAGCTGTTTTCACTGTCTTCCACTGTGTTACAATAGAAGGCCAAACCTTAACCCCTGAGTCAGGCGCTCTTCATTAGCTTAATCAATCAGAAAGTGGGTTATGAGTAATGCCCCCTCTGGGCCAGTGTGGGCAGAGCTTTGTCAAACAGTGTAATAGTCACAACCAAACAGCCTGAACCCTGGAATAGGCCCACCAGAGGCAATAGAGTGGTATGTTCAAGACTTTGTTGAACTTCCCTCTTAGACAAAATAGTTGTCATCAAATATTGGAAAGTCCCGGGAGGCACATTTGACACAGTCTGATGTGACATCTTCCCTGTCTCACTGGCTGATGCCCCAAAGTGGGGTCAAACTAGTAACCTCACCCCTTGTGGGGCAAACAAGGTTGCCTCTGGCCCTGATACACTGTCAAAATCAAATGGTACATTCACATGGAATTATGGGCTTAAAGCTTAAAGTTACTCTAGCTCTTTGATCCCTGCAGGTAAGATGTGTCTAACTGCACAATACATAAAGAAAAAAAAGCAAAGAGTATATTTGATCTAGCATTATGCTAAGATAAATGTAATCTTTTCTTTCAGGAATTTTGACATGCTGTATTGAAAAGCTTCTAAATTCAGTGTCAGGAAATATGCTCTGCTGAATTATCCTTGCAAAATACACAGGAATCCCATTAACCAGGTGCACTGCTCACAAACTGGCTCTACTCTGTGAACTTCCTGAGGAGGGGTAGAGAGTTAAAACAAATTTCCTGATGGAGATCAGTAAAATATAATTTTAGTCTTACAATATTGAATATACTGTGTGTTAGGAGCATTTATGAATGAATGAGCTGCAAAGGTAAAAAAATAATCACTGTGATGTGCTATAGTATATTGAAACATATGCTTGTCTCTATATATTCTGCATATAAGGAAGCTTTGAATTTTATAGGCTTTGACTGTGTTACAGCATCTGTTTCTATCTCATCTCAAACAGCTTTACCATGTGTACTTGTCAGAGATATTTCTCACAAATACTGGCAAGTATACTAGGTAGTTTGGGCCCTTAAGGAAATATCAAACAACAAAGTAATTGAAAATTAGCTTTAAAGACAACAAGTCCCCAAATAACAAGTTTAACCCTGTGAAACTCATTGAGGGAAATGACACTCTGGATCATGTTTGTGGAGGATGACTTCAGCCACTGCCAATTACCTTGAAAACCTTCCAGCCTTTGTCAGCTAAGCACTTGCTACTCTTTCTAGTCTGCCTATTCCCAACTCCCAGTGATAATTGCAACCTGACATCCTGTGTGGAATAACAATTGAGTAGAGTCCTCAGGGAATGTTCTGAGTTTCCCTTCATGTTCTTTCCTCCTACATCTTTCTGTGTTGAGATCCTTATTGTACCAAGCTTTGTTGTGTTTCTTTTTGCCTTCTTGAAGCTCTAATTTCTGATACAGATGTCAACATAGGAGGATAGCCATTCCACAACAAGTGAAGACAAGGAACGAGGGATGCTATTTATTTTTTTTTTTTTCATCACGAAGAGTATCAACATTATGAGAACTACCAGATGGTTGATTTTTCAAGGTTTTTTGTGTCCTATACGGGAATGCACTGCTTTCCCCTGAAAATGTTCTTATGATTATGGCATCCATATCAATTAGGACTTAGTAATCTCATAATTAGAGGCTATCTCACAGTCACTTGATCTTTACAATTATAAGACGACTACCTAATTATATGGAAAGCAAAGGCATTTATGAGAAAAGAAACATGATGATAAGTTGTTGTTGCCATTTAAAATGACTTGACCATGATGCCACCATCTGATTTAATTTTCTCTTATTATTTCCTTAGTTTAAGGCATTGGGGAATATTTATTTCTTTGTGTGATGTAAATAGAACTGATATCTTAACATTAATAATATTTTTATTGTTTGATAACACCAATGTACAAGAGATCTGATTTGGAGGCAGTTGAATACATGATGTAGATTTAGAGCCATGGAAGATCAATCTAAATTTCTCCTCTATGATTCCAGCACAGAGATAGATCTGTAACACTAAGCATACAACTGGAAGTAGCTTGCCTTGCTCTGTCAACAGAAAAACAAATTGCTTTTCAAGTCAGATTAAGGCTATACATTACGCGTGACTTAATGTTTTAGGATTTCATCTTAATATTTGTAAGGAACTGTACAGGTGTAAGAGCATTGTTGAACTGCCTGTAACTCATGTCATGAGTTTAGAGGGTCACTCACTATTGGATCAATATTTTCCTTGGTGTAGGCCAGCTTCCTGCTAAGTTTTAAGGCAGAAAAAAAATCTAGTTATTCAGATTTCTTGTTTTATATGTTGAGCCATCATTGACTGTCTTTCCTGCAGACATGTTTCTGTTCTATATTTATATATTTTCCTCTCTTCTTTTTCTGTTTTCCTTGTTCTTCTATCGTTAACTCCTATCTTGTTTTTTAAGTTCATTTTCTGTAGCCCCAAACTCTCAATTTCTCCCCCATCTATTTTCTTTCTTTCTTTCTTTCTTTCTTTCTTTCTTTCTTTTTTTTTTTTTTTACTGCAAATCTTGTATTTACTACATTTTCCTGCCAGCTACAGATGAAAAGTAGGTTATGCTTGGTGCAGTCCTTCCTCTCTCTCACCTTACATGTTATTATACATCATTTGACAGTCTGTCACCCTGCCCCAGGATTCAACTGGCTGAGGAGAGACCAAACACTGCACCTTTGCTCTGTACTGTTACCCAACACTTGCTGAAGCCTTCTTGTGTGCCACAGAGCCACATCTTAAGGCTTCTCGCCTCAGAGTTAGCAGTGAATGTTTAGCTTATTTGCGGCTTAGATGACACCGGAATGCGACTTTGGTTGTGCTTCTTATTTAATTGGTTTTGCTGAACCTTAGGATGGAAAGACTAACCTCAAATTGCTATTAGGTAAATGCTCCCCAGTGAATAGATGGAAAGGGATATGATAAAACACCATTTGCAGAAAATTGCGAGGCACATTGTTGTTCTGCTTCAAGGATTGGTGTCTCTATTCACTGATCCATGGGTACTCCTATCTCTCTAAATTGAACAAAAACAAGATAAAGCAACATTAAAATAAATGACTTGATTACCAGAGTATTCACAATATTATTGGAGAAGACTATGCAGATAAACACATAGTTTATGTGTTTAAACTAAGCCCTATTGTGTTCCTCTGTATCTAACATGTCATCAGTTAGAATCATATGTACACACAATCTCTTTTCCCCTGGGTATGTGGGATCACCATACCTTGCTCACAAAATAAACTCATTAGCACTTTGTTTCCATCTCATCGATGTAAGCTGAACACACTGTATAACGGCACCGGCTGCATTTATCATTAGAGCTGAAAAGGCCAGAGAACCACAACCTCTCGCTGTTATGTCCGTGTCAAAGCTATGTGCAGCATACTTTCTGAATTCTCAAAAACATGTTACAGCAAACTCACAGGGCACCTAGATCACAAGCCAGAGTGCTGTTTTTTAAAGACTGTAGCTAAAGATCCCAGCATGACCTTGCCTCTTAAAACCGTCATAATACAAACTGCTGTGAAAGGCACGTTTAAATAGTACAGACTTAATAACTGCAGAAAGAGCCCAACAGTAAGGTATGTGCAAGGGGGCACATCCCTGTGGTTTCACTTTGTGCTTAAGAGGTCCAGAATAAAAGACAGACATGAATTAGCAGAGTTTGGAAAAGCTGTAGAGTTCAAATTAAGGTCACTTGCTTTTTTTCTTTCCTTTGGTTACTACCTCAAACAGAGCCCTGAACCCTGCAAGTCAACAGGGAGAGAGTGTTTTATACCCAAAGACATCTTAGGTGGAGTATCACTTTAAATTTATTATCTCTAAGTCAAGCTACCCTGTGTTTGACCTTCTTTATGCGCCCCTGGTTTTGCCCATCTTAGTCATGGTAGCTGATTGTTGTTGTAGCGATTTAGCCTCATTCAGTGCTACAATTTGCATACATCTTAATAAATTTGTTTAAAAAAGGAAAAAGCCCTTTGTGAATATTTGACTCTTGTTTGCCAGTAACCCAAAACCTGGTTATGTTCTTTAAGCAAATTTAACTCTATTATGAACTCCAATGCACTTCTCAGATAGATATTGGTGCACGGAAGAGAAAAAGTGATTTGGTTAATTTGCAAACTCAAAGATGCTTTTGAGTTTGACTTTCATTTTCTTCTTGAAGGGATTTATTACAAAACACTTTATCCTTTTTGGGGAGAAAAATGCAGCTTGGAATTGCCACTCAATATTTTCAAAGCTTTTTTTGTAAGCAAAGGTCTAAGAGGGTTGCAAACCTCATTGGTATCGTGTCCTGTGCGATACTGCACTGTGTGCATTTTATCATTTTGTTTATATCTGTATCAATAAAACACTTCATATGCTACTTCCCTAACTAGTGTTTAACCATTTAACTGTACACCTGTGTACTGACTGGTTGGCAGTCTCCTGTCACGCTTTGGATATGGTCAGCTGATGATGCTGCTGTTGATCTGTTTTTCAAAATTACAACCTGTATACAAATGCTTCTGTCTTGCACTTATGGGCTACTGTCAAAAATGTTAATTTTTAATAACAGGATACAGTCTCTCACCTTGGTCCCCCACTGCTTACACTTCAGCCCAGTTGGCTCTGTATCACTGTCCTGACCTTCTCCTCATCTTTTTTGTCCCACAGAACAAGATCATCCTGGACCCTCTGACATTCAGCGAGGCTCGTTTCCGGCCCTCTCTGGAGGAGCGCTTGGAGAGCATCATCAGCGGTGCCGCGCTAATGGCCGACTCATCGTGCACACGCGACGACCGGCGCGAACGCATCGTGGCAGAGTGCAACGCCGTTCGACAGGCCCTTCAAGACTTGTTGAGCGAGTACATGAACAATGTGAGTTTCCTCTCTTGATAATTTGACACTCATTAGCTAATTGCATCTGCACACATGCTCATTTGTGCAACAGGAACACATACTGCTGATCTCCTTTGACTTTTCCACTTAATCCTGATTACAGTGATGTATTTAGTCTTTTTCCCGCTTTGCAGACCACTTTCACCTCCCATCAAATATCAAGTCTTACACTTCTCATGAGGCTAGTTCAGCCTCACTCAACCAAAATTTGGTCTTTTTGTATGACGTATGGGGCTATATTTTTATAGGCAATGAAAAAACTAGCACAAGTCGTGTTTTAACATGTTGGCAATTCCCTTAGTTGAATTGCTCTTTGTCGATCCCTTTGGTATTTTCATTCTCAGTGCAGTGCGACAGGTGCAAAGGTGGGAGGAGATGAGACAGTGAAAGCTGAGGTGTTGGTACTTTGGTGAAAATCAGCCCTTTGATGTTCGGGGAATTGATGTCAGAGCACCAAGTCTATTTTCAGTACAAGATCACTTTGTTGATAATTTAGTAGTCCTGTCAGTAACTGTAGAATAACTGCTTGACATAAATGTACAACTACAAAATGACACTGAATGACATCAAAGGCAATTAAAGACAACTGGATCACTATGAGGCAAAATAAAACTGCACTATATTATACATGTGAAGACTTTTGTTACCTTTTCAAATTTAACTTCAAGTTTACAGTGCACATAATGGGCCTTTGACTACATATTTGTAATGTCATATATTTTCATGTTGCAACTGGGCAACAATAGTATTTTCCCTCTATGAGAAGCCAGTCTGGACTTTTCCCTCTACATTTGGTGAGCCATTTTCTTCATGCACCACTGTGATTGGCACAGCTGTTTAAAGGTTATGAGACTGGCCAAGACAATGATTAATCATCACACGCATGCGATTTATATTCTACTTCAACGGTCCCTTTTGTGCACAGCGAGCAGTGAGCCGTGCGAGCTGTGTCCACATATGCGAAAATAGAAGGGGGGCACTTAGATACTCTGTCATTGACCTTGCACACATGACTTAGTTCTTTGTGCTGGACTTTGCGATTGTGTCATTAAACTGGAGCCCATAAGATTTCAGAATCTTTCAATGTCAGATCTATTAAATGTCAGATCTCCTTTTATCATCTTAAAACCAAAAGTGTTATAAGTGTTTGACTCATTCCTGCTTTTTTTCTGCGCTGACGTGCACAGACATTTTGATGGGAGGTGGTGTAGTCATAAAAAACGAGCACCCGTTCTTCCCCACTCATCATTTGTATTGGGCCCAGTTCTCATCTAGCTCTCATCTAGCTGTTGCCAAAATACTAACACTAATAATACTAACACTCATACACATTCATTTATCATGTGCGTACACACACATCCTAGCACACATGCACCCTAAAGAGAAACTTAACGCCCTCTGAAAATGTGTTTTTTTTTTTTGTTGACCTCCAGAGGTTTAACTTATCATCTTGCTGTAGTGATATACAGGTGTGTTCAAGGATCCCATGACATCACTGACAGGTGTGGTTGCAGGTAAAACAGAGCAGAGCTTCAGAGTCAGACACACCAAGACATTATGAATGTAGCCACAAATGTGGTTCAACTGATTACTGACAACTGAGTAAGAACAAATGGTTTTATAGTGTGCATAGGTTCAGACATAAATACAAACCAACCATAACTGCTTTGTAAATTACATATATAGTTACAAAGAGGAGCTCACTGTGTTCATTAATACAGTATACAACAAAAGAAAGGTATAGAGCAAAAAGTGTGGAGTTCTTCTTAACTCACAGACGATGACATCATTGCCTATTGAATGTGAGCTTGGCAGGCTTTCTCACATAATAACTGCAAGAATAATAGAAAAAAGAGAAAAATGCTAGTAACAATCATAATGGTATCTACTTTATATTCAGCCCACAATGATACTTTAGCTAAAGATAAGTCTGGAATGGAATGAAAACTTTAATATCAACACTGAGGGAGACTTGCACGACCTCACATCCATTCTTTCTTGTTCAAGGTTCACCAAAAAATTGGTATTGTTAAGTTAACATTGAGATACAGTCAACATGGCAACCTTTCAGGTGCCCTAAACAGAGGCATACATCACTAAAAAAGCACAGCCTACAATTTCCTCAGTGGGGCACTTACTAGGCCAGCCTGAGTTCTTAGATAACCCCTAATGGGCTTCGACTGTTGGTGAGTTATTGCCCTGTTCAAAATGACTGTAATGTACCCATGTGTTCTCTCTAAACTGGGACTCACATTTGTGCACATTGTAACCTAGCATAGCCATCTGTGGCGGAATTAGTTCAGGAGGTGTTAAAACATTACCTTACTTGTATTCTTATAGGTAAATAAGGGAATATAAGCTATTTAATGTGTTTTTTAAAGAGCCTGTCATCCTGTCAGTTCTTTTTAGCTGTGTAGTTTTAGTTTTGTAAACCGCCACTTGGTCTAAAATGAAAACCTGCACTATCTTAAAAATGGATTGGTGATCTGAAGTGGACCATCAGTATAGCTCCTGTCTCAAGGACCACAGTGTTTGTAAAGGGCTGGAGTTCTTATTAAAGGAGTAGCAGCTACTGAAGCGCCTCATTCACAGATTGAGAGATCTAGGCCAGCCTGAATGCAGGTCCCAAAGCAGTTCTTTTTAAAAATAAACATTATGAACAACCTAACATGAACTACAACATTTAACCTTGTATTATGTGATGTGTTTTCACTTTTGCTCAGTGATCAGAATGTAATCAGAATGTTAATACAATTGATTTCCTGAGTGTGTGACCTGCTGAAACTGTGCACTAAAGGTCAATCCAGCATATATTAAGTGTCATTTGTGACCATTGAGAAATTGGCAAGCCAGCTGTCTATTGATCACTATAGTATCAGTTCTCTTGCTGGCAAAAGGCCCTGTGCAATACTCTATAATCGTCTGCCTAGTAATGTATATTTGTTGTGGCATCAGTGCTCATAAATTAGTATAGAAACAATGGGCGGGCCATTTAGAGAGGGGTCCTTATTAAAAGATCCTCTCTGGTTATAATAGAATATTGACAGTGCAACAGCTAGCAGTAGCTCTACATTGTGCATGTATGTGTCTCTGTGACTCCAGGGAATGATCTTCATTTGATATCGAAGCTTTGCGTATTGTTGTTTTTTTTTTTTTTTTTTGTATTTTCTGTTGTTGTTATTTGCTATCCTGCTGTGTCATATAGTAGTCCTCAAATTTCACAACTTTAAAACAAGAGGTTGTGAGGATCCTGCACCGTTACAATTCTTTCCATATTTAGAAAAAAATAATCATCTCAGCTGTACTGTGTTGTTATTGATAAGAGTCTTGATAACTGAGATCTCTACAAAACTAGATACCAGTAGGGGTAGGCCTAGTTTGTTTGTTTGTTTGCTTGCTTGCTTTGTGGGTGTGTGTGTGTGTGTGTGTGTGTACGTTGGAAAGCTTTTTAACTTTTTAATTTTGATCATAGTGCTTGTCTTGTTATCAATTGCCATAGTTACACAGCCCAAAAGGGCACATAACCTAGTTATACAGAGGCGTGGTAGGATCAGTCCACAAAATCACTGATTATTGTTAAATGATAAAAAGAGGCTGTTGCATGTCCTCTTTCATTTGTTTGTTCTTTCATTCAGGAAAACAGTGCAGCCATTGTTTGCCCAGAGAGTGGTGTTAAATCCACAGAGATTTTCTCCTTTTACTTACTCTTGAAAAAGCTAAAATCATGTGCGTGTTTATGAACACTCAGATGCCCCCCTCCTCCCCCCTCTTAAGGCATGGGAGCTTTTTGCTAAAGTAATTGTGCCTTGGTTCATTAGGCCCATGAGTTGTGTTTTAGAGGCTACAGCTGGGAGATTGTTGACAGCCCCTGGCTGTCCTAGCAAAGAACATAGAGTAAATCACAGAGACGCAAAGAACAAAATGCTTCCACTTCTCAGCTCAGCATCCACAATGAGGGTAAATCAACAACCGAGAGAGAATATGGAGGATATCATTACCGAGCCTGTTCATAAAATGTATTTTTTAATAAATAATGTAGATGTCTAAAGTAGCTGTAAAAATGTAAATACATTAAAACGGAAGCTTTGTTAAGCTGAATGCATCTGTGAAAAACAGAAATTGCTACTGTATAAGACCTTAACTCAAAATGTTTTTACTGCAAGTTGTACAATTTTAGATCGTGATGCCTTTGATCACTGCAACAAGAAGACAGTTACAATTCCTTTAATTTTTATGAAACTTTCACCTGAGACATTTTAGTTCCCATCAAACAGTCTGTTTCAGGGATGACTCACAGTCACATGTACATCACAATATACATTGTTGTAACCCTGAAGAGGCTGAGATTTTGCTTCATATAGTTTTACTGCAGACCAGTCAAAATATTAAAAAAAAGAGATTCACATGGCAGTTGGCAAGGTTCAGGCACAACTGGATCTGTGAATCATCTCATTACTGCAGTGCCACTGCTTGCAATTTACAGCCCACTTTGTCAAATATTAGACATCACCTCAAACTGATCATAGGTGTCCACTGTCATGCCAATGATTAACTAATGCTAGTTATAATCTTAATTCTAATATCATGCACAGCATACATTCTGCACTGATAACAGGAAATAGAAACAAGAATAGGGACATAGACTTAACTGGCATGTGACAGATCATTGCTGAGTATTCCATCTTTTAGACAGTGCCATACTTGTGAGTGAGTGAAAAGACAAATATGTTAGGAAGTTGCATATTTCCTATTACAAAACAAACATTCATTAGCGCGCGAGAAAACATAATGCATTATATGAATAATGAAAGATTTTTGGTCATTGAAGTAGATTCTAGCTGCAGAGGACGGGAATAGTTTCCCACTCATTGTGAAATATATTAGCTAAAAACATTGTTTATCATGGAAACATCCGGAGACATAATTACCCCCCAGCAAAATGCTACCAGCTGCCACACTGGCAAAGTTGCTCCTGTTTGTACAGTGAAAGTCCTTTTGTTCAAAGTTTACTGAAGTAATGTAAACATCCAGTTGCCTTTATGTTTCCTCCTCTTTCCTCATTCAGTCGCACCCCGCTTCCCCCTCCCGACACACAAATTTTTATAGGAAGCTTGAACCACAGCACAAGGTTAATCAATGTGGTAGCTGGCAATAAATTAGGTTCAAGTGACAGGAGAATGTCCATACCTGTCTCAGCTGCTGGTGATCTGTGATTGGTGACAGCAGGCCCGGCTCCCTGGCTGGTGCTGAATCATCAGGAGCAGCTGATTTAGTTACGGCAGCTCCGACAGGGCCAATCTATCAATTGATCTGGGGAGTAATGCATTACCAGCCTGGGTCAAGGGAGCCTGGGCAGAATATAGCCATAGCCAGAAGCCACGGCAGGTGAAAAGGGGGCAACTCGGCGGGACTGTGAGCAGCAGAGAGAAGGATTTAGGGAGTGTGATAGTGAGCGCACTAATCTCACTGTTAGCTGGATGTGGCACATAAAACTAAACGGAGGTTGTGAGGTAGGATGATCATTAGAGGGGAGACTGATGGCCTTCTTGCGCACACAGCTCCTCTGGGAGTTGCCACGTAGAATGCTTAATCAACAGCTGGAGTGACTGATCACATACTGTAAAATGTGTGTGTGCCTAGATCTGATCAGATCATCTCCTTTCTTCACTTGCCATTGTCTTAAAAGTGGAAATGAGAGTATTAGGACAAAGAATACAAGAGAGGCATAGTGAGGGCAGACAAACGAACACTGAGCATTTACAGGTACAGGGTAGGGAAGACATTGGCAGTGATCGAGAGCTAGCCCCTGGCCATTATATTCTTTAGCAGTAAAAGCCCCTTTCAGCAGTCGGATGCAGGTAGGTGTAGGGGTTTTTAAACTTTACAAAACAGACAATCCAACTGTTAGGACTGCTTTCCTACATTTGCCACTGTCTGTGTTCAGTGATGAATTGTACCAATGCTGAATTTGCTGCAACAGAGTGGTGGTTTACCTCTCCTCACTTTCAGGACACTCTCTACTATTGATGCATACACGTTTTTGAGAAGAGAAAATATCGATGAACCCCTAAAAAAGTTGTCATAATTCTTGCTGGAGAACAAGTCAAGATAAAATCTGTGTGTATGAGCACTAATGAATGAGGCCCCATGGCTGTGTAGAACTCCTCTTCCCATCCAAGACCATCTTGTCTCAGCTGAGAAGTCAGTCTGGATAGATAAACCACACAGAGCCAGCAGTTGCCCACACTGTCTCTCCTCAGTGCCTAGAATCCTCCACATAAAGAAATGTATCAACGAAACCAGACGTCGCCAAGTTACCACCACAAAACACAAAACAAGCCCTACCACTGTTCTGACTATCATTCTTGTTTTTTTACAGTGCAGCATGATCTCAGTGTCACTAAAATGAGGATTTGGAGAACAGAGCAGAACAAAAGAGAACTGATCGATACTTCCTCTGTCCCTCAGCTCTTTTGATGTGTTCCACTGTCTATCACCCTAAACTGGCTGAAGGGCACAGCTGTAACACACACAAGGAGGCTGAATTTACCTTGACAGGGTGTTCTGAGGCTAATTGGGTGTGTGGGTGCATCAAGAATGACAGCACTGATAGAGGGGCTAGGTACTTGGTCGCAATACATGATGTACATGTCTCTGACAAGGCTCGTGTCACTCCGGAAACAAAATGGACACATAATCTCGTCTCACCACTCCCAAGGTTTACGCAGTTACAAGCTCACACACAAAGTGCAGGAGGGGGAAAGGTGTGTTTTTGGTTTCAGTCTCTGTTTCTTTGTCTTTGAATAGCAGAGAAAGAATCAAGCAGCTGCCATTTTCTCATAAATAACATGTCTAACGTTTCACTTGACAGAAGTCTGGAGGCAGCATGATTATTCTGTTGAATTTTCATTGATCTTGTTTTGCCTTTTGACACGTTGGTATTTGCGAGCTAACAAATTGCATCGTTCGTCTAAATGCAGCACAGCAGTAGACATCTAGCAATTTGGTTTGAAAGTTTGTCCCGCCAATGTTATATATTAAACAAAAACACATTCAAATGTGATAACAAATCAGACTTAATCTTTTGTCTGTATAAGAAAATGTAATGTAACAGTGATCAATCCTGCTGCAACAAGTGTTTTCCCATTGCCATTCTGGTCATACACACTCAGCACCAAATTACGCTTTTTAATTGATCCCAGTGTAAGACTATAAGTGAAATGATGAGTCGGCGAGTTTCCATTATCTGAAATTTGAGGTGTGTGGCACCCAACATAGTTCATATTTTTGTCAATAACCAACAGCACATGAAGGTACGGTTTTCACTAGCTCTCACTGTTGGAGATTAATGAAGTTTATTGAATTATATTAAAAAGGTTATTATCACAAAAAGCACAGCAGGGACTGGGGTATAACCAATATGCAGTATAGAGCACACCTGTAGAGATGTATGTCATGAGGATCTAATCATGGAAGGAGAGATTCAACCAGTGTGCTATGCTCTAATGTTGGCCTGGTGTTACCCCTGTGTCCCCACTGCTTTCCTTCATGCTTTTTCTCTGTGTTCTCCCTCTCTCTTTTTCTCTTTTTTGCCCGCTGCTCACTCTCTCGCTCGCTCATGCTCTTTTTTTCTTTCTCTTCCTTTTGTTATTTTCAGGCAGGCAGTTGGTTACATGAATGTTGTTTAAATGCAAATAACATTGAACAAAATTCCAATCAGTAATTTCCCCTTTGCGTCTTTGCCTTTGTTTGACTTTGGTAGTGCTACACCCTAGAGGTTTCCTGATCATTCTAAGAGGGGGCACATGATTTCCTTGTTCTAATCGTGCAAATTGTACCACAAGATAGTAATTTGGCACCCAGTCACTTAATGCCAGACTTGGTCAAGATCTTCCTTTAATGATTAGTGATGAAATTTGCAGCACCTCCTTTCTCTTTTTAGTTATTGGCTTTGTTTATTTCTCTCTTTTTTCCCAATTGTCCTCACATCATGGTCCCTCCAGACTCAGCACTTACACCCCGTTAAATGTCCCAGGCCCAGCCATAAATCATTGGTTCCCCACAGCGTCCCATGCCCTCCCTCCCATCTGTCAACACCTAATGCGCCACACGACAAGCTGCAATCCACTGTGCACCACCGGACCACTCACTTTGAACAACTTAGCTTTCTCAGCCATTGAAGGCTGGCTCAAAGACATCGCCCCTGAAGGGGATTGACCAGAAGGCCCAGGTAAAAAACTGTAAGTCTATTTAAGGCCCTTGGGAGACTAAGAGGAGTCCTTTATTCCCACCACTTCAGTCTGAGAGCGAGCTGGAGACAGCTGAAGCAACTGACCCACAGTGAATGTCCTCTACTGAGATAGCAAGGCTGCCTGCCTGTGGATGGACCAAAGCTCAAAGATATCCCTTGCTGTGAAACATTCACCAGACGACCCATACAATCTAGGAAGGATCGGTCCCATTCATGTATGTGGGACGGCATATTTTTAAACGATTTTTCAGTGCCTTTGAACAAAATAAATGTCGCCTCTTAGCAATCATGCAACAATACCTACCGCTCACACTCGCCCACTAAGTTGATCAAATTCTTCTCTGACACAGTTTCAACAAAAAAGTGAACATGAACTTCATAGATAGCAGTTATTGAACATCTGTTATGTTAAATTGCATTGTACTTTTATCTGCCAAAGACAAATAATTTTATCCAGGCCATGAGCAGCCGCTGTTCAATCCTGTTCAAACACAAATCGGGTTTGGTTCCAGGCGACTGAATTTAATAACTGAATGATATTCTTGATAATTTGCTATCCTGTGCTGTGTTGCTATCATATGGACAGATTTTTAGCTCTTATCTCTCAGTGTTTTTTGTTTCTATGTGATGATTTATGATTATCTTTACCGTTAAATTGTACATTAAAAAAAAAAATCATATAGGTAAGTCAAGTTTATTTGTATGACACCTCTTAATAACAATGTAATCCAAAGTACTTTATAGAAAACATATACCTTTCATTACTGTCTTAGCACTGTGTCCCTTAAAGATTTTAACAATGCTGACTCAGTAATATGATACAGCTCCTGCGCCTGATGCTTTTCCCCATGAATTCATGTTGCAAACATCTGCTCTGTTTGGTTGAGCTTCAGGGACAGCACTGGTCATTGGAGCAAACTTTAGTCACGAATTGTCGGACTCGTATGTCAAAGAATTGACTAGTTTTAGCAAATGATTATACAATTAGATATAGTCGAAAAAGGACCTCTTATTTGAGCAAGCTCATGAATAAATTCAAGCGGTGATAAGGATTCTGCTGAGAGATGTAGTCCCCCCCTTAATAAATACATACATGAACAGTTAATGTTCCACAACAATATGAAATATCACATAAGGAGGAGGCTGGGGTGGTGGAGAACTGAACTGAACTGACGCTGTTCTTCATTTTTACAGTTTTCCCAGAATGAATGAAAGATGATCCTTTTACTCTGCTTTTCACTGTTTTTTGAGAAGCTACTTTAAGGATGACAGAACATGGCCATGTTCAATGTCAGATACGTTAGACACAAGTTCCACAAAGGTCACTCCTAAAGTGTTATTTTATAAAAATCAAATTAAAAATAAATTGCCTTATTAACACGCCAAAGACTGACAAATGGTTGAAGATCTGCCACATTTTAATCAGGACATCTTGTTACCCTTCGATTCAGATCAGTCATTTTTGATGATGATGTGTCCACACTAACCTCAGCCTCCTCTTCTGAGTTGACATAAGTAGGAACTGACACAGTCTTCTACGGCTACAACCCATCACCTTTAAAGTCTGACAGGCTGTGCATACAGAAATGCTTCTACATAGCACTGTTGCACTATGTTGTTTTTTTTCTGGCATTTATTTTAGCCTGAATGAGGCTTGTTAAATGTGTTTCTGACCTCTGTCATTTAGTTATTCTTGCTCACAGACCTGCCAAAGACTTCCAAAGGAGCAAATTTATTTTCACCTAGTTTTCATAACATGTACCCCGTATATGTCACATTTACATCAGGATACATGAACAGTGCTATATTACAGGCAGTTGCGATAAGAGCCTCTGATCAAGGCAAGGTGTGAGTGGTTTTACACACAAGAAGAATGGAGGGATAAAAAATGTTATTTACCTTGATGGTAGATGCGTTTTGAGCTTTCCCAACTGCAACAAGCACGTGTCGCCTGCAGCTCATAATTTAAGTAGGTCATTGTGGCTGCATAGTTTTTCCTCTTACAATATTAAAGTCTGATTCTCTGACAAAAAAAGAGAATGCAAAATAAGAATAACCTTTATAATTTATTCAGACTAATTATAATCACACAGTGAGTCAGAGCTACTCTGCGGCTAAAGCTGGACTTCCTTTAGTGGCTTCACAATAAAAGCCTTCTAGCAGTTCACCAATGTAAGGATTGTAACGTGAAGCCGCTGCAGTAATTGTTCGCTTTGCATGAGTGGCAGAGATCATTACAGGTCTGATCGATAGCACTGCAAATGCTGTTGCTGGCCTGGTGATTGGGATTAGTGAGTACTTGGTCATTATTACCGAGTGGCCTTCCCACTAATCCCTATGGTACCGGACTCACTGAATAGCATTGCTAGTGATATCATTAAAGCAATTTTTTCAAAACAGTTGCCAGTGCTCTGTCTGTTGAGCTCTATGGGTACTATGGAAGGGGACACCTTGATCATGCACAGGGTTTAGGATAGGGTAAAGTTTAAGGGGTCGTTTTTGCCCTAAAGTCATACTATACAAGCACTTTCACTGACAAGAGGGGCACTTGGCTAACCAGAAGTGGGCGGACCAGAGATCACCATAAGGGCTCAGGGAGTGGTCAGGCCAACCAGGCAATCTTAAGGCACTCTTACTGACTGGAGAAGCAGTGGGGCCAACCAGATTAGCACTTGGGCTGACAAGAAGAGCCCTTGAGCTGACAATTTAAGGGGAACTGGGGCAGCTCCAGTGTGCTGTTAGTGTTTCTGCTTCACAAAAATTGGAAGCTCTATGAAGGAAGTTCTTAGTAGGGCACAGACATGATTTTCAAGGAAAGGGCACATCACCCCTGTGTACACCACTGGACTAAAATACTGTGCTTAGATTGATCAGAGCAATTGAATCTGGCATGTTTTTGCAGGGTTTGTCAAACTCTTGCCAAATTGGAATCCTAAAGCTATAATAATTAAGATCCACAATAAGGAACCCACTGACCTAAAGGTCATTTGGACTTAATCTTGAGGTCTAATGCATCAGTTATTGCTTGGATCCTCATACCACATTGCATAGATTTTGTATCGCCTTAAATCTATGAAGCGATCTGTGTAACACCTCCACATGCATTTCATAACAACAATCCCCAAGATGCCGCTCCTGTTTTGTCTGTGTGTACTTACCAATTGTGCAAGTGGTTAGCTACAGTATCAGCTAGAGAATGCTGCCTGCCGTACTCACCATTCCAATTATGCTTTGCTTTGTGGCTGGAGAAGAAACAGAATCCTCTGTAGGCGGTAGCAAGCAACCAGCACATGGCTGTCTGAACGCCCTCATGTCACCATCTCTGATTGAGGTGATCGGATAAATGAGACTTTAATTGGGTTTTTAGGCTAAGTCATATTAGGAGATGAGATAGAATTATCCAGGAACATATTAATGTAATAAAAAGCTCTCAGATCTGGCAGTTCTATTGCATTAGAAAGCTGCCAGCCCTTCCCCTGTCTTCCCCCTCCCTCCAATGCCAATCTGCCTTAAGGGCTTGCTGCTTTGAGCAGCGCTAACATGATTGACATTGATAGCTGGATCAAACTATAGAATCAACCCTAATATCATTAAGCGAACAGACATGGAAGCAAAGACCTGGGCCCTAACTGTATTAGCTGCTACATATGTTAGGGTTACGGATGCAGGGGGCTAAATGCATTGGGAAATCAAGCATGCAAGCCACAATTCGCTGAAAAAAGTGTGCTTGTGTATATAACCTTTGTGCCTTTGGGTGTGCACTATTGTGTGTGTGTGCATGTGTACGTGCAAATGTGGGCTCATGTGTGTAGAACGAATCCAGTTGGTGTTTGTTTGCTTTTTCCCGTTAATCAGCATTATTGTCAGTCGTGATGTCCTGTTGCTGAACAGAGACACTTTTACGTAAATAAGCTGAGACCTGCACATGTCCCTCTATCTGTCAACAGCTGTTTCTGAGGAAAACGGGATTAGTTGTACAGGGTATCCACATGTAACACTGAGCAGTAAGGCACCCTATTCCAATAACTAGGATGTCATTCCCTCTAATACTGCCAAATACTTTGGTATTAGTGAGCACAACTGATGAAATAGTCATGGTCAGACATCCTCCTGTTTGTTCCAGGAACTGTGTGTTCATGGTGACCCTATTAAGGCTAAACTGTCACTCTAATTATATATCACCCAAATTCCAAAGAGCATCTTTTTGATACTATTGGTCTTATGTTACATCTTAACTGCAATTTAAAGAGACTTCTTTGTTCCTTAAACTACATAGTCTATGCACTTGTCACCCATATCAATCTATTTTGCAGAGGACATACTGTCCTACCTGAACTATGAGTCATCCTTTGTACTTCTAAATAGTGTTTAAAAACAATTCAGACTATATTTGTGATAGAGTTGAACTTCTTCTCTGTGCTGTATGCTGATCAAATAAGTTTTCTCAAATTTTCTTTGCTACTCTTCATCTTATTTACAACACTCACATTCACCACATTTTTTTCTCCTTTACACTATCAGGAAAGTACAAATTAAAGCGAAATTGTTTCATTAAAAGCAAATGACTGTTTTGTTTACATATCGGACAGGCAGTTATCATGGAGCTCTACTGTGATCTCTTTAGATATGCAATTATCATTCTGAAATTTAGGATATTTGAGGTGTTAAAGTAAATTACAAAGTAAATATACAGGGGCAATGTTCCATCGTCACTTTTCAGTGGTTTGTTCCCTGTTTCTTTATCCCCTAACTCCTGGATTTATTACCTAACACTCCTGGAAGGTAAATAAAAGTTGTAAAGAACCGTGAAGTTTATTCAACTTCTTTATCATTTGGGACTTTCTTGGCAGGATTTCTGACCCTGAGTCTTGAAAAACTAATTCATTGGGAAGCACAGAAATCAGTATGCAGCCTGGCACATATTTGTTTTTTTTGCATATCCTCCATTATTCCTCCCATGTTCTCTATCTGTCTCTCTTTCCTATCTTCCTTTAGACTTATCTGTGTTTCTGTCTTTTTCTGTGTCAAGTTACATTTCTTTACCCTCACTCTCAGCCCTTTTCTCTGTGATTGAGCATTTGTGTGAAATGTAGTGGTGCAGCAACACAAAGCTTTGCCCCTTCTCAAATGAAACAGCCATCTCCCCTCCATGCCCCCACTGTCAGACTTTTATATGTAGTCTCTTTTACTGTCAGCTTTTGATTATCTTGAGGTGGCTCCAAATTTCATAGTAATTTTACTACCATCTCTCGAAGCTTTCTTATGGTCCAGTCCAAAGCAAGGACTCTCTTTCTCTGCCCCTCTCCCTGTTTCCCTAGCACTGTTTGCTCTCACAAAGAGCAGCATGAAGGAATGCTAGCACCCAATTATTACTGTCAGGACCACAACAACACTGATCCATTATACGGGTCTTAACTGTGTAACCCACTGAAGGAACTATGGAAGGGTAGAGATGCATGTAAATGAATAAGAGACAGCATGGGTGGAACTGGTTATATGGAGGGGAGGATGACATGTGAGCTTGTATCTGAGATGAAATGTCTGGTAAAATAAATGACCTGTGAGTGAGGTAAAAAGACACAGAGGGGAGTGCATGTGCTGAGTGGAAATGAATGACGATTGTGGCAGTACACTTAAGACTTTAATTTTGACATTTTCTTGCTGAAAACTTTCTTATAATTGTGCATTTATAATGATTAAGAGATGAAAACCAAAAGCATTTGTACAGACTGAAGACTTCTTAAGGAGGTCCTTTACATTCTTACAGTCTAAGACTATTTGTAAGTTTTTCTGTTGCTACATACATTTACTATTGCCAGCGTTAGCATTAACAGCTGTTTGCTTACCTCTGTAGAAGAAATATTACCATGAGAAACTTCATTCCTTTACTCGGCCAAGAGCTGTCTCCAGTGGTGGACAGCAACGTAAATGTTTTGCATCTAGTTCTGTCATTACTTTTCCTCAACTGAAGTTAGCGTACTAACCCATCAAACCCTGACTCAGCCCATCTCATCACTTTGCAGTAGTGACTCGCTGTAGCGTCCAGACTGCCCTGAAAAGTAGTGCTGTATGATAACCTCTTGCACTGTAAATACAACAATGGCTGAAGTTCTTGGCAAGCGATCATCACTGCCACAAACTCACAAATAGTCCCTTTAATACTTAACCACATGAATTGACCAGTGTCAGTATTTCCATATATGCTAGCTTAGGATACTTATGAAATGGTTTTCATATTTTCTCTAACGTGATTGGGTCTATTTAGTCAAAAGACATGAAGAAATATTCTCTGAATTCATTTTTATTTAGTGATTACTAATCAATTCAAAGTAACTTCATTACATTCATCACGAAACGGGCAAACAGATGGAGCATGTATCATATTGATTCTCAGCCTCCCTCTCCTTTTTATTATATTGTTACTCTGCAGCAGAGTCAAATTTCATTACACCCTCTGGATCCATATAACAGCACAAACTCATCTTCGTCCCACTAATAAAGTGATTACTTAGACGGAGAAAAGGTCTAAAATGCTTTTTCATGGCTTCTGGGTGATAATTCCCTGAAGTATTGGGAAAATATGAGTGACTATAGTGTCACGGAAGAATGAGAGGGGGCTGTGTCATTTGAGCAGACTTTATAGCTCACTGACCTTTTAAAGAAATAGATTGTTGTTCTGTTAGATCATGTACTCCATAGACACCCAGTTCTTGCCTGTTCTTTTATAATGCATTATTGATTTTGTTAGCTTTATTACTCTATTTAAAGGCCAAAAAAGGCACTTGTATTTCTATCTCTAGGAAAGGATGGACATGAAAAATGAGTTATTTTTGTTTATAGCAAGACTTTATGATTAAGAATGTATGTTTGTGTTCTTTTAGAACAGAGCAGACAAGAATTGACACTGGTTGGTAACAAATTAACTGAGGGTTCTGCTGCCACTGAATTAGGATGCCTTGAAATTTGCCTGTGGTGGATTTAGGAAAAAACAGGATTTTCTTCTTGGCTAATTGACCTGGTCATTATTTATTTAGTTGGGTTTGTTTTGTTTTTCTCCAGGTATATCATTTCATCATTCTTTTTTTCTTTAACATTCACTACATTGAACAGATCCTGGGGAAACAGCCTGCACTATATGCTCTAGTTTACCAGCTCTGCTGTAGTCTTCTTGTTTGATAGTTGCTGCTAATGGATTCTCCAGAGAGCCCTCCCACACACACACCACACACACACACACACACACACACACACACACGCCACACTCTCACACACTCTCTTACACACAAATACATTTGCACACGTACTCAGCCTCATACTCTTAAACAAAATGATTGATTCCTGTGCTTTATGTTGCTTTTAAGACGTTATTTATACATTAAAATTATTTTCCACAGCACCGGTGCCTACTTAGTTGCCTCTCACCAATCAAAAGCTCCCCACTCTCCATCATTTGAAATCCACCACAGAGACCCATTACTTTATTTGACTGTAGATGTCAATAGATTGTCTGCACATGTAGGAATGTGTCTCTTTTGAAAAAAAGAAACCTGAAGTCAACATATAAATCAAAGTGACAAGTAGGAGTTGAACATAAAAAAATATAGACTATATTTATCTGATCTGATGAACTGGATTTCATTTTTGGATTTAATCAGTGTTTTCTTCCAATTTGTCAAAAAATGTGAACTTGTGTATTATTCCAGACATCAAATGAAACAGAGGCCACTTAATGATAAACAGTAGGTAAATTTCAAGACAGAGCCAAAAAAAAAAAGCCCCAAAACATTAAACTTTAAGTCTTTCATTTTCAAGCTTTATTTGGGGTTTCTTCAAAAGTCCAACATTGAATTGTTCTACATGACAATATTATGAAGTTGGCATAATAGCAGGCCATCTTAAGCTATAAGCCGTAATATACATTTCAGTATGTAACAGTTTTTGGTACAAGTTGAGATGCAGGGTACACAGAATGGTACCTTTTGAAGCACATGAAAGGTACTATTTTATGGTAACTTAAATATTAGCACAAACTGTGCTGGTTTGTTCCTGACTTTGTGTGTTCTTTGCCTTTGTGTTTAGGAGTTGCATGTAATTGATCAAGCTGCGAGACAAAGTGTTGGTTTTTCAGTAAAAATTGGGGCTTTGACGTTGCGCTGAGAATAGACGTCCAAGTAACAGGAGCCTCATTTTTCAAAGCATGCAAGTTCTAAATCTGTGTACAACTGCCTGTACACACAAGAAAGTTGGTATTAATCAAACATATATAACGTGAGCACACCTGTATGCAGTGAACAGTGATAAATACTACCTGTTCTACAACCATCTGCTTGTGTAGGAACAGGCTCATTTACATAAGGAAACATCCTTGATTTGCCATACATGGTAAACAACATCCTTTAAAAAAGACCCAGCAGCCTGAATGTTAGACAGCTCAGGGGAAAAACTGGACAAGTGAGGGAAAAAAAGACAACAAAAAACAAGCTTCAAGAATAATAAGGTTGAGGTACAGCTAAATCAGGTTCACATAAACCTAAATGAAAGGAAAAAAGGCAAAAAACAGGAGCAGGTGACTAACACTGTGAACACAGTGCTACTAAATGTATGCATGTTAGGACAAACAAGAAGAAATTGATAAATTTGATTCTGCATGTAGACAGGAGTGCTTACACATAAAACTATGTGTACACTCAGCTGAAATGAGTCCTCAGGCCTGCTACCAGTAAGCACATATTAAATCCCTGGTAGAAATGCACACAACTACAGGATAATGCTGAATAATCTATTCCCCAACTAGCAGACACATATAGATTGACAAAATAAAAAGTTTTCATCTTTTGACTTTCTTAAACCACTTCAAAACTTCTATGGTACATGGTGCCGGAATGAAGTTTTCATTATCCACATTTCATTTGCAGTTTTCAGAGATACATGATGTATTTTATCACAAGGCATTGGCTTTAACTGTAGCCTAGCTTAATGGGAGGCCTAATGAATCGTTCAAAGAGATAATGTCCTATCTCTCTCCATCTGTCATAGCTTTTAAGTGTAGGTATACTGCAGTGGCTAGGCCCATTCTGGACAATTACACAGGCCAGGACTTGGACTGAAGCTTCAGTGGCAAGAAATCAAAAGTCGACCAAACATTTTCATTGATTCATTTTATTCTCAAATTAATAAGTGTGTGTGTATATCTATATATATATATATTTAAACAAACAAACCGTCAAAACATGGCTATGTGGCTCTGTTGCACGCAAACAACTGTGCTGGCCCCCCGGTGAACCATGTTGGCGCGTGGCCGAACCAAGTTGCAGACCCCTGCCCCTCAGCCAGGATACAATTTGGCACTGTGTTCTGGCATTACAAAACTGCACTTATTGGCCTGATTGGGTCTGATAGCCACACTTTGTAAAGCCAAAACTGCTTCACCTTGGGTCTAGTTTTAATTAAATTTAATGTCTGTGTGTAAATTGTGGTGTGTGTGTGTGTGTGTGTGTGTGTTATTCATTTTTCAAAACTATGTGAGGTCCAAAGAGGCTTTCATGATTTTTTTCCTTCACAGCAGTTTGCCTTATCTCAGTAACAAGTCCTTCTTTTTCTTTTTCCCTCCACCTGATGCTGTTTTTCAAGTACATCTTTATCCCAAGAGAATACTGAAATGGTGTTGACCTAATTTTCATGAGAGGATTTGTAAAATGGGGCTAGGACTGGAGTCTTCTGCATGCGCTAATCTTTTAGTGTGCATTAATGCTGTCCTTAGTCGATTTTGACCTGTGACCATACCTTATTATTTTTCCTCTTTTTCTCATTGTTTGAACTATAAATCCACACATACACACACGAGCCTGGCATACAGAGAAAACAATATGCTAAACTGAACTCACACAGGACAATACAGGGCCTTGTGGTGTTAGAAGGGGCCCCTGCAACTGTTACTGACCTAAAATAAGACAATAAAATGTCTCATTTTTGAATATGATCCTGTACTAATGTAAAGTAAGACACAGTTACTAACATCCCTTTAGCTCAATCACTGAGACACAGCTGCGGCTCCAGCTTGGAATGAAACAGCTGAGAGAGCTGGAGAAAAAAGGCCAGAAAGTTTTCATTATGCAGCTGTATCACATCTTCCTCTACTGAACATTTATGAGACCATTTGCAGCTATTCAGCTCAGCATAATCATAGAATCAAATTTTTTTAAACCACAAAATTCTTAGTGATGGATAGACAGAAAAAAATAGAACAGAAGTAACTTTAAATTGGGATTAAACCATTTCTATTGGTTTTTGGTGAATCAGGCTGCAATTATAGAAAAACAATTTCACTTCACTTTCACTTTACACTCTCTACTTTATTAGGAATTCCTGTATACTTTTATTTATGGAATTATCCAATCAGCTTATCGTGTGGCAACAGTGCGGTGGATAAAATCATGCAGGTACAGGTCAGGAGCTTTAGTTGATGTTCACATCGAACATCAGAATGAGAAACTGCTGATCTCCTGGGATTTTTATACAACAGTCTCTAGAGTTAAGCCAGAATGTTGTGAAAAACAGAAAACATCCTGTGAGCAGCAGGTCTGCAGACAGAAACACCTTGTTGATGAGAGAGGTCAGAGGAGAATGGCCAAACTGGTTGGAGCTGACAGGAAGTCTATGGTAACTCAGGTAACCACTCTATACAACTGTGGCGAGCAGAAAAGAATCTCAGAATGAACATCACGTCGAACCCCGAGGTGGATGGGCTACAACAGCAGCAGACCATGTCAGGTTCCGCAGCCAAGAGCAGAAATCTAAGGCTGTAGTGGACACAGGCTCACCAAGCTGGAGAAAATGTAGCCTAGTCTGATGAGTGTAGATTTCTTTGCTTCCCTTTATGGCCACAGTTTACCATTTTCTAATCATTACCTCCAGCATCAGCACCATGTCCTCTCAAAATGGTTCCATGAACATGATAGTGAGTTCAGTATACTTCACTAAACCTCCCCAGTCACCAGATCTGAATTCAGTACCTTTGGGATGTGGTAGAATGGGAGATTTACAGCATGAATGTGCAGCTGACAAATCTGCAGGAAATATGTGAGACAATCATGTCAACATCTGGTGGAGTCCATGCCACATTGCTCTTAAAACAGAACTGAGGCTGTTTTAAGAGCAAGGGGAGGCCCCACCCAGTATTAGTGTGGTGTTCCTAATAAAGTCCTCAGTGAATCCATGCTTTAAATAAATACAAAATCATTTCTAAGATATCTAACATATGATTCTGCTTTGACTTGCATAGAACTGGAGCTTCACTAAACCCATTCTATATCCAAGATGCCAACATCGGCCTAAACGTGTGGATAAGAACTGTATTGCACTCACTCACATGCGCACGAAAGACTTAGGCAAAACACATGCAGAGACCATTAGGCTGTTTATATTTATATATTCACATCTTTGCTCATCTTCATCTTTCTTTTTATTCCTCCCACTTTCCTGAACTACCTCTAACCACTCCTGTTTGTGGTTAGCCATGGAAACAACACATAACCGAGTGTAATCATGTGTGATCAACATTAATGGACCATGTGAAAATTCACACCACTAAGTATGTGAAAATCAGCCTGAGGACGTGTGTTGTTCACAGTGAAACTGGAGCTGTCAAATAGTTTAACCTTACAAGAGCCTTGGCTCGCAGCACAGTGAAACCCAAGAAACAGTCTGAGGCGCAGCTCAGAAACACAGTGAGCTTGGCCTTAAGTAGGACAAGAGAACTCTTCAGGCTGGTGTTGAAATTGAAACAGTCCCTCCAGGAATTTTCAAAACTGCAACCACAAGATTTTCAATCCACACTTCATTACAAATATTGCAAGGATTTGCAGTTTTTATGAATCAACAACAAATCTTCTTTAGTACCTTGCATTATTTAGCTCAGTTTTCACAAACTGTTGAAATTGCCACACAATCAATAGTGCGTTCAGAGATCTATCACTGAATGCTCAATCATATCCAATATACTCCTATTTGTTACATTTATCATCATATATTTTCCCAGGAGGAATTTTTCATCAACCAAATATTGTAGAGTAATGTAGAGAGATTCAGTGAACCTTAGGAGGCAAAGTCTGATTTGTTTTTTATATCATAAGTGGTTCAATTATGGCCACCAAATAAGATCTTTTTGTGGCTCAATCTACCCCATGCCATGCAAGAAAAGCTCCTCAGCCATCACTCAGACGTTGTTGAATTTGCAATATGGCCCTGACGTAGAAGTGTCTGCCCATGCCTTATCATCATCATCTTTTTAACTCCCTCTAGTTGCCCACTAGAGTCAACAATTAAACTACATTTGACAGATAGAAGTTGATATAACGTGCTGAAATTTCCGTGTCCTTGCTGACCTCTCACTAAGAGGACACTTGGGAAATGCTCATTTTTCAGAGTACTTTGAAATTGAGAATGCATCTGGATGAAGATATATATATTTTTTTTATTGGTGATGAAGAAGAACACAGTAATTTTCAAGCAAATTACTTGGACATTTTTACTTCACAAAGAAGAAATGACAAAACCTATAGTCAGAACGTGAGATTGGAATGAGGTTGATGTTGAGTCAGTTCCAAAATGATTACATTACACATCCATATGTGCTGTTAAACAACCTAACTGTGGAACATGTAATTTATTTAAAACCAAGATTTTTCTTGCCCTCTCCTTGTCTCAGTAGAAAGTAATGATGAAAGTGGCATAACACATATTGGAAGGAAGGCCTTTCTGTGAGATGTTTTTGGTCAATTTCTCTCTGTCACAATGATGTATTCCCCTCACACAGTGAGCTATAACTGTTCTCGCACTCATTCTGCAATGGTTGCACTCATACCCTCACAGAACAAAGCTCTGCTACTGGCAGCACAGGAGCTGTTGCATTTTAGCCTTTTCTTCCCCTCTCTTGCAAACTTGACTGATATGTTTTAGTAAAAAATGATGTCTGTGCTGTATACATTGTCAGATTTGTGTTTCAACTTAGCTTGTATTGAATTCATGAAATCAAGTATATGCAGCCCTACTTCCTAGCATTGTTGATAGTGTTATGTTTTAGATTTTAGAGGACTTATGCACTTTCAGGTGACATGTTGGAGTAGTGTGTAGTGTATGTAGAAGGATGCCACTGAATGTAGCTGCAGAAATCTGGCAGGACAGTGTCACCTCTGCCCCGTTATAATCTGTAGACATAACAATGGCTCATAAGTAGACTGGATGGGATATAGCAGTAATTGTTTTTAACTGCTGCTGTGCCTTTTCAGCTCAACCAGCATTGCTTCTAAGTTGAAAATGCCTATTCACAGGGCAACAGTGATGCTGCAGTGATCTAAGATCAGTAAAGGGAGACCATAAAAGATAAAAGTAGACGGTCACCAATAAGATCATTATTTTTAAATTCTTAGTATCTTCTACATCTTAAGTTCAGCTCTTCTTCTGTCACATTGATACTTTGAGTGTGCGATTGTTGTATTTTGCACCTCCAGGAAATTGAAAACTCTTCTGTGTACTGTACTCATTATCACTTTGTACATTTTCCCTCGTGTAGCGAAGATGGATCAGCGCAGGATGTAGAGCAGGCCTTTTTTTTCCCCAAGAGAGTGCTAGTGTGTCTTGTTTAACTCCGCGTGGCATAAAATTTATGTTTTGTCACATCTTTTAACTTTTCTCGCATAGCATGAAGTAATATAGCTGACAATGCATGTGTTTTGTTGTTGTGTTTATGCTTGAAATGGTTTGTTCTTATCTAATGTATATAATTTGACTGGTAAGCATGCATTAATGAAGGTCACCAAGGTCAAATTATGCACATAGAAACCATGTCAGTAGAAGAACGTCAGTCAACAGATTTGATCACATGATGCAGCAGTTTTTCAGACGTAATACAAATAATCTCATAGTGTGTTAACAGTGCAGTTACTGCTTTCCTTACACTTCATAGTCTTCACAGTAGAGATATATATGTGGATATATGTGAGGAAAAAGTCAAAAGGGATGATTACAGAGGAGACAAAAATACAAACCAGGCGCTTAATTTGCCAGCAGTCCAAAGAATTTGAAATCCAAACGGGCGTATGGGAGCAGTGGAAGATTGTTTACCCCACAAGGCGTGACTAAAGTCCTGACATGTGTGGTCTCAAGAGTTTTACATTTGGACAGCTAGTCTAGAGAGGTATGTGGAAAAACTCTAAATCTTAACTCAGCATTTTATGTAGTTCTACACCATTTTTCATTCCAGCCTTTGTGATAATTGCTGTAAAAGAATCTTCACAATGCGGCAGTGCTTTGTTAAGCTCTTTTCATTCAGCCAGTCTCGGTGAGATCAAGATATATTATTCCAGAGAAACCTGGAGAACAAATTACTTACATTATGTACAAGATCACACCTAAGACAATGCCGTCACACAAAGCAATAGCCACAGAAACACACTTGTAAACGCACACAGACACACTAAATGAAACAGTATATTTAAAATAGATGAGAAACTGGGAGGAATGTGTGTCTGACTTTAAATTGCATTGCCATTCATTTCAGCTGGAAGTTATACTCCATGGGAAACCAGTCTTTCTCAGTTCAGGGATGGTAGAAGAATTATTAACACTAACACGCTGTCATCTAGAATCATGTTTGCGACTTTAAATTAGAATAAAGATGTTTGATTAGCTTGGCAATTTGGACAGCTAAGCCTCATAAATGAAAACACAGATGTGTAGGTGCCATCTAGATTCCGGAGATGACATTTCATATTTTCATAAGTCACAATAGTGGTTCAAGGGTACAGTAGCAGCAGGATGAATGCTCAGGACACAATCAAGCATAGGCTATGGTGTGTTTTGTTATCTGTTTTGAGTTTGTAAAGGACAAAGAAACTCTGTTCCAGTAATTGTCCAAATTGAGTTCAACATGACTTTTGGATGTGTAACCTAGTCAACAGGGACATTTCCAGCCACTTCAAGCATAATAGACCTAGGTAAAATCTACCAATCCTGTGAAAAACTGGAAAAAACATTGAAATTAAGGGTGAAAAATGAGTAGCAACCATGACAACAGGCACCTGTACAGACGCTGTAGTGCTCGCTATCATCTTAAAAAGTTCACGTTCAAAGAGTTAAATTAAGCTTCTGCACAGGATGTTTTCAGTAAGCGCGCGGTGCTTATCTTTCAGTAAAATGACACACAGTAGACTAAATGCCTCCCAGTCTGTGCTTTTGTACAGCTTTTTTCCACAAGCCTTCATGAACAGTTTAATGCAAACCTTGCAAATGGAGGGCATTTTATTCAGAACATACCTAAGAGAAGTGTCACACTTACATTACAATAATTACAAAAATCCCAAAAAGAGCTCTCTTGGTTTACATTGCATATAAATCCAGTTTCCTCGCTTAATACTGTTATCATGCCTTTTTGCCTTCTTTCTCTCCATACCCATGCATCAAGCTGTTGCAGCGATACAAACGTCACCACTCAGGCAGATACAGCGGGACATAAATTATTCTGCCCTATAGGCATGCAGCTCCTGAGTTACAGTGCATATGGAGTAGATAGGATTAAGTGAACCGTATAAGGGGACAAGTTTGCTCTGTGCGTGTATTTACATATGATAGTTCTATATTTTACATATGAACCTTTTACCTTGAAAAACAGATTAGTTAAATATAAAGGAAAGCTCACAAAGCCTGATTTCATATGCGTATGTGCATCAATTTTCTTTTTCTCGTTCAGCTTCACATTGATGTGGCATTACATGAAGTAAAAAAAAAAAAAGAAAGAAAAAAAGGAAGAGATTGTAAATACTGTGTAAAATGAATGTGCAGTTGAGATACACAGACATATTATCAGGGAGGCACCACGGCTCAGTGGTTAGCACTGTTCCTGGGTTTATAATTCATTATTCAGGTAGTAGAGCGACATTACAACAACAAGTAAGGGTGTGAAGGTCATGGTATTGGATGGATATAGTTTACTTTCAACGCTGGAGGCCCATCCTGTGTCAAGTTGTCTATGTTGATATTTTCATTATATAATCATAATCAGGATCTTTCCCTAACATTAACAAATTGGTTTTGGTTGACTTACCTTGCCGTGCAATTGTCGAGCTATCGTTATTCAGCGAGTCTCAGGGCGATCAAGATATCCTTTGTTAGAGAGACATGAGAGCAGATTACTTAGATTATGCACAAAGTCACATATGTAGCCACACTTAAGTTGCCACACACTGCATTCTGTAGAAATAAACATCTGTAAAACATTGGTGGTGAATTGGTGTAGATACTAACAATGTATACATTCTGTCATTCTGACAGGGTGAAAAAGACAGTGTTACCCATGAAGTATTTATCACATCAAAATGGCTGCATATAAACATAATCTGTGGCAGATAAAGTTTATGTAGCTTCTGTTAAATGTTTCAATAAAGATTTACATTTGAAAGATAAAGTGACTGATGTAAGTCTTAAAGAAAATGATTGTTGTTTTATTGTTCCATTGGTATCATTGTCAAGTCTGCGTTTGATATCTGTAATATAATGTTTGCAATTGTGCCTTAAGTTTCATTCATAGAATGTTTGTATCATCAGACTTGAGTGCATTATTTTTATCCTAAACAACTTTTTTTTCCCGATGCATGAGCCTGGAGCTCACTGCTCTATTTTGCTGTAATAGCCACTAGGACTTGTCACTGAGAATAGACCAGAGTCTTGGGCAACCCAGAGAGCCCACAGCCAAACAAGGGCCACGGGTAAACAGGCAAAGTGAGAGGGGAGTGAGAGAATGGGAGAGATAGGCGGCCAGCGGAGCAAGACAAGAGGCGGGGGAAGACAGGGGGTCGGGGGTGGCAGGGGTTGAACAAGGGGCAAAGGGAAAGGGAAAGACAGAGGGTTAGGGAGAAGCTGCAGTTCTTATGACCCACCTTGGGGTTATTGCAGTGAGAGAGGAGATCTAATTAACGGCTTTAAGAGGGCCGTTCTCATAGAAACTCCCTGTGGGTGATTACTCACCTCTAGGCTGCAGCCTTCTCAGAGATAGCCTGTGTCCACACGTGGCCCCTAAACACAGTCACACATGCAGGCCTCATCAAAAGTCTCTTTCGCTTATCTCATTAATTACAGTCCTAGCTTCATTAGCAACATGAGGCATCAAATGCAAGCAATTGTGAAGTGAAGCATTTTTGTTATTTCTTAAATTAAAATTGTGCTTATTTGCTCTGGGGTGGAATGAATAAGTCTCACCCTCTTAATTGTGGAAAGCATGCACAGTTAAACAATATTCTATCAATAAATACGACACTCATTAAAGCAGAATGTGGAAGCTTCCCCCAGGCATTGAGAAAAATACTTTTTTTTAATCTATTAAAGGAGATAAATTATGCTCTGTAACAGCTTAAAAATAAACAAATCTAAACAATGGGGAAAGTTTGATATTTTAGCTCATGTGCATTGTTCGCCTGTCTACTGTTTAAGGACAGCCTCTCTAGTAGAGATTAGTAAGCACAGACAACAACTGAACATCTCCCCTCTTAGTTCCTTGTACATCCAAGGGAATTCATTAGGCATTGCTTTGTTTCACCAACTAGTCTCATTTATGATTTTGCAACACATCCATGAAAATTTCAGCACTCATTACAAACTCTGGTATGAATGGGAAATGAGAGGGAACGAAGAGGTAAACACAGACATTTAGGCCTGTAGTAGAAGTTCAAAGTTGACCAAATTAGCGATACACACAGAGAGCGGACAGGGAAAGTGCTGAAATAATCAATGAATCATGTTCTACTACATCATTGTAATTACTGGTGCATGCAGGTAGGCAAATAGAATTGCACTCTCTTTCACATCAACTGGCAGGAGATAAAACTTCCACAGGCACTGTCTGTCTGTCACATCAACTGCTCAGATGATTCACACAGTGGAAAATAAAACTCCTGGAACCTTTGATGGTTGGAAACTGTTTTTAACAACAGACTGATGCAGCATCTCTCACCATTGTGGTGTGTACTACTAAAAAGAGGGTCATTGATTTCTACCAGTCAAGTGGTTTGGTCAAAGCAGTCGGGCCTCTGGTTTAGCTAAACTGTGTGGTGTTCTAGCAAGGTGTTACAAAATACTATAAAGTAGTTGTCATGTATGCACAGACAGTGTTCAAGTGCACTTGCCATTTCATTCATATACAGTATATGCTGCATGCTATGTGCAAAACATTAAGGGAAGTGGGGAAATCAGAGGGTTTGGTTATGTATCATTACCCTCTCAGTCGCATTGCTTATCTCAGATGTTGTAACAGCTATTCCAGTCACAGTGGTACATGACAAAAAAAAGGGAGCTCACCAAAAGAAGAGGAGAGGCTAGACAGGCTTTTCTAGGAAAATAATTTTTGTGCTTGAACTTAAGAAAGGCATGGGACAAGATTCAGCACCAGAAATATGCAGCCAAAAGCAGGCTCTCTCATACCAATATATACTTATATATTGAATTCCTGTTTATATTTGTTGAATAGAAATTTAACTATCCCACACAGAAGAACACTTCACTTTGTCTTTTAATTACACTAATTCTGTGGTTACAAGTTATATCAGCTGACAGTGGAGACCCAGATACATACAATCATTTCTGGATAATATTATTTAATTATTTATTATTTAAGACAGAGATCCATCCAAGACCAGTACAGGCTGCTTTAATCACAGTAATAATTGTATTTTGATGTGTACTAAATGAAGAATTTATAATTTAATATAATTTATTTTTATTAAGTAAAAAAGGGAAACTAATCACAAATAAAAGGGATTTACTCATATGAGCCTATGTTTGTGTAAAGTCAAGTAAAGTCATTACAATTGTGAAGTGCAGCTGATTTTGAGCCAATATGTGGTCTTATAGTAGACATTCTCTTGAAAGAGCAATCAAATTACACTGTGCCATCAACTCTATATAAACATACATCCAGCTGTGCTACTCAACATCACTCTGTTGTTTACTTGTTTTGAAACACAGAGACAATGAAAGCATCAGCTGCATGTTTGTTGTTTCGAGTTTAAGCTTAAACTCAACATCTTGATACATTAAACACGTTATATTTGGAAATTTCCTTGTAAAAGTAATATGTATACATTATTGTACAATAATATAATGCAGTGGGATGTTGTCAGACACATGATGGAGATTAGTGCCTTTAAAAGTGTCAGGAAGAGGGTGAGTTTGTTCTTTTTTTGTAACAAACAGAAAAACAGAAACAGCTGGATGAGTATCTGTCTGCAGGTCAGACTCAGACTTAATCCCCTCCACAGCAAGTAAGACACAGGGGCATTCTTGATGTGTGTGTGTGTGCGCGTGTGTGTGTGTACACTGTGTGTATGAAATACAAGGCAAAATAATAATATAATGGTTTAGTGCTTTAATTGAGTGCTGACATGGGAAAATATTCATTTGTTGTTTGACCCTCACTTGTATTTCAGGATGCAATTGCTATCTTAAAATACCATCAGCAAAAAATAGAGACATTTTTAAAATGAGTTAATCACACAGTAACCTACCGCCACAAAGAAAATCCGCATTAACCAGTGACTTCACCTGTCTGACAACTTCCAAAGCTGTCAGCTGAATGATGGCTCTGGTAATAGACACTTTTCTTTCTGTTTTTCAGTCACGCACTCATAAACTCTCCTGTCAGGTTGTTGGGAGCAGTCTTGTTTTGTCGCCAAAGAAAGATTTTCTCAAGGCTGTTTTTGGGCTGACCACCCCTGACAGTGGATTTCACAGCTGCATTTGCAAAATAATGTGGATTGACGTTTTTCAATTATTAAGAATAGTGAAGTGTGAGGAGCTATTTAAGGTGCCACTGGTTCCGGAAGTAGTAGTTGTCCCATAGTGTTGTGACTTACAGTTAAAGCACTTCTACAGCTTTTACTACAGCACTCCTACAGCTATCTGTTTCTGTGCTCTTTTATTTGCACTGCTAATGGTGTGCAGATGCTAAAGATTGTGCTGTTGAGTAAACTGATTTTACAGTCTGCAGTTTGAAGCAGTTCACTTGCAATTCCTCGGTCACATTCAAATGCAGCAGTTATGGCTTTGTCTTTGCTCCTAAATCTAGTGCTGAAACGTGTGGGGTTTTTTTAAGCCTATGATTTGCACCCCTGACTGGCTTCTTCTTATAATGAAGCCAGAGGCTCATGGCTGTTGTAGTATTTAGAGCCATCCACCATGTTAAAATATCGGACAAAACATGATTCCTCAGAAACAGAATTGAAATAGTTAAAACTGGTGGTCATAGCATATAGCTATGGGTAGGTGACATTATCCAGAGGAGTCCCATGTTTCTTTGTTAAAGGACCAGTGTGTAGGATTTAGTGGCATCTAGCGGTGAGAGCACAGATTGCAATCAACTGAATACCCATCCTTACGCCTCCCTTTCCAAGCGTGTGTCGGAGAGAGACGACGGTGGCCGTCAGATGACAAAATGGTGTCAAATACAGCATTAACTAGTTTGTCAAGTAAAGAGATTCATTTATATATTTATAGTTGTTAGTCTGTAAAACTATAGGTAATAGCTGACTAATAGCTACTATCTACTTTCTTCTTCGTCATCAATACACAAACTGCAGCGTTAGCATAAAAATACGAAAAGGCCACTGTTTGGTTTGGTTTGTCCGATTGGATCTGCTGTATAAACATGGCGGTGCATCATAGTGGACTATGTTGAAGAGTACCCACTCCCTATTTGCATATGAATGGCTCAATCGAAGTGAACAAAATCACAACGATTATTAGTTTTAAGAAATTATACAGTAATAAAAACTTACTTATATGATATTCCATTTCTGCCAATAGGTCCCTGTAAATGTTACACACTGGTCCTTTAAATAACATTGTGGATAGCCTTTATAGAAAAACCTGTACTGTGAATAGAAAATGGGGGAAAGCACATTTGGAACCAGCAGTCCCTCCTGCTTCTCAAGGCTGTTTGCTCTGTGGCAGTAAAACACACGAGTCAGCAAAAAAACTATCACAGGTTAAACTATAGGCTCATTGGACAGTTTGGGGTTGACTAACTGCTTTTTAGACAAAAAGGGAGAAACTCTGTAGCTTTGCAACATTAAGCCTAAATAACCTATAATAAAACCCTCTCTTCAGGTGACAGGCTCACTTTGTAACACAACACGAGGGCTGGTACTCACTCCATTCAAAGAGAGCGTCTGTTGTGAACAAATAAATATAGATGTTTAATACAAAATGACCCCCTCGTTTATAAATGTAATTTACATAAAAGTAAAAAAAATAAACAAACTATACACAACGCAGGCCAATATTGTACTGTATATTCTACCAGGAGACAACTATTTGAAGTGTCACAGTCACCGTTAGGCTTCCTGCTTTCAATTCAGGACTATTTGATGTTGATAATGCCTCAAATTATCCATCTGCTGTTTCCATCTTGAGGGACAAAAAGAGATTGATCATAGAAAATGAATGAATGACAAAATTGTAATTTTCACTTCATTATAGGCAATTATATAATGATGATACATGGATATTATGTAGGATATCATTTCAAAATTGTGATGTTTTAGCCTCATTTTTTAAAATAACAAAATCACTTAAATTGCAAAATCATGATCTAATCAGTATTTTTATCTTTTTGAAAGGAGTTAAGTGTGGAATTGTGTAAGTAAGAGAGAATGAGAGTGGTCTGTCACTGTTGATCTGAGGTCACAGCAAGTTATTAACCCCTCTGCTTGAATCACTCTGTCACGGGTAAACAGCCAGGAGTAAATAATCACACTCTGCTTGCCCCCTACTCACCTCTGACCAGCTGACATCTGCTTGGACAAACTTCCAGCTGTTTTTTTTTTTTTTTCTTAACATCACACATAGCTATTCTTCTAAAATAATACACAGTCATGAAGTTGTACCGTGGAAGTCCCATGGGTTGTTTGTCTACAGTACGCGCATCCATAAATCGCATCATTTCTATTACAGTAGCTGCCCTTACAACATCTGACGTCCTAACCAAGGGCTCTCCAGAGACACCTTCAAACAGTGATTTATCATGAAATATGGATACAGCTAAAACAATAAATCAAAGTTATGATGTACGTTGTGTAATAGGTCTAGGATGAGATGAGAGACTGATGTCATGCTCCCACTTAGGACCATTAAACTGTTAAAATTTAATGCACATCAAAGTATTCCATTTTACTGAAAAATATTGTAATGTTCGGGTTGCTGCTTTCTTTAAAAAAAAAATGCATCGCCTTTGCTCATCATCTCTAGCTAGTCGAATTGGAATGACTCAGCATTAATATTAAATATGTTAGTTAGTATACATTTTTTTAACGGCATTACAGTGTCAGTTTTATTTAACTAATTCTAATAAATTTGTATCCACACCAGTGAGTCAGTAATTAATTCTTGTTACATATTTCAGGACAAATGTCTGTCATTGTAAAGCTCCACAGTCAGTGTCACAGTCACGTTCAGTCAAGGATTTGGATGATCTGACCAAGCTGTAATGTAAATAGAGGAGATTAGGTTGCATTTTTATAGTGGTTGCTTTTGTTTCTTTAGATGGTGCCATTGTTCGTGTCACACCTACTTGCTAAATTTTACATTCTGTTGTGCAACATCTGAGCCAAAAGCTTAAATGTCAGGAGCAACTGTGGGTAAAGTGGGAGAGGAATTAACATAGACTTCATAAAGTCTGTGTTCTGGCTGTCATGTTCTCTTCTCTCTGGCAGAACTGTCATCGCAGACAGGCAGAAGAGCTTTAACTCTGCTCAGGCTCCTTTTGGCTTTGAGTACAGAAGTTGCTATTTCCTTTGCAAAACTGAATTCAGAATTTGTTTTTGCATGTGTATTTTTTATGAGTATTTGTGTGTATGCTTGTGTGCGTATGTCACGGTTTGTGTAAGGGGGTGGTGGGTCTCAGGCCTCCATCACACTGTAAATCAAACATTGATTTGCATACAAGCACGCATAATAGATGTTTTGACTCTCTGGCAGTTAAGACTTATAGAAATTAAGAATGAAAATACTGGAATGAAACACAGTCAAATATGATTTTCCAAATAACTGAAGAATGATAAAGGCAGTCATAAACACACAGGGAACATTAGAAATCAAACCATGATAAGCAAGGTCAAAAAAAACCCAAAACAGTCAGAAATAAACAACACTCAAAAACAAAACTCTAGTAAAAGCAAACAACAGAGAAGCAGCTCTGATATGAGATTCATTGATCCTCCATATTGACCTTAAAGCCGAGCCTAAGGTGATGGATGTCTGACAAGAAAATGTGAATGCAGAAAAAGAGAGGAAGGGTATTAAGAAGATACCCTAAAACTTCCCCGCTGGTATTTGCTCAGTATATCCCCATTCCATCCCACCCAGAGCCAGAGCCACATTCCATTTGATCTCATCGTACTTTGCTGCTTGCTAAATGGAACGCTGACAGGAGGGAGTGAGAAAAGGAGGGGTTACCGTGACTGCGCAGTGCAAATTCAGTGCAGGAGCTATATAACTGATAAACAGAGTCATCTCAATTGTGCTCACTGAAGCAGTGCGATGATAACTGGATCATAACCAGATGATCTGGCTCCGTTACAAATGATCCACCCTCATTTGGGTGCTGCAGAGCACTGGCCAAAATGGCTCTTTAGCTTTTGAACACTGTCTCACATCTTTCCTCTTTCCGTCCAATTATTATGTTAATTGATGCATGCGCTGCTTAATACTCCAGAAATGCTGTGAAAACACTGATGTCCAGTGCTGTAAGGTAAGAATAACAGTTTAAACAGAATCAGTAGAGACAAGCTGTGCTCTGCCTGCTCAGGGTTCTTGGTCATTTTCATCTCCATGATTTTCCTCTCAGTAGGATCAGAAGAGCTCAGGGAACCTGGGAGTTCATCTACACTGAAGCAAACATTGGGCTGACGTTTTTACATCATGATGTAAAAACCTCCATTCACTGTATATATTCTTTCAAGATTAAGTGCTATATATCATCTTGCAACAGAGAAAAAAGCACTATTTACAGAAACCTTTAAACATCCTGTAATGTAAAAGGTATTTTACATGCAGCTATGTAGCCCCAGTGGTGTAATCACGAGGCATGTTATTGTGGTATTAAAGGGTTATAGCTGAGTGGTAATGTTTATTAGCCCTACTGGACAGTCAGACAAAGAGGCTATAGTGGAACATGAAATCTTGCTCCCATATCATGGCGGGGATCATGCATGTCTGTGATTCAGACTTCTAAACCAATATAGCTTTTGTATCCTATTTTCAGTATCTCTCTTGCGCAGAGTATATAGAGCATATAGTAATTGTAAGTAATGCAGGTAATTTTACCACAGACCAGTAAGAAAGGACCATTTTAAACTCATTTAATAACTATGGTGAATTTCATTTTGGTTTTAGATCAGAATATTTTCTGATTTACAGATAATGTTTCTTTTGCATCATGATTTAATGATTTTACCTAAGCTCAGACAGACATGGACTTGGTTAGAGCTGACACAATGAGCCTATAATCAGTTAAATGAGTGACAGAACATTTATCACTAACTATTGACATAATTCATTAATCATATCAGTGAAATGAGAATCTGTGAAATGTGAATCTTTTCTTGGGCCCCATTCTGCTTCTTCTCTCGCTCTTTTGTCATGATTCACACACTTTGTCGCATGTCTTTTTTTTTTTTTTTTAAATCCTTGATTATGCACTCATTTTCTTATTCCAGGTCAGGTCATTGCTTCTAAAATCAGTTCTCTTTATTAGACCGTCCAAAACTGTGATATTATCATAGAGAGCCTGTCACTGTCTGCTTGACAAATCATGGTTTATTTCTTAATCAGCACCCTGCTGCTGAAAAAGTTCCCTTTCACTTTGCCATTTTCAAATGATTCTTCAGAAACTAACAATGGATGGATTAATGAATAGCGGCAGTGTTTGATTGACTGATTGGACAGTTTTATAGAATTAAATATGAAACTATTTTATTTAGTCATCCAGTTATATAACTTGGCAATGTTGAAATCTACTAAATATTCCACAGGACAGAGTAGAGCACTCCTAATAGGCTTTGCACTAAAAAGGCCACAGCTGTTGTCCCACCTGTCTCTTGTCAGCATTTGAATGGTTCGGCATATTGAAATGGTGACCCTCTTCTCTGAAAATGTATGTCCATTTTGACCTTTTGATTAAAAAACGGCAATCACATCACTGGCCCCGTTGATGGCAGCAGCTCAGAAATGGTGTGAAGCAGATAAGTTCCTTGTGTTCAAGTTAGAATTCATTGTGACCTACAATGAGTGCTGTGTGAGAAATGCAAAGAGGAACTTGTTTGGGATTTCAGTTCAGGGAGTTGTCTGCAACCATGCACTATAATACTCCTCTGTGTTGCGCACAGTGGAGGAAATTTTTTATCCCCTCCTGCACACTTTGTGTAAAGATACGAATACCTGTCATCAGCAATCATGAATAACACCGCATTAAAGGAAACAGATGTGGGAACTATTCATTCATTCCCAGACAAAAGCTGGAGAGGCAAAGCCACAATGGATCAAAGGGATGATATTTTGTATTGTTGGTGGTGTTAATGGAGCACTGTGTCCCTTTTTTCCTTTCTATCATCATTTCATCTTCTTTTTCCCTACTCCTCTTTTTCTTCCTCTAAAACATTTCAGGTTTATTGCAAACTGTGATGCTGAAGTCACAGTAATGCAGATAGGGGATTCAGTCTTCTCTGCACAGCAGTGCTCATACCTTTCAATGTATTGAAATTTATAGTCAATAAGGTATGAGTCTTAATATACTGTAAAGCCAATGAAGACATCTTGTTCTGGTACATATAGGGCTATCAGGCTTTGATCTTTAAAAGATTGCAGATGGTATGTCTTTATAATCTTCTGCCATTTAATTTCAAATTGCGTCATTGCTTTTTATACTGTTAAACCGGAACAGTGCACGGTAGCAGAGATATACAGTATTTTAGGAGAGGGATTAAAAGACACCAACAGCAACACATTTTTTTAGTATATGGGTGATAGAATCAGTAAATATATGAATTTGCCACATGTAGCCTTATCTGCCAAAAAATCCCCAGCTGAAATTTTAAGAGCCATATAATATGTCGTCTTGGTATTTGTTAACAGTGAAGTTCTCTTTTGTATGATGATGCAGAAACTTTTCAACAACATGCTTTCACTCATCTCATCTTTCTAAAAACTGAAGTTTCCTGATTTATATTATGCATAAGGAATCAGGAGTAATTATATTTCACGCAGGTCCTTTGAAATAAAAATGTTTTAATCTGCCTTGCTGATCTTGGACTTTATATTGTAGTATCAGTCTGAGTAATTAAATCAAGTTCTGTTAAGGTAGAGTGTCAATATTAGGTCATTCAAACTTTGGTTAAGATTTTGGTGCTATTAAATATGGTCTACCATTGGCTCGTATGTGACTGGTGGTGCTGAGAACATTCAAGTAATTTGCAACTGTAATTGCTAATATTTTGTTTCCTCTTTCCCACATGTGCTGTTTGATGTGATCTCTGCAATCACCTCAACAGGTAAGTGTATTTTTTGGTTATCTCTCTGTTTATCAGTCTGTTCCTGTCCATAAAGGCAGTGTGCCAGTATACTGCATGAGTTATTTATTCATCCTTTTATTATTTAGTGAACTAGTATTACATCATGCATAGCTAAAAAGAGAGGTGGAAAACTGAGTTAAGAGTGGTAATATTTTATAGAAAAGTTAATTCCTGAAAGCCTGTTTTTAGTCAAGCACGCGTAGTCTCTGTGTGATGTTTGTGAAGCATCATTATGACTAGACTCTCACAACATTAAACAAAAATGTCTGCCAAGTCGATTACACAGCTTCCTCAATATAAATTTGTCTCTCTGAGATGCTGGTTCCACGGGGCTGGAGGCAACTCGTACACTGCACCAATTTCCACTGGGAACGTCTCATTTTTCTACAGAAAACTTTTGCCTTCAGAGTAATTTGAAAGATGTTGTAATCACATAACATCTCTACACATGGGGGACTTAACCAACCTGACCCAAATGTTGTTGCTTTCCTGCAGCAGGCAGCTCTTGGATTATTTTCTTGAGAAGTTTTGCACTTCATGAGAATATTACCTTCTCTTTTTGAAGAATTATTGAGGAAGAAGTGAGGAAGTAGTAGTAACCCCTAAATTTAAAAGTTCAATTTTTTCAAGAGAGCTTGAGGGCTCAGCCTCACAGCTTAGCTCATCATCTTTTTGGAATTCTCAGGGGATGGAAAGGCTTTCTTGAAATAGTCCTTCACACAAGATGTAAAATAAAGGTGGACAAAAACCAATAAGAAAATTCACAAAAGAGGCTCTTTTTCTCCCACATATCCACTGCCCTTTCAGAAGTAATGAGATCTGATGGTGGATTTCAGAAAAAAACATATATATCTATATCTATCTATATATATATATATATATATATATAACATTCATGACATGGGAGTCTCCAACCCTGACAGCACTAGTAAAATTGTAATATGTTTTGCTGGTTTGCAGGGTGGGCCTGTATGAAAACAATGACACGACAGCAATCATAATGTGGATTTGAATAATTTCAGTAGGAAACTTTTCCTCAGCCACTGCTTCTTGCTTTTCATTTTCTCCTCAACTTAAAATATTTAAAATCCTCCATCCTGCTCATAACAGTCCTTCACCCTGAAGCTCTGAACAGACAAGTACTAGTTCAAACCTACAAAGACAAGACACCCCACACATAATGACTAACTCCCACAAGTAGATTTTGTTCATTATTTATTTATTTATTTATTTATTTATTTATTTATTTATTTATTTTTCAGTGTTGCAGTCCTTAAGGAACTGTCTTAAAGGAATGCTGCACTGCTGCTGCTGTGGATGTTAGCAGATCTTGACCATTGCCTTCTGTTTTGAAAGCAGAATCTTAACAAATACATCCAGATACAAGACCTACAGGAGATAGACCTAAAGAGGTTCTTGTTTATTCAAACTATTCCAAGCAAACCCAGTTTCTGCCATTTAGGCTGCATTCCACACCTAAACTATAGGCTCATATATTAGTGTGCAGATATTAAGGTTATGCAGCTAACTTTGTGTTTGGTTTACAAATTTAATTACAACCATTACATTACACAACAACCAAGCATGTCTGTTTTTCCCATTAAGAAGGGTTAATTAAAACACTGTATGTCATCACATTATACTAATTATCCCTGGTTAGCAGTTACATTTCAGCAACGATGCAAAATTGGCAAGCAGGCTACATGCTGTTACTTTACATGTGGGTTTGGGCCACACCTACAACACCCATTCTCATTCTGTAGTCCCCAGTTGAAAAGAGGAAAACAGTGTGTCATCATATCACTGGGGTGGTTGTGGCTCAGGAGCGGGTCGCCCACTGATCGTACATAAGTACGCTCTTTAAGTATAAGTACAAGTCGATTTACCATTATCACTCTGCAGACAAACTCTGCTACCTCTCAAACTTATTCAGCACAGAGGCTGACAGGGATGGTGACTGTGTGAGCTGACACAGATGCTAGTGGCACACAGTCACCTGACCCATGTCACTATTTACACTTGACTAGTGTATTCTAATATCACATTTTGTCTTTTTTAGTGAAAATGAACATATGCACTGGAGAGTAACAAACTGTGAGATAGACCTATAAAGATTGAACTAAGGTTAGACAGGTTTTGTATATGGAAAATAAATCAGCTGTATTCAGAGGTCTGGGTTTTGATAAACATGGTAGATGCGTATGTGCAGAGAAAGAGAAAGAAAAAAAAGAGAAAAGCACCTGGTGCTGCCTAATGGCTGGTCTAATGAGAGTGGCAGCAGTTAGGCTTTATGATCACTGCTTTGCTGTTTGATAAGCACATGTCGGGCAATGTACGTCTCAGTGTCAGGCTTAGTGGTTGTTGGTAACTGTCTGTTGATGCTTACGTTTGATAAAGGTCGTACGCTGATGGTTTCGGATGGAAAATACTGCACTTCATTATGATTTTCAAAGCAAAAACAGGTGTGTGGTAAAATATGATCCACCGATGTACATCAAGCATTTTGTTGGGTCTCCTTTGATGTTTCCCTGCGGCTGATTTAATGTTACTTATTAAATCATGTGTTGACACATGCAGGTACATAAAATAGTAAATTGCAGCTTTGGCAGACCACCAGTATTGAGGCTGAGGGAAGGCCTCTACTGTTTTTAAGTATACAGTACTCTGTGTCTTATGACAGTCGCATCTAACCAAATATCCACCACAGAAAGGTTTATATTCCAGTTGTGTGGTGGGCATAAGAAAAGTTGGAATCTATGGGCTTCATTACTATTGATTACTGTTCTGTAGCTGCAGGGCTCGAAAGCACAGTTTCCACTGCCATATATGATTAAGTGATTCCTTTTTTCCTGGTACAACAAGGTTAGGCACTTGTAGTTATTTATATTTGAAATGTAAGCAATATTAAAAAATGAGATGAGATGTGTGTGCTAATAATAGACCATCTTGCTCAAAAATTACCCTACCATAGTATATATTAGTGTTGTAAATTATTGAATCAGATCTTGTGGGGGAATGAAGAAGTTTTATTGTTGTGCACTGTAGTTAACATTTGCATATAAAATCTTTCTCTAGGGTTGGGATTATGTAGATCAGGGTTTGTGTTACACAATCTACAAAGGTGCACCAAATAGTTCAGTTCTGTTGAAGTACTTTTCTGTTAAACATTTGTGCTTAGAGGATAGACACCAGTCGAAAGTAAATGAATTATAGTCACTGTGTTGACAGTTAATGTTTCTTGTCATACACCTAATACAGCCTGGGAGTCATCTGATATTCTACTCATGAAAGATAATTTCAGAGTCAGTGCTGTGAATTGGTGAGTCAGGGTTGTGAGATTGTCATGAATCCCATTTGGTTACTTATTGTTTAGACACTCCATCACAATCCTCACAGGAATTTTGAATAGCCTATCCTTCTTCTATTATATTCAGTGGATATCAATCTCCCATGCTGGGGCTAGGTCTAAAGTAAAGAAATATACAGCCTGCCAGAGCCTATCAGTCTATAGATTCAATCGAAAGGGGGGCCCTGAATAGTATCCCTGTAGGTTTGAGGCAGCTATTTCTTTTTTGTATGCAGGGGGTCCCAGAGGGGTGGTGTATATTGAGTTTGTTTTGAAAGCGATGCTTCCATTAGATGGGAGTCAGTCATCTGGTTCAGTGCTAACACTGGCAGAATGCCTGATTCAGCATCACTCTCTGGGCAAGTGTGATGGAACACTGCGCCATTCAAAAGGGACTTGAACATCAAATCATCCAAAACTGTGAATGAATGACCATGAATACCTGCATTTTTCATTACTGGATTTAATCTTATATACAGTATGTTGAGTGAAATAACTTTTAAGCCATCACTTTTAACAGTATTGTCACTATTCAGTTGCCTCTCACCCTTTCCTATGTGCCGTTACATTACAGAGTAAATTATTTACTTACATGTACTCTGCAGCATTTTTGTTTCGTAACTAACACCTCCTCTCCACTAGTCTGTGCTGTAGAAGAGGAATAAGATCTGAAGTGGGTTCCAGCTGCCTGTCCCTCTTTGATATAATAATCAGGGTGCATGATGTAGTGTTTGAGCCAGGGAATAAACACATTAATAAACATTATGCCATAATAACAGATTCAAAGGTGCTTATTGCTTTGAGTCAGGCTCTAATTTAAATTACTTTTTGTCAGTGTTTTGTATCCATTATTTTGAATTTCTGACCCTTTTGCCCACTGACAGCCAGTCAGTCTCCCAATGAACTTGTGTATTATAAAAACAGATTAAGCCACTCTTTTTGTGTTGTTGATTTGCATTGCATATATAATGGATTAGCAAAACCCGAATGGAGTCCTCATGGTCTCTTTTGGCCCATCCGATCTGTCTGGCCATTCAGGCAGAGCCCTCTCTTTGCAAAGTCGGTTCAGAGCAAATTGTTTTTTTTGTTTTTTTTTAATGCCAAATGCAAGCTTATTCAGTGCAGTCCTCGTAACTTCAATGGATTTTATACAGCCCAGAATAGCTGGTTTATGCAAATTGTGCTTCCACATCCACAAAAGATATCAAAACAAATTATGAGACTGAAGTGTTATTACTGAAACAAACAAGTGAGTGAACAACTGAATAAATTAATTAATGCAGATACATAGAATAATGACCACCCTCAGTGGAAGTACTGAAGGTGCAAATACTGTACAGCTCTGGAGACCACGTCAACTATGAGTCATGGTCAAGGTCTGGACCATAATTCTCAACAGCTACCTCTATAGCCTTCTCCCTTAATTTCTCTCTTTAAAAAAAAGGCACCACTGTAAATTTGGCATGTTCTGAGTCAGCACAAAAGCAATGCCATGTAACAAAAATGGGAACTTTTCTTCACACCACAACCTTTTCCCGCAAGCTTGAAGATGCCCAAAGATTTGTCTTCTATCCAATGTCTGTAATAGGTGCAATAACATAAAAAGATGAACAATATAAATTTCAATTATGAGCCTTGCAGGTTTTTGCAGAAGCTGTGCAGTGAACCATACACCTTTGTACTATACAGCATACTGTGTTTTGTCTTAAAACAATGGACAAATCATTTCTATATCTATAGCATCTAATCCATCTGCTATATTTGTCATTTTGTCTGTCTGTTTCTCTGCAGTGGATGCCATAGTGTCACCTCTTGTTGTGAAGACAAAGAGAGCATGGCATAATATCTGGGCAACTGACATTTGCACATAAGTCTTAATTTATAAGCTTTTTTCCAATTATAATGATTGTTATTACTGTATTTACAGGGGGAAGACCACAGTTGGTCCACTTGTCCACATATTGTTTTTGTGAAATTCTTAGGACAGTGAGAAAGAGAAAGATTAGGACACACAGGTGCACTTGTAGATTGTGTTAAGAGCAGTTACAGTATATATTTAGTGGAGCATATGGATATTTACAAGCAGAGTGGGCTTCACTATGTAGTGTTACATAAACCATAACAGCTATAGGTCAGGTTTCACTTCAGGTGTTTTCAGACAGAAAGTAAAGCAAATTTCTTCCTCACATAATTTGTCTACATTTGACCACTGGACTGTTTGTGCAGTCTGTGTTGATTCGCTCCAAACAGCCAATATACCAACTGTACAGACATTAGCCTGCAACAGACGCACAGCGTATGTGTGTGTGTGTGAGGGAGAGAGTGTTTCTATGTAGTTTATGAAGTAGATTGGTAAAGACCAGGGATATGTGCGAATATTGGAAACATTTGAAGCGTACAGGTCGCATCACTCTGGCTGAATCTTCATCTAATCACATCATTTGATTGACTCTGTATGTAATCGCAACCACCGCTAAAACCGTCTCAACATACAGAAAGACTTTTTTTTTTTTTTCAAGACTGCCAGACTGTGTTGAAAGTAACCTGTAGTAATATTAGAATGTTTTATGTTCAGTATTTTTCTTAAACATGAAAAGGTCATGTGCAACACAGTAAAAATTACTCTTACCTGACAACCATCTCCAGAAAATATTGATGAATCCCATAAAAAGTCATATTTTTGAATGAGATCAATATACTTACACTGTACTTAACAGGGTTCAGTATCCATCCATCCATGCATCTGTCTATTCCCATCTATTCTAAAACTGTACAGCAGGATGTAATTCTGTCTTGCTGTCTTTTAGTGCAGTGACTCATAAGCAGTGTTACAGAACATTTGTAATGCCAGTTGTGCTTTACAGCCTTGGTGCTCCATGCATAAAATGAACTCTCTTTTTCAATGAACTGTTATGCAAAAGAGGAAGTGCAGGTAGGTTGTCTGAAAAGAAAACACAACACACTCTTGGTCTCCTCTATGAGAATATCAGTTTATTCTGATTCCTACTGTGACCACCTTTTTGCTCAATCTATAATTAAATTCAAACTTAAAAGCCAAGTGCTGTGCAAATGACCCGAGGGTGATGCTGACTTTTTGTTGCACTTTAAGTGGGCATTTATTAATACATGTCTGTGTTTTCACAGTTTTCAAAAAACATTTTTGTAAGAGACTTTTAACTTCAAGGCGCACTTTTCCCTTAAAGGTTCAGGGATAAAGAAAGGCATCATGCTTATTGCATGAGAGCCACTTCTTCTTTAATTAGAGAGCTTGCCTTCATTTATTTACGAGGCATTCATGGGAGCATTTGTGATCTGTAATTAAAAATATGTATCACACCTCTTAGTTTAAATTATAAAGAGCAGCTGAGGTCCCCCACTAACCAGATGTTTGGTTAAAGCACTCCAATTGCATGCATGCATAATATGTGACAGAGAGGATTGACTCAGAGCTTACAAATCTTGACTTCTTCCCATTTACCTGGCTCTAAAGCTGATTTCAGTCGACAAACTCTTTTGATGTAATTGCTAGTTCCTGTGGCGGATTACTTTTTGTTCACCTGAATATAGGATGATCTCAAAAAGGATAAAATTCTTACAAGTATCTTACGGATATTTTTGCGAGCTTTCTCACCTTGTTAGAAGGAAGACAGAGGAAGTGGATCAAATTATAGTGAGTCAGAGGCTCACATACTGTAACTTGAATATTAAAGGTCAAGCAGGCTCCTACTGTCTCTCTTGACATGGCTTTTAGACAGTTCTCTCTCTCTCTCTCTCTTTTTTTAAAAAAGAGCTTTTTTCTTGTTTTAAATTGCACCTTAGGCTCCTGGGGAGATTCTTCCCTTGTTGCCATTTTAGATGTGTAGACATGTTGATATGTTCATTCTATAGATGTGTAGAATAATATTTTCTACTTACGTCTGGAATGGCTCTGGATATAAATTACAAATACTAAAAAAAAGGACTCTGAACTTTGCAGAATTATGCAGTTTTTTTTTTTGTTTGTTTTTTTTTAACATTATTACCTGTAAGTCCAATATTAAATCACATATTGACCTTGTCTTTGGTTCATAAATGCAGCCACAGACTTCAGCTCTGTGCCACTCAGCTGTTAGTCGGTAGTGTCAACATGTACACTGAGATTGACTGCCCATGGTTATACTGTACTGAACTGTTTTACAGTTTTAGTAACTAAAAGAAATGGCTGAAAGCGGTTGAAAGAGACATTAAACTGTAAAGTTTTGATTCTGTAGGTCAAACAACAGTGTCACGTGTCTTGGAATTGTGCCATTCATTGTTAAAAAAAACCCAAAAAACTAGCATTGCATCTCTTTTTTCACTTGTGTTATAATTATGCCATCATGTTGCAAAGTCAGTGCTGTCAAATTCTTTACCACATGAATGTTTAGCATGAACTTCATATTGACAGCAATAAGAAAAGTAAAGCCTGTGGTGCTTTTTGTCTCGCAGTCATTTTTATTTATTAATTTTTTTTTTCTGTGGCACATGAAGAGCAGGCTTTTAATCAGCCTTATTAATCCAGCTGGCCTGCAGAGATGCCATGACTTCCTTGTCTTTAAAGAACTAATTATTATAACGAGCATTGTCAACTTTTGTATCACAAAGCTCTATCAGGCTTTCAAAGTCACTGACCAATGACAAGTAACTGTTTTCTTTTTAACATGGACCAAAAAAAAAAAGGTACTGTGAACACGAGGACAATCTCTGACAAATTACGTTATTCAAGGTGAGACAGTGAGGATATCTCTGTGAGGCCCTGAAGTAAACATTGTGTACATCATGTCAAGTGTGGCCCTAAGATACATATATTTCTACAGACATTTGCATAAATGTGTAGCAGTTGTCTTTGCACTGTGATATGATGGTGCATTACAAATCATATGTCTGTACAACAATTTGATCATCCTATGAAAGGAAAATGAAGGAAAATGTTTGCCAATCACTGAATGTATACACTAAGGTATACAGCATGTTTATGTTCTTATGTGTGTCTTGCAATAATAGTTATTTTACACAGTACATTTTACTGTAATGCCACATCTGCTACTAAAATATTATATTAGAGCCCAAACTCTGAGACTACTACATTTACATGTTGTCTTCAAACATACATATCTTAAGACCTTATCCCAAAACTATCTCTGATTACATCGCCATGGGCAAAAATCCTCAACATTAAATGAAAAAATAATCATCTCTTTTTTTCATATTTTTATCATGTGAGTGTTCAAGTTTAAGTAATGACTGTTACAGTAACCCAACAAAGTGAAAAAGCAAATCAGGTTTTATGAAATATCCCAAACGCTGTGCTTTGAATGTCAATGTGGATTTACCACACTTAGCTTTCTCCTCTTTGAGATCAAGCTGTTCTTTTGTACTTGTTTATCTTCAGGATCTGTGTTCCCTTCAGCTTCTCTGTCATCTTACCTGCGCAGTGTGTGTGTGTGTGTGTACGCAACAGTCACACAGGGAGTGTATGACACTGTTTTCTCATATGAATCATAGACATTCATGTTCAGTCAGCAGAGTATCACATCTTGTTTATTCTAGGTCTGAACGTGAACATAATGTTTCTGGGTATACTGTTCTGTCGTGTCTGTACGTTGACATGCAATTCTGACATATAAGAGGATTTTGATTGAAATTACTTTCACTGTTGGTTTGCATTCAACTAGAATCTCTAGGTATGCAAATTTGCTTCCTCTATCATCACTAACAAATAACAGCATTTGCCATGAATGACATTTCATTACCAAATACATTTTAACAACAGTTGACAAAAGACAACAGGAGCATATTGTATGTATGCAGAATATTTCAACATGTCAACACGCCTTGTCATTGGGGAACTGCTTTACTTTACAGGCTTGTAATGCATAACACACTCAATGGCAGAACCTCTGTGGGAGTGTTGGTTCAGCAAACTGAGGTAGGACCAACACACAGATCATAAGTGGCTAATGAGAGTTCCACACAGAGGCAATGTCCAACCAGGATCTGTAGGAGGTATCCAGAAACAGGCTGCAGGAAATGACCCTTGCTTATTCACAGCAGAATTTTCAACAGAATTACAAAGCCCTTCACAACAGCAAACTAAAAAAAGAAAAATCAAAGTATTACGTTACAGAGAGTTCAAAAGAAGGATCAAAATGTTGATGCATCTGTATAAAAAGACCATCAGAGATTGATTTTACGATGTAATATGTACACATTTGAACAGGAGGGGGCTTAAAGTTTGTAATATAACTTCTATTTTTAATATATGCTTCGCAACAGACAGAACCTTTTCTGGCCCATTTTGCTTAGCACCACACCCATTAGTACAACTGATTTGATCAGCAACATCTTAAAATATACTCAATTTAATATGTATCCACTGGTGTTGATAGTCTAAATACGGAGGTTTAAGCAAGCTCTAGCTTTTCTAGCTGTTTCTACAGAGCTCTTTGAGGATATTAAACTTTTATATATTAGCCATGATTTTCCTACATTACCGACTCAATGATTCAACAATTCCTTGATTCCAGAAAATGCCATCTTTTCTATAATTCACAGACAAAGTAAAACTCCATGTTTCATTCTTAATGAAACACACAGGGCTCAGTTACTGGCCCTTGCCTCAGTAATACATCATGTTAACTGGAGAATGAAGGAAGAATAATGGTTGTGCCTGTTGCTGCCACAAATCTGGGGATTCATCAGTGAAAGCCAAGATGAATAGGCTGCCCCACCTGACTTCAAATTTCTCTGTGATGGAGACACTTTTATCCACTCGCCTTCTTTTAGCATGAGAGCTGCTTTGTACCTCATCCCTGCATCCCATATGCAACTTAACAACCCCACTTTGTCAGGTTGGATGTGATGAGGAGATGGCTTTATTTACATAAAGTTACGTGAAGAAAACATGCAGAAAATCTTTTCACATACACACTTGAGCTAAGCAGGTGCTCAGATATTTGACAGAACACAGATACCAGCTGGTTATGTCCAATGGTAATCTTTTTGTTTTGGGGGTTTATTTGACTAAGTATAGGGGGAATTCATTTTCTATGTGGCATATTTCGTAATTCTGAAAAAGCACTCACGTGTAGAAAGTAGAAAAGCCAATTTTTAAAGACAACTTTGAGCCTCAGGATCCATAATGGTTTTCACATACCTAACATGAAATTACTGACCTCTGCATGAAATTTTCCCATCTGCTTTACATATCTCCAAATATTTAATTGAATTCATGAAATAAGATTTAATAGGTTTCAGGGACAACTTCTTAATGCATATTTGATGGTATTCCTTTGTTGCCTAAGATAATTCAAGGCCACATTGATATAAGGAAATATATAATACTTCTGGGTATATTGTTTACTCATTATGCAGGTAAACCTTAACTACCAGGCCACTGGTAGCAGTGACTATCTCACAGTATATTGGCAATACAAAATGCATGCATTTGCCCATTTACCATGGCCTCATCCAGGAAAGCCAACAGATCCATAGATATATGTACAGTATCTGGACCCATTAATGATATCCAAATTTAGTTAGACACATCTGCAGGCCTATTGAGGACAATTCTGCATCATTATTTGTGTCATTAGAGACCCGAACAGGAGGTAGGTCTTGGCCTAAGTAAAGACAAAATGGTATAAAATGGTAAAAATAGAACATTATTTACTTTCCCAGAAGCAGAACTGTACTGTTTTTGGCAGGTGTTCATATTTTCTGAAACTGACTATACATACAAGTGGTAACAAAAGAGAATGACAAGTCCCATTGATCATTGCTTGATTTTGGAAAATCACTGTCCTGACACCATTGTAACCTCATTGGTGTGGCGATTTAGAGAGGATAACTGTAAAACCTCCTTCACAGTGGAATATTATATATAAGCATTGATTTTGTATTAAGCATTTACTGTTTCATTAATACAGGTGCTGAGAATGTTCTTCATTTAACTGTGCTAGAAAAGAACAACTATTGCCCAAAATAATAATGCTACCAATCAGGTAGAGTTCTAATTGGGAATGCTGAATGTGGTCATGGTAAGTTATGTCATGAATAATATTCTAGTGTACGAAGAGGGAAACAACTTTTGTCACTCAAAACAATGACCTTGCTCATACAGATTTCCCTCTAATTGAACATTTTAAATGTAGTTTCTCAATCAGACTGGTGGTTCTGTTACGTAAGTCTGCAAATGGTCGTGTTTGAATATTCACTGTGGTGTTTTACTAGGGCAGCTGCAAGCAGAATTGCAGAATCATGAGGCTACAATCAAAATAAAGAGGTTTTAGAAAAGAGGTGGTCATTGTTAGCCAAATGAACCATAGCAATAACATGAACAACTGAGTTGTGCAAACTCCGAACTGAATGTCTTTTTAACACTCTGCAAGAGGTACAGAAGAGACTGTAAGTGTCAGACCTAGCCTAGTCAGTGCTGGTAAAATGACATTTCTATTAAACAGTGGAACTTATATCATTCAGTCAGAACTGTCAAAAAAAGTTAACATCTATACAGTCCAAAACTTATTCCATGGTTTTACCTGTCTACAGCTGTCAGCACGTTTCTTCATCTTTCCCTGTCTGTCTCTTTCCAAATATTCTCATGAATCCAGTGTGATATATTTTAGAAATGTGCTTTATGAGCCTCCCATCTTTCAGCGATGAACATACATTTGCTTATTAATTAGCAAAAATGAAAAAAGGTATTGTTTTCCAAAACCAATAATCAATAATCAAACCTGATATTTATTAAGGTTCTCAGAGGACATGCTGTGCTTCTCTTGTGTGTACAGTCTGAATTTCATAGCTATATATGCTTTTGTGTCTGTCACTGTTTCCCTCATATTATGTGAGAGAGAAAGAAACAGTCTTGATGCAGCTTTAATCTTGCCTTGGCGACACATTTCACAAAGACCGCTTTTACATGTTTATTTTTTGAAATTCAAAATGACTGTCACACTCCTTTTCTTTTCCTCTCCTTGACTTCACACTTGTATTCATTGCAATTAAGACAAGAGCGTTCAGGCGTATAGATTAGAGGGACTAAATATTTAATTAATAGGATGGTACATATACATACTTTGGGTGCATGCTGATGAGTTTGTTTATTAAATACTGCTGTTTAATTTGAAGAGTTTGAGGCCTCGTTTGGATATGTATTAGCAGGGGCCAGACACGGCAGGAAAGAACTGTGAGAATGCTCTCTTTCTTTGCCTTTTAATATTTTGATGACATTTAGGAAAGGGAGATTTTGTGCTGTCATTTCCTCAGTAATCAGATATGACTGGATGTGATCGCTGGAGATGGTGATGTCATCATCGTCAGACGTGCACTAAAGCCACCGCATGTCTTCTTCATGTCATCAAATCATGGTCGCGCTTGTTAACGAGAAGCCCAGTTGTCAGTCAGTACCTACACTTCTACTGAAGCTACATCTGACCTGCTTACTATTAGCATGCTGCTTTTTTGAGCAAAAAAAAGAAGAAGATAAATAACAAAGTAATTCCTGATCACTCAAGAAACAATAATAAAAAAGACTTTTGTAATTGCATACAGCAAAACCATCATCCTTGAGGTATTGTTTGCCTGAGGGGAAACATAAATGAAAATATGGGGAAGTAATTATGAAACACACAAAGAAGCAGCAGTAGTTTTGAAGCACAAAAAACAACAACAAACAGTTCAGACTGTGATATTTTAGTCACATTACTGACTAGTTTGGGTTTTGTTTCTTCCTGTTTTTTTCTACTGAACCATGAAGGTAAAATTGCACTGCTTTACTGTTTGTACTTGCTGTGGCACCAGGATTTGCTCACGGACAGCAATCAATGTGGAGTGTTCCACAGCTGAAAACCCTGCAGATAAACACAATAAGACAGGCTGATGCACACTGATGGGATTACTCTGTTGTCGCCATGGTGAACACGGCCTCATTAGATGTGACCTTCTCTTGGGCCAGAACAAAGGCCTTCAGAGATATTATAAGACATTGTTGTGTGCTACTTCATTTTTACCGTGTCTCTGTATTTTTAAACATTTTGCCCGTAAGTTATAATCTTGTAGTGTAGTGAGTAGCTCTGGAGATGGTGGAAGTACTATACACAATCTAGATAAAGTTTGTTTGTTTTTTTGTCAGCTAACAGGTACAGAATTTTGTTTTTGTTGGGTTTTTTTTTTTGTTTGTTTTTTGTTTTTTGTTTTTTGTTTTTTTATACAGTGACATTGTAGATTCCAGTATGTGATGAGTCAGTTTGTGTAGTGAAAGAGAGAATTGTGCTGCTATTGTAGAGTTTCTTTGTTGTGCATATTTGTTCAAGGGTTCTTTTATTTCTTCATTTAAACAGATCCACAACTTAAGCCCGTAGCATCCCTCCACACAGACACTGAAAATCAGGGCAACTGGGTTCTCTGAAGTGGCCATAGGTGTGGATGAGGTTGTGAGTTATTATTTCTGCCTGTTCTGTGTTGGACTGGTGACTCATCCACATTGTTCTCCAGACCTCAACACAAAATCTTTAATGCCCAAGCCTAAAACAAATTTGTGATTTGCTCATAAAAATTCATAATTAAAACTCATGCTCAGTTCATCAGTGGTGGTTTTCAGTCCTTCGTATGTGTCTGTGTGAAAGAAATAAAACAAAAAAACAAAACAAAAAAGACACAGCACAACTTGTAGAAGTAGTATCTTCACAGCCTCACAATAAAATTACATAGGTAGATATCACGAAGCAGGTGAGGGCTGTTAGATCTTGCGGAGAACTCTACATTGCTAAAAGTAAGCAGTTTGATTCAAGACTTTTCACTTTAAAGCAAGGTTTCAGCCAAGGAGAAGGAACACCAAGGCCTCAGGAGGAGGCTGCCAGTGTGCACTCCCACACCAGGCACATCAGTGCTCTCATTAAAGATGTGTTGTCTCTGGCATCATTCTAGATGGGAGCACGAACATCATGCCCAGCAATTTACTGGCTGATAATTGGTAGGCAACCTCTCTGGGGTCCATATTATTTTGTATTGGAGAATCTCAGCCTTATGAAAATTCTGTAATTACATAATACACAGAACATTCACAAGTCATTAATTGGAACAGCATTTATATCAACAAAATGTCATTTTTTTAATCAGTTAAAGCAATTCAAGGTTTTTGATGGGTTTCTCAGTTCATTCTGAAACTCCCAGGGTGATGCTGTTATGATGCTGCTGCAGGAAGCTGACAGTTGATGTTGCAGTTTAGATAAGGTTATATTATTACTATTCTGCCCAACTAATGGACTATCATACCTTATTTTAAACATAGTCTGTAATACTCAGTGGTTGGGACTAAGTTTTACTGAGAGCCAAAGTAAACATAGCCATAGCTTTGAGGTTCACGTTTGGGTTGAGGTTTGCGCTGAGAGTGTAATTCTGTCTGAGAGTGAAGTTTAAAAAAGCGGATGTTAAACTTGAGTGATCTCACAAAGTGAAGGCCCCTATGGTCCATTAAGACATCAATGGTTGCCACTCCCAATTTCTGAGTTTTTAAAAGCTCAATTACATTAAGAGATACTTTTGATATGAACATAAAAGCAAATGACTCCATTATATGAAAGGGTGGATAGTACTACCAAACCCACTGAGGATTAACTCCCAACTCTGCAATTCTGCACAACTTTGAGCAGGTTTAAAAGATAGCATATGATTTTTTTACTTGCACTGTGCCTTTTCAGAAGTTTCAAGTTTTGAATCCCTTTTGCTGTTGTCAGAATAGATCTTAAAAGGTAAAAAACTCAACTCTTGGAATACGAAATATCTAATACTGCAAGGTTTATTTAAATTTAAACAATAGACATTTTTCTGAAGTGTATATTTTGTAAAATCATTATGTCAATATCCTTAAACTCCCTGAGTGAATTCTCCTTCCTGCTCAGTCATTGGGTGTTTTTCCTCCACACCCAAGCCTTAGCATAAACTGCTGTGCAGCAGTGATTGATTCAATGTAGACTGTCAGATGTGCTCTGTTTCCACACAGTGCTGATTTGCTGAACAGTCACTTTGTGTTTAAAAGGGTACAGCAAATTGGGAGATTGAAACAAGCAGTCTGCCTTACAACCAAACTGCTTTCATGTATGTTTGTCATTTTCTTCCTCCTCCACCATCTGTGATTTATTATATCATGTCTCTTCTGGCCTTTTGGCCAGATTGTAGCAAGCTTTGAGCTTTTCTTGTCCTGAAAAGGGAAATAGAGGATAACAACGCCATAGTAATCATGCAGGGTTAAATTCATGTGGGTAATTTTAAGGCTCTAAATCGCTTAACATTTTTATTTTAATTGGCCTCACCAGTGGTCAACCAGTGCTGTGGATTAGTACGTGACATGTAATGCCTGCAAGTTATTTTAGTACAACTGTCACGTAATAAAAAATAAGCAGCAGTACCAACTGACTTGTCATTTCTACACAGACTTAGCTTTTCACAAGAAATGCTTGGCTTTTTGTTGCTGAGGCAATTGGTCTAAGACAATACAGTGAGCTTTCTTTTCTTTCTTTTTTCTTTCTTTCTTTCTTTATTTATTTATTTCTTTATTTCTTTTTTTCTTTCTTTCACTGTCTCACTTTGCACTGGGGTCAAACAGAAGATTGTATCAGCATGCTGCATGGCACAGAGGATTTGGACTCTATTTGATTCGGGAGACCGCTAGGATCAATTTCAACCTGGCCGGCTCACTGCTTGGGTAGCTTCTGTGGCTGCCAGTTCAGGGCTCTGACCTGGATTACAATCCTCAATCAATGGGACTCAAAGCAAGCAAGAGATAGAAACTCAGTCCTTTAGCATATACACTCATGCTCATTTTTTATTGCCACTTTTCTCATTTCAAATGTCTTTTCTCCCAAACATCTGATGGTGGAAGTACACATACATTGGTGTCCACATACTGCGCATGCATGCATGTAGGCTCCCATATTGTCTTCATGGTAGTACTGGATTTATCCACAACGAATATTAAGGCATAATGGAGTAAAAAGAACTGCTCTACACCTCGGTGTGGTGTGTGACTGCATTAACATTAGCTACAGGGAGCAGTTTGAATCCTCAAACCATATGTCAGTGTGACAGAATTTGTTGTGTGGTGCATCAAGTGGTCCATTACCAGAGATAATGCTATACATAGTATACATAGTAATCCATTTCTCTTTCTCTCTCCTTATGTTCTGCTGTGCATCCTGATGACCTTCCATTGGCTCCTTCCATAGGTAAGTCAGTGTGTATTTTTTCAACATTATCTATCTATCTATCTATCTATCTATCTATCTGTCTGTCTATCTGTCTGTCTGTCTGTCTGTCTGTCTGGTCTATGTGCTTGATAGCTGATACCTGTTGAGATCTGATAGTAGCTGTTGGCATAGTCATTGATTACTTCTGGTTGAGAGATTAGTAGTTAACAAATACAGAAATTGTATAAACATTTACACAGTGGAAATGTCCTCCAAAGAAAGCTGAAAGGAATCATAATAACATTTTGCAGACTATTTCAGATAGAAACATTCCTGTTCTAGTTTACTGTCATGACAAATACAGTTGCCCTTGGTGTAATGGCTCCTTTCAAAGCAGCTGTGCTGCCTAATCAGAAGGTTATAATTACAAATTACAAACGCAAACCTCAGCTGTGTGATTAGAGTAAAAGGACCCAGGTGAAAGACTATTGTCCAGGGTTATCTATATACATTTGACAACACACAGGATGATTCGAATATGTTCAGAGGCCAGGCGTGTCAGAGACAGTGACAGGTTTAACCAGCAGTTCATGAATCTTGCAATGTGGTAGGAGCCAGCAGTGGCATCTCTTACAGTGTGGTAATGTGTGTATGCAGAGGTGTTTGATCATCAGTTGCTGATAAGAGTTCGCATGTCTTATTGTTCTTTAGAGATAGTATGTATCAATGTTGTAGTCAAGATTTTAAATTAACTTCAAGTGTTGTGGAATTATTTAGAACAACTAACTGACTTTTGGTGCGTTGTTATATCAAGGATGAAACATACAGACAGTTTTGGTTTTGTGATGTTGCTACTCTATGCAGCGTTGTAGAGAGTTACTCCTGATAGTTACTCTAAAGCAGTCTTTATATTCAGTGTTTCCTAAAATGTTAATTCATTTTACTGAGGCATTGTTTGGATAACTTTGGTTAAATGGAACCAACTTATTTTCCAAAACAACAACAGCAAACCCCACAACTGGTTATTTATATGGATAAGACATTCTCCTCAAACAGAAACATCAGTTGTTATATCCTACACAGAACGTATGCACTACATCATGGCCTCCAGTTAACATACTAAAGATAGTCAAAAATGTCAGGGTATGATATTGTTTGTGTGTGCCGCATTATGTTGCACTGCTGCCACACTATCATGAGCGCTGTAAACCCTGCCACTCACGCATCGGGTTATTGTAAAAGATCAGAGGGTTCAGGTAGCATCGAGTGCCTGTGGATGGATGGGTGCTTTGAGGCAGACAGCAGCCATGCTTTATGGCTCCTTGGTTTTTGAGTGGCAATGCCGGAGTGAAGTGTGTTGACTCTACAATGATCACTCTGGGCTGCTGATGCAACCCCTGACGGCAGACACTCTTGCTTTCATGCATTTGGCACGTGTATGTGCACAACACAAATAACCTAGCTTCTCAATCGCGGACTAATAACCACCAAGTCAAGTCAGGTGAAATTGATGGGTTTTTTAACTAAACAATTTTCAAACCAGTTTCAGAAAGCGTTAACTGTAGGCAGTGCCAATGAAGGATGAACACACCAGGACAATATGCACCACCCCCCACAAAAAAAAAGTACAGATGAAGAAAGAGTCAGGGAGATTTTGTCATTTTCCAATCCCATCCGGGTACTGACAAAAAAAATAAGCACTTCAAGGCAGCCAAAGCTGAGATTGTTGCAGGTGCTTTCTTATGCCGTTAAACTTTCCCATCACACATCCCTTCTCTTTAAATAGGACAGAGGAGAAAGAAAGCAACAGAGGGAGAGGGAGGTTCAAGGACAGAAAGGGGAAATGTGATTGATCTAAAGGGAGATGTGTCTGGCCAGGCTCTCAACTATACCCCCCCACCAACCCTGTTACAGCCCATAGATCCAGCCGTCCTACCTAAGTCAGGGTGATGGAGGACCTTGTCTGCTTCTGTGCTGCAGTGAGAAAAGAGAGGGGGAGAGTGCAATTGTACAGGCAGTTCTGGACAAGTCTGGGAGTCGGCTGACACAGACAGTAACCTAACAAAGTTGAGGTTTCAGGGCCAAGTCTAATAATATCAGATTTTTGCTTCATATTAGAACACATTACATAGATTGGTGCCGTAAGTGCAAATAATATTGAAGTTAGAAATAGTTTCCTAAGTAATTACAAGATGGTTTGTGATGAAATAGCCTTTAGATAGCCATTCATTTTGTCTGAAGGTGGTATACAGAATTTTAAGCTCCACAGAAAAGCTGTATCAAAGTCTAGGGTACCCTTATTCTTGTCACTTTGGACCTGTGTAATATCTAATATCACAATTTGTGTGTATATATTGCATATATTTATATGCATGTTTATCTTCTAGGCACTACAATCAACAATACATTCTCATTTCATGGTTTATTGAAACAGTGCAAAGAGATAATGCTTAATATCAACCTTGGAATACACAAGCTCACTCCGTTTTCACAGAAATAATAGACTAGGTCCACCAATTCTTTTTTTTTTTTTTTTTTTTTTTTTTTTGGCAGCTGAAATACATGAAATACGGCCTAAATGATCTGCCCTCCCACCACAAGCCATACATCTTGGGGATTCAAGCAGAATCATTTACTGCCAGAGGAAGGGCGGATGTGGCTATGAGTAGGAGTGGATGAGCCGGAATGTGTTCTTGGGCTGCAGTGGGGGGGTGGGGGTGGGGGTGGCAGGGGTGACTTCACTCATTTAGTTCCTCTTTTCGAAATGAATGTGGCCCCATTTTGCTCCTCATGCGGTAAGACTCCATTGTGATGTCCAAGAACCCCACCCCCCCTCCCCGACAGTGACTTTGTGAGTGGAGTGCTTCACTATGTGAGTGATTAGCAGGAGAAGGTGTTCTTAGATTTAATGGCTGCCAACTGAAACAAAGGGACAGAGGAGGTGACCAAAAGAGCTCACATGCTGGCAGAGAAGCAATAATTAGGGATGTAAGAAAAGTGAATGAATGAGTACCATTCTCCAAAGTGTAGAAGGTCAGAGGAGGACATTTTTTGAGAGGAAGTTCCTTGCTGGTGGATGATGGCTGCTTAAAGAAGAGAAGGGCACCTCCTTGTTAGGGTGAGGAGAGGGTTTGGTCTGGCCCTGGATCCACTCCAGTGTGCCTTCTGGCCGTCCCTGAGGGAAGAGGATACTCTGATAACTGCTGGCCAACCTGTGGACAACCTTGGCATCACTAATGAGCCTGGTGGGTCTGAACTTCTGCAGCAGACTGTAACCCAGGCAACAGGCTAACTACCACATGCTCCCTGAGATTGTTTACAAAATGACAAGTGGCTGAGGTGAGAGTCTGCTGCTAAATCAGATGTCGTTAGCCTCAGCTGAACTGACAGGGGCTTTATAACATAACACTATTACCTTTATTCTTCACGCATTTGTATATATTTGTTTGTTTATTATCATTTTTTATATCTGTCGTTTTGCTGCATTTAAAGCAAAATACTCTAAAATTATAAATCACATCAAGGGGAGTTCAAGCCCCTGTGTTTCTCGCTCTCTCATGGTCTTTTTGATTCTTTGCTTATTGTTCTTTTTGTTCTTTGTTTTGCCCTAAAATTATCCATTATTGTAAGACCACAAGTCCTTGAGTAATCAAATTTGATGGAATTTTTTATTCATCCACTGCAAGCACTGCAGAGCAGACAAATAGAAATGTGGTATTTGCTGTGAATTCCAAAGTGTGACAGATTACGTTTGAGTTGTGCTGCACAGTGCCAACAGCAGATATCATACCTTAATACAATATTACCTTTATAAATAGCTTACAAAGAATCTATCTAGCTGATATGCAATATTTCCTCACAAATTGCTGAATCAATTATTTATAGTACCATTATCAAATTAGAAAACTATGCAGGCCAACTAATGATAACTAGTCATGCTTACTTCATTGTTGGGCCAACATTACCTTAAACCATGCCACCCATAGGGCTGGCTGTGGTTGTGTGTTGGGCTTCTTGCAGCCCCAGCTGAAGCTCTTGACACACACATTCTAACACGTCATTCATGTTGATGTGTTGCTGGTCTTTAAAACACCTACCTTTGCTCACGTTGAGTCACTGCTCTCAATGTGTGAGCTTCCATCTGGAGGAGAAGGTTTGTTGTTTTTCATGTCATGCCTGCCACATGTTAGCTAGTCAGCTAATTGCCAGCACATTAACACATACTAACATACGCATGCACACTCACTCTTCCTCCTGATATACAACAAAGTGATACCATAAAGAGTTAAAAAAAATGTAGAAACTAGAAAAAGAAGAAAAACACAGATGCTCTTACTCATAAATGTCAGTCCCACTCTAAAATTGTTTGCTTTCTGCAGCCCTGTGAAAAAGACTTTAGGCTAAAACTATAGCCATATCAGGTGCAAATCTTACTCTGCTATATTATATACCATGACAAACTATTTCCCTAATTTTTCATCAGAGTAATATATTTGTGTTTAACAAGCAAAAATCCATCCATCAGTAATAGATGAGAATCTCTGGGTTCTCTCATACCAGCCCATGTGATGAAACACATCCAGTGACAAAATATCACAAAGTGATGTGTTTTGTGTATTTGAAAAATGATTATGCCACAAGCTGTTGGACATTTTGTGCTGTAGTAGATGGAGGGGAAAGTGCTTCTTTGCAAGAATTAGCTTCCTTTGCCTCCAGCTGTCAAGAAAAGAAAAGAAATGATGATGTCAAAGAGTGGCCAGCTGTCAGAACTAATAGTGATAGCATCGTTGTTAAAGAAGAAGTGAAACACAGTGTACTGGAAAAATAGCAATTTAGACTGAAATATTACTTCCTGTCAATCAGTGTTCTTAATATAGGTTGTGGATCTACATTGTTTCACTTGGTCCAGCGTTTCACAGTTGTTTTTGTCAGTTGTAATGACAGTAATGTCAAATAACTCACAGCTCCTGGTGTCTGTGTCACAACTGTGGTTTGGTAACTTCAATTTCATGACTCTTTTCTTTTTGTTTTTCTTTTCTTTTTTTTTTTTTTTTTTGGCTACACTGCAGTGCATCTGATATGTCAAGGCTTGCCAAGCAAGCCACACCACTTGATAATACACCCTGGTAGTGAAACACATCAGCACCTTGGTCATGTTGTGAGCAGAAATGTGTTGGTAGTGTGGGTGCAGTAATGGTCAGCACTCACTGCTCTGTCTGAGGATGGTATGAGCTCTGTTTCTTTGGGAATGTAAGGAATAGCTCAAGTCTCTGGGTGTCCTCCAGCCTTACACAGCCTTAGTGATTGGGTGACGAAACTTTCAGAGCTAAAAATATGCACCTTTCCAGTGCTAACGAGCCATGAATGATGTTTCTGGCATCAGTACAGAAAGAGGTATTTAACCGCAGCCATGTTGCTAATTTGCACAGCTCCCCCCTGGTTCCAATAGCTTTAGGGCATCTTGTGGTATACAGATCTCATTTGTCCATGCACTAGTGATGACTGTAAAGTTGTTGAAGACAATGATATTTGAGAAGTTAGGCTACAACTAAAGTACCTTGTACAGGAAAATAGGTGTCCATTGCTTGTTGCTTACATTTCTGTTTACCTATAGGAGTTTAAAATGTTGCCCTCAGTTGGTATCTGTGTATGTTTACTGTCAACACAGAACCACTGAATCTCCTAGAAATGGTTTTCCCAGTTACATTGTGACGTGATTGCTGCTTGGACCGTTTTTGGAGTTAATGAGACTTTACTGCTACATATCGCACCTTAGTATACACCATGTACACCATGTATGTAAATGTATTGAGTAGTTTGAATTTTTCAGTACTGAGTGTTGCAGAGCCCTCAGGCCATACCAGTGCCTTGCACACTAACATGATATGCTAGTATCAAATAGAAGCAAAACAGTATGTTTCATTACTCCCAAAATATTAAGCTGAAGGATACATAAAGCAGATAATTAAGGTGTTCTACTTAACTTACTGTTACTGTTGACTTGCTGTTGATGCTACATATGTGTTTCTTCAGTTAAATAACAACAGGCACGTTAGCGTTAACTGTTGTGTATTCAAGCCAACCACAGCCACTTCTCTCTGCAAAGGAGCAAGCTACAAATGTGTTAAAGCACTTTTAAAGTCAACAGGGGATGAGTGTTTGATATACAGAGTTTCAGGCTGGGTATTGCCTTAAGCCACATGATGTCACAAAATACTGCGTGTGTTGTTTATCACAGAGTCACAGTTTGTACTTTGATGGTTTAGAATTGTGTTAAAACTATTTTAACACTTCTACAGTTACCATTTTTGGTTTGTACTGTCCCTGTTGTTATGCATGTTCTTGTCTGGATAAGCTAATATACTAGCATTTTGTGTATTATGTTTCCTTTAGTATAAGGAATTGTTTTGTCTTCAGACAAGTAATTCATTTAATCTGTTTTGTGTTTTCACCATTTTCATCATTGTGTTATTTCTTAGGCATATATGTTTGTATAATTTTAGGACACCGTAAACCACAATCTTGCACCACCACCTGATATATAAACTCAACTGAGAGAAAAGTGGGTCCAAAGAGCAATCTGGATAGGCAGATTGCGGCGCTCGGGTGGTTCAAACTGGCAGAGCACCCCCCCTCCCATCCCACCATTGCCCGCAACAATGCCAGATTCTCCCTTCAAGCCTTCTCAAGCTCACTGAATTATTGGCTCGAGGCTTACGTGCAAACCCTGATTTAGGAGGCTTTTGTCTATGCAACACACCCATGAATATGAATATCATTATCTGCTGACATCAGGACACAAGGCAGATTAAAACACGATTATCCGGCTTGTTGTTATTGTTTCAGGCAAGAGATTTAAACTGAAATTTTAAGATGAGAGAGCTGAAATAATTTACATCCAGCTGTGCAGTTTGTTTACATGTCTTGGGGTATCGTGGGCCTAGTTAGAGTTTGTGTACATGAGTTGTTTTTGAATCTCAGTAATTGCCATCCTCCTCCTCTATGTTTATGACTGCAGTATTAAAATAATGACAAGAGGTCTCTCATTCCCCCCAAAAGCCTGTAGAGACACATCTGAATTTCTCTCAGTGGAGTAAGGCAAAACCTTAATACATACAACCCATAACACAACCTTTTAAGATATGTTTATATTATGTAACCCATATAACCACAGCTCTCTGATACTACACAGCACACTTATCTAATCTGATCATTTATACTCCAAGAGTGGTTCAGACCTACTTTAAACCTACTTTTTTCCTCCAGTGTTGTGAATTGGTTGAAGCTATCAGTTTTCTTTCCCACTTTGCCTCTTTGTTACCGTTTTCTTTCTCAACTTTGTCATGCACGCCATCAGGTCTGTCACAGACAGACAGGTGACAAAGGTAATCTCGGAGCCTTTGACAGGGTGTCAGCAGTGTAGGCAAAGCCCTTTAAACACAGCCCGTCTAAGTTAATGGCACACTCTGAGGGGAGAAAATGGATAGCCCCAGAGACAGAGGGGTGTGTTGACAGCCCAAAGCACAAGGACACACATGAGCCATCATGTGATTCTGACTCTGATTGTTCTGACATGAGGCCCAGCAGGCGTCTCAGATACTGCTCTCCTGACGGCTTCGAAGAAACAGAGGCTTTCATACTCATTTCTTAAAATCAAACCTTGCCAAAATAAAAGTGACGATTGCTGTTACTTCTACTGTTAGACAAGAAGTGCTGTGGGATGCCTTAGTGATGTTTCATCAATTGCAGCTATCCAACTTGAATTAATAAATTAACACTTTGTATTTTGTCAAAACATTACATTTCTTCTGTTATTTGACAACATATTGTTTTGAAAAAAAAAAATCTGCATGACTGTGGAATCCCATATGCATGTGTGTATCCCTGCATGTTCTTCCAAACAGCTGTGGTACCCCCTACATCCCTACCAACTTTCATACCCGTACATTCAGTTTGAACAAGTGGGTGCAGAGTACTGTGACTCTGCCCCTCGGGCATTCTATTTATTTGTTTATTTATCTACATTCATTTCTCCTGTTCCTTGCTGGGGGCTGGGGAGGGTAATTACTGGTGTGGAACAGCAGGAGAAGAAGCCAATTTAAGTGTGGGCACCAGTGAGGTGTGAGGCCGGCCCCGAGAGGCTCCGGCTCCTCACCTGTTCCATTTAGGCCTAGAAGAGAAGAGGGGCCACTGGGGCTAGCCACATGATGGGATTAGACACAGCATTTGGACACACACACTCTCTTACTATATCTCTCTGTCTCTCCCTCTCCAAATCAATAAATAATGGTGTGGGGACAAAAATGTTCCATCTAACAGTATATTTGAGTGAGAATATATTTTATATGGTCCCATAAAGTTATTAGCGTACCATGCAGGCAGAAAATCTAAATCATTACACTTTAAACATTTGTTAAGAAAAAAAAAAACTTTTAGACTGAATTGTATTTGAAATCTATCTTAACTTGTTACCTGTTCTTTTCTGTGATGCAGAGCATCATAACAGCTTCAAAGCAAAACACACTAAACCACTCACATCAAAACTGACAACACTAACTTCATTCGTTTAAACAGAGAGAAGTATCAGGTATAAGTATTGTGTAGGAGAAAGAAAGGACACAGAGACAGACATCCAAGTCAGAGTATGAGAATGGGATTTAGAAAAAAAAAAAAAAAAACTTCAACCCACCTGGGACCACCTTTGTCAGAGGCTCAGGGCAAGGTCGTGGAAATTGTTAGTTTCTCTTAGTCCCTCCAGAGGGACAGGTGCACAACAGAAACTCTGGATTCTGGAAAACTGATTCTTCTACCATGATAGCTTCATTTCGACACCCACTGTGAGAGCCAATCTCCTGCTTTCTCCACACTTTTCATACCACCTGAAAACTCTAAGCTATAGGATCTTCTCAAACCCAACTTCAAAAATTGCAGTGTTTTGAGGAAAAGGGTCTTTAAAAAGAAAACCTAGCTTCAAATATTACTGGAGGATTAACCTACTGAGCACAAATATAATCTTTTTCATTGACAGAGTAGGAGTATTGACCCCTCTCTCGTGGAAGCTTAGTCATCAGGTAACAGCTCTAAAATGTACAGATAACGCTGGCCTAATGTTAGGTTACTAAAGCTCTTAAATACTGTATATAGCTATGTTAACATTAGATAATTAATATATACCTATAAAGGATTTATTCACCCACTTATTTACCCATGCCTATTTTGTGAGATTGTAAGTCCTGAGAAGATACACCTAGACACATGACCAGTTAGGTAACATTTCATTCTACAGGGGGTTGGCATAAGGCTGTCGTACCACTTTCACAACTATTTCATGAAAATTGACAAATTATTATTAAGTGCCATTCCTTTCTCTTTTAGTTGATGCTCCTGTAAAACCATACACTTGCTACTGTATTTTACTTTTCTTTATAATCATTAACTTTGTCAGAGGTGCACCATGGGGCCCTAGTGTATAACCCATGTAGCCATATAACCTATGGGATGTTTTTTTGTTTTTTTTAATTCTCTAACCTTATTGCAGTCTGTATTCATACCACCATCAACTGCAGGATCAGTGAACTGAATTATTATTATTACAATTATTATGTATATGATGTGTTTATATGCAGATATGCAGTATATATTTATTTATTTTAGTGTTGTGCACCTGTTGGCAGCCTAGATCCACATCCATTTTTTATTGAAATCAATGAAAGCTTGACTATAACAATAACGATAACAATAACAATAACTTTTATAATGGAATCTCTACAAAAATTCATCACATCCATACATACTGTGGGTACAGTTTATATACTAAGAAATATATCTTGGTGAACAGCTTTTCGAACAGTAACATTCATGTAAGAACATTTACATAAGCTTCAGTTTAGCTGAAACAACTGTGATTGAGATTTTGGGTATCCATTGGAAATCACCATTGCTGTGTTTGCCATGTGCAAACCTAGCCAAGCTCCATCTCTGTCTCCTTTGTCTTCTTCTCTCTCGCCCTCTCTCTCTCATTCTCTGACACACACACACACACTCTCACATTCACACACACACACACACACTTGGGCATGCAAACAACCATATGGCTACTGGGCCCATATGTAAGCTGTTCCATGTTCCATACAGCTCCTCCTATGCTCCAGTGGTCCTGAATTGGGCGATCCTTCTCTGTTTTTCCTTTTCTTCCACCTCAGTGTGGATGACACTCAGACCAGTACTATCCAAGGTCTGCTGAGTGCTGAGTAAGCTAGCTGCTGCTGTTGTTTATACCTCATCTCCACAGTTCTCATCTGTGGTCAGTTTTATCTCCTGTATTTAAGAGCTGCCCATGGCCACGTGTGAGTGCACATACAGTGCAGGCTTCCTTCCTAATCCAACCTTTCATGTGTCGTCTTTTGATGTTGGAAAGATTACTAGTTTTGACAGTGGTCCCTATAGAAAATAGTCTTTTTATCTCAAATGCCATTCCTCATTATCAGCTCACAGATGAACTGTTTTCACATCTTGAAAGTTGTGTCTGTGAAAAGTGTCACACAATTTGTCAAAGTTACACGTGCTAGACAGGCCCGCAGAGTTTAGACTCCCATCTTGATTGAAATTGACTCTCGCCCTTTTCCTGACTATACCAATACTTCTGCTTTAATTGCAGCAATATATTGGTGTGTCATGGTAATCACATTACATTTGACTACCAAATGGCCTCGGAGCCTGCACTCATCCATATTCTCTGATACCCCAAAAGTGACATTAATCAATCAGCTGATCCATACTCACCCATGGTCTGTAAAGCTTTGCCTCATTCATCTCTGTCTTCTATCTGTGTCTGTCTCAAATTTCTCCCCCTCGTTTTCTCTCTCAAACTCTTTCCTTTGCCTCATCCTTTGTCTTTCTCCCTCATCTGCTGTTACAGCTACCTTACCGTCAGCGTTCACGTGGGGTCCTCTGTTTAGGCTGTGTGCCTGTTTTTCTGATTTAGTGATGCCATACAATGTTAGATCCACCCGGGACTAGTCCTCAAAACTGTTCTCGCTCTTTGTTTTTCATCTTTTGATGTGCGTGTTTGTTCTATTCTCTAAATCCGAAATGCTAACTTGCACCATTGTCATGGAGTTTTTCTTTCTCTTTTATTTTTTTCGCTTGCCTTTCATCTTGGCCTGCTGCAGCAATAATAAGAACAACCAGGGGACATCTCTTACCATATGTATATAGTTGTGCAGAAATGTTGGAATTGTTGTTTCGGAATAACAAGATTTACCATCTCACTGTCCCCAGACACAGCGCCTATAGATCTATTTTGTTTGAAACTTTTTGCAGTCCCTGGCTATCTCCAGTCATCACCCACGGTAGTGTTTGTGTTTTCCGTAGCCACTTTGTGTTGATAAGCAAATTCTATTGGATGTAATTAGATTTCTGTCACTGTCTCCTTCCCCCCAGCTAATTTTAGAAAACAAGCCAGGAAAGTTGCAACAGGCCTGTTTCAAATTCCCTTTGAAAAGTCTAAGAAATGTGTGAAACTGTGTATTACTCAATCAACTCCTGTATTGAGATAAATTTAATGTTTCCTCATGAATCGCTTGGAACAGGGAACTAGTGACATTTCTACCATAAAGAGTCTATATCCACATACACATATATAGAGATGTCGAGAAAAAGTATCACTGGATGTGATCATATTCACTTTGAGCTCAGACCTCTTCAGCCAGCTGATCTCATTTGACTCTTTGTCTGATATGATATTTCAACTTATTGCAACATCTGCTTAGGACATCATTGCTCCATATCATCTCTGTAATTGGAGCTCCTCTACGTCTCTTTATCCTTATGAGTGGGGAAGTGAAACAGTTACCATGTTCTGAAATTTAACAGCGTCAGTTATTCATTCACTAAAATCAAAGTAAAACTTTAAAAAAGTAAGTATAAATAAATAATAAATGTAAGTATAAATATATTATTTATGAATATAAATAGTGTTATGCTAGATGACAGACGTTGCCCTCCTGCACATAAACACACTTGTTTTGTGATAGCCTTTTTGAAATGGGCACCAATGCACAAAGTCAACATTCAAGGGCTTTAACTCCTCCAAAAGTCTATTATCAGCATACTTTATGCCATGAATCCTCTGGTATTCACTGCACACAGCGCAGGCATTAGTGTAGAAAATATTGAAAATCAATATTTGGTCAAGGGTGGTATTCTTTGATGCACCATAGCAAACACTTGGCCTTGCATGTAATAAGCCCAAGCCCCAGACCAACCTATGCAGATCCCTATTCACTACTGTATTTTACAGTGCTGTCTTCCTTTGCACCGTGTTTGTGATAATATTACTGCAGCCATATGAGTCACGCCATATGGCCTTAAGTAATTTATGTTGCTGCTAGCAAATATACTATTTCTAACTGACCTGTAGTGTCTGTTGAACCATGAGAGAATCAGTTTAGTTTGTTTTTCTTGACGTGTATGCATAATTTTTGATATCACTGTATACACACATAAAGCATTGCCATATGGTACACAGTAAAGCAATATACATATTGCATTGGGACTCTGGGTTTTGTTCCCGCTAAAGCTAAATTTTAAAACTCCCATTCTCCATATTTTATGACATTCCATTGCAAGAAGGCGAGCTTCACACTCAAATAAACTTTATAAGCACTAAAGAAAATGTGCTTCTATCTGAGCAGAAGAGGAAAAATACAGAAGGAGGTTTGAGTCTGAGGAGGTGCAAAAATAAGGAAGAAAGGTACACTGTAGATCTAGCTAGTGGACAGAAAGATGCTGAAAGGAAAGTAATAGCGAGGCGTAAATGAGTGAGCAAGAGGTGGAGACAGAGACGGAAAGTGAGGACTGATGCTGCTGCTGGTGGATCTCTCTGCCTCCCTGCCGCTTTAATCATTTCTTTTTTTTTGTGGAACTGGCCTTGAGTCCTATGTGGTGCTGCTCACCTTTACTCAAACAGGTCAGTCAGACAGACGGCCTACTACTGATGAAAGAGCTAAGCTCAGGGAATCACTGGAAAGCAAGATCAGCATTCACAGTGCATAGAAGGTGGGGGAAAGAAGGGGGAAAAACAATTTCTTGTGACCTGTCATCTTGTTATCATTGAAAGACATGCTAATGAAGTTGTGTTCCGTCAGCGGATCTTATCACTTCCAATATTTTTCTAGTCAACCAAAAGTGCCTTTCATGGTGTTTGTTACATTTATTTGGTGAGAATAGCATCAAGCGTGTGTTTTGATTTCCTTTCTATGCTCCATTTCACGGTTACAAACACATGTTTGAAGCTGCCACAATGATTTTAGGCAGTGTCACCCCCGCTGCTTTTTTTTTTTTCCATGACACTTCACTTGACACACGGTGCCTCTTTGTTTCAAATCTTTCTTTATGGAATGGCAACAAAGAAAGGAAGAGCAAGAATCACACAGACGCACTGTCAGCTAGAATTCAGCAAAAACCTGAATTATAAGTAGGGAATGGGTTCAGGGTTGGGATGTAAAAGCCCTACTTAAAAGCGTGGTAGACAGCAGGTCTTGGAGTTGTGAAACTGAGAGAAGAAGGCATCTTTCTGTTGATTCTGTTGCTCTTTGTTTATCTCTTTGTGCCATCAAATTTTTTTACACTCTGTACATGTCATCTTGAGGGGGGGAATAACAAGAAATTCTTGCCACAAAGAGTCAGCAGTTCCCAGACTCACAGCAGGTTACACACTAATCAGAGCAAGCCAGCACAAAGTCCTGTCTGGACCAAACCCAAAAATGTAGTAAGAGGGGGATGTCAGTCTCCATGGGCTTCTAAACCAACTGTTTAGGGATCCCATGGACTCTGGTATACATATGATCTTCATAGGGAACCTCTTTAGTTTCCTAATGATGTATTTCATCATAAGTAGCATTTCAAAGTCATTTGTCCTCTCTGAAGTATATTTTATAAGTAGAATGCTAAACATTTACCATGCTCTAAAATTTAAGGACCACAGCTGGCCCCAGTTGAGCAACTAATTTACTCAGACCTCACATTTCAATCATTAGATAAGACAATTACCTAATTAGCGGCACTGGTATAGCCCCATACTCCACATTACACTATTCTTTATTGACTTGCGGGAATGTAGGTACTGTAAATATGAAGAGAAAAATATCAACTTTTAAATTATAAATTTAAAAGTTTACATTTTTTATAACCCGGACTGCTCTGCTGTGTTTTCACCCTGCCTGCACTTGTGTTCTGCCCTCGTTGTTTATTTATTATTCTAGTATACTATTAGTATAAGTATTACAATAGTTAAATGACAAATAGCATGTAGTAAATAAGCCATTAATGAGTAAATGAACTGAGAGAGAATTAAATAGAGGAATATATTCTTGAGGCAAGGTACTCTACTGTTTTTCCTCAACAAACGTGTTTGCCCTTATTCTCAATTTTGCTTTTCAACAGGTGGACAATGGGCTCATACTGACTCTCATTTTAAAACACTCTAACAATCTAGAGCCAAATCCGTTCTTCTGGCAATGTTATGAAAAAGTGTGTACTTAGCCCAACAGTAATCTAGTTGACCACTGCCTAAATCAATCTTCTCTAAGATAATTTACATTTTCTAATTGCTGATGTTACATCTTTACAGAGTACATTCACTAATTTGATTGTTTCATAAGTGGAAATCAGTAGCAAAAATGTGGGCTGTCAGGTGTATTGTTCTTTGATGTATTCGACCACTTGTTCTGGACCAATTGTCATAAACAGATTATTTACTAGTGTGTCTGGTATTGTACAGATTTACAGTCGTATGAACCACCTTGAATGACTTGCAAATTCAACTTTTCTGTCACAGTAATATTAAAATGTATGATATTTAGAGCTCAACATCTACCCACCTCCCGAATAAGACAGTGACAGCCAAGACAGTGCTGTGAGGTGGAAGTGAACAGGAAAATATAAGTTTGTCTTACTGCTTTCCTTGTTGTTTTGGATGTAATGCTGAATTGTGAAAGTTCCCGGTTACTTTTAAGGTTGTACCTTAGGCTGACACCAAAAGCATAAATCTAAAAATCCATGGTTTTATGTCTGTTCGGAATTTAAAAGTTACACTGTGTATCCCATCATTAACTGCAGCAACACTCCCATAGCACCAAAAATCTGATCAGTAATGGGGACAGTGTGGGTGAGTGTAGGTGGCTCTTCAAATGATTTTTGAGACAGTTGTTTTCAGCCTGATTCTGTCCTGGGTTTCAACAAACATCTTTTTTTTTTTTTTTTTTTTTTCTTTTATCAGATGGTATGGTAAGCTCCACATATAGCAGGACATGTTTGGGACAGCTCCTGTTAATAATTGCATAGTTACCCTATGTGATTCAGAGATAAAGGGTGTCTAATCATTTTTCGCATTATGCTAATACCATGCAGCACATTATGGGAGAGTGATAAAATTCCTGGTAAGCCTTGCTAATCCGCCCTAGTGCTAAAATAATGATTGCTTTTTGTCTGCTGTTGAGAAAGCGCTCCACACCATGTGGGTCATGCACTGCTTTTCTCTCTCTCTCTCTCTTTCTCTCGCTCTCTCTCTCTCTTTCTCTCTTTCTGTCTGTCTGTCTCTCTCTCTCTCTCTCTCTCGCTCTCTCTCTCTTTCTCTCTCTCTGTCCGTCTGTGTCTCTCTCTCTCTCACTCTCTCTCTCTTTCTCTTTTTTCTCTCTTTCTCTTTCTTTCTCTCTCTCTCTCTTTCTGCATCTTGCAACAAAGCCTATTTGCCACTATAAGTGAGCCCTGGGCATTTCTATTAACAAACAGCGTATGGACAGATGTGTGCTTGTGCACATAGAAACACACATAGACGCAAGAGCCTCTCTTCTCTCTCACAGATGCATCCGCCCCCCTACGCCAACATCACAGTTGTTGTTAACTTTTACCAGAGAAATCCACAGGAAGGTTTAAAAAGAGCATGAGAAGTACATGCAGGAGAGCAGATTTAACAGTTCTCATATGGTTATTTGTTTGTCTGCCAGTAGACAGCATACTGCAGCAAGTAATAATACCTGACAGGAACTCAGGGGCTTGTGTCCTGCTGCAAACCCACCACCATCACCACCGCCACCGCTGCTTTGTTAGCTTGATTGTGTTCCTCAAAGAGCCACTGCTGCATCATTGCCCGTGTGTTACAGAGGGTAATGGAAAGAAGCATTCATTTGCTGAATAGATGTATTTGCATCCCTCGTCTGCATACAAAAACAATACAGGAAGGAGAGATGCCTGTTTGTGTTTCTGTAGCTTTAAATGCGGTTAAAGCACTCTCAGAAAGCCCCCGAGAACCACTCCTGCTTGATAAGACTCAGTTTGGAGGCTACTGTGTGAGTAAGCAGGGTAGCAGAATACAAAGTTCCAGTTGTAGCACTTAAAAATCCATGTGTGCTTTTGCCACAGTTGCTTAGATACTACATCATGGCTATCTGACTAAACTCAACAATTACCCACGTCACAGTGGAGAGCTTAGAGAGTATGATGGCTTGTCCTCTGCAGCACAGCCAGATATTAAAGTCTCTTTTTGTTATTCTGATTTAAGAGGTGGGATAATTAAGATGCTGGTGATATTTCCTTTGATAACATTAGGTTACATTTCCAAAATGGTTTATGTTAAGACGTGGTAGTAGTATAATGAGTGTTAAAAGACCAGCATTAACACTGATCCTTACATATACATAACATCAAAGCATTGTTGTTTTGAAAGAAATGAGAATATATAATCTGAATGTAAATTGCCCCCTACATAAGATCAAAACAACTTCAAGAGAAATGAGGGGGGTATAATCTTAATGTGAATTAGCCCCTGTACACAAATCCGTTTCCTCTGTGTGGGGGCAGTAAATACATTTTGACTTGTCATTATACTTTCCCTTCATGAGCACAGCCCACATTATGCATTCCCTGCTCCAACTAAATGCATAATTAAAAATAAGCATCTTTCTGCATTTCAAACAATCTCTCTCCCTCTCATTTCCACAGCCAGGCAAAAGGAGCACTCCCTCTGTGTGTACGTTAAACACTGCAGTGTTGTGCAGCAGCTCGTGCACCGATGGATGTCTGTTGCTTTGATAAACAGTAGACCGCGCGCTATCGATTGCTCTTTACTCTGATTTGATGTGTGCGATGGCTGAGCTGCATCTAGCTGTGAGGGGGGCTGCGCCACGGGCTGAGACCACAGACATCAGCAGGAATGAAGACCCCACAGAGAAACAGGAAGGAATGAGGAAATGGAGGACATTTGCCAACTGGGAAGGCTAAGGGGGCCAGACTGTTTAACAGGAGAATGGATGGGCTGGTGGTGTTAGGAGTAAGGGGGGTCCAGCAGTTGGGGGTGGGGTGGAGGAATCCTTTGATGCAACAGCATGCCATTAAATGCATGCTAAATCCTTGACTGAGCTTGGATCCATAAGAATGGACGGATGTAAAATATTGGATCAGAGGCGCAAACATTTACAGTACAGTGCCGAGCAGTGACTAAGTGGAAATAGGGGAACAACCGAGCCAGACTTCAGGGACTGAAGAAAGAAGAGCAGCACTGCCTCAGCTGCTGGTCGCCTGCCATCTATCAGCTCCCTGCCAGCTGCTAGGTTGGCATGCTCCAGGGGCAAGAGGCGAGAGATATGTGTTTGTCGGGTGGAGGAGGGAGGGTTGTCATCACTGGTCACTGCTGCCTCTCTAACCACTGACATCAATAAACCTTCTGATGGTGTGTAAGCCTGTAAGTTAGGGAGCCTATAGCTTGAAATTGTCCACATGTCTGCAGTCCCTCTGTAATTAAGCAGGCTTTTGTGATAGTTTTCGCTCTACCCTGACGGAAGATTACTTTACTTTTAATCATAGTTGCTCCAGCAGGACCCCTCAGAGGGCTCTGGAGATGGAGATGTAGAGTGCCATTAGACTGAGGAGCTAAATTGGAGGTTTCAGTGGGCCTGAAAATTCAAGTATTCGCTTAACTGTCCCATGTGAGCTGAAGCCTGAGCTAGGCCTTAATTATGCTTCACATACTCATGGTGATGCACTAAAAACCTGCTTGCCAAAAAAATGAAAATGCATGTTTTCTTTCATCTACCCTGCACCTGAGACTAGAGGATTGAGGAAAAGGTATAAGACTCATCCCTAAAGTAAATAAAAACTATAATTCACCTTCCACTTTCAGTTTAGTGTACCAGAATTATTTGTTGATTGATTTAAGGAAAAAAAAAACAGTCATTGGAGCCTTGTGTTTCTCCAACTTTTATCACATAATTTTTCTACTGAAGCTTGCCAGTTTCTCACTTGCCGTTCACTGCCCAGTGAATAACTGAAAATGCAACTCAAAGGTGCTATTTTAAGACATTTAAAGAATCCAACAATGATGGTAACACTCTCTTTTTCTGCAAGGCCAGAGGGCTTAGAGTGAAGTATGGCAGAGTTTATTCTGTCAATTATGAAAAAGCATGTGTGGAAAAGAGATTAGTCATGCACATACTAAATTAATATTCATGCAAGTGCAAACTGCATTTATGGTACAAACAATATGAATCTGAGTGTAACATATTGAACAGTCTGAAAGCCACCTTACTTAAAAGAGGGTCACGTCAGGTCACAGTGAGCTTTGACTTGAATCAAAAGTCTAAGCTAAATGGAGCCCTCAAGTCTCTTCTGTCCATAACGGTGGTATTCAAGGACATATAGGCCTGGTTTGTGAGAACTCTGTTACACTACTCTGACTTCAAAGCAATTTTTCTTTTTATGTATATTGCATGGCATTGCTGTTGAAATCCTTACAAGAAACTTTCCTGAAGATTTCACACAGAGAAATTGATTTCTGAGTAAGGCTTCATTATGCTTCAAGTCATGTGTTTACCATGATATAACAAATGTGGTTAACCACAAAATGATGACTTGGATTGAAAACACACATGAATTTCCATTTTGAGACTATGAAGAAATAAATTCTAGATTAAAATGTATAATACACACAAAAAGATTCTGAAAATGGAATCTGAGAGAAGTCAGGCTTTGTCTGCATTAAATAAAAGAGCTTGTTTTAGACTGCAGGGACATTCTTCATATTAGAATTACCTGTGCTCCTTCGCTATAAGGATGCTTTCTTTCCTCAGACAGTCTGTCTGCCCTGGTGGCAAAGGGAACAGTTGGGGCAAGGGTAATCAGAGTTTAATGAACTCTCACCAGGGAGTGGCATGGCTGCCATCACTATAGATATTCCCTCACTTGCAGCCAAAAAGATGCAAGATAGGGAATGTAATTTATTGTAAAGTGACAAGAGTCAATGCTGGGTATTTGCTTTGAATTATTTCTGTTTTAGCTGTGCTTGTGCTGTCCTTGTCATTGTTAGCATTGTTAGATAGATACATATAGAGTAAGAGAGAGATAGTGCAGCTGTGTGTGAGTGTCTGTACACATGTGAATGTGTGTGTGTGTGTAAAGCATAGGCAGGTGCAGTGTGGGCTGCGTACTTTATTTATTGTGGGGACTCGAGGTATTTTAGTCCCTGTCAGTACATTTGAGCTGAGTTGACAGTCCAGTTTATCTTCCTTTTGGCATTATTTATCTGTGATTCAATGGTGACTTTGTACAAAGCAATACAGCAGTTGATATGATGAGACACTTATCCCTCCACTTGCACCCCTCCCTGCCACGGACAAATACTTGCAGGGAATGAAATCGCCAACAGAACAGCAAGAGAACAGGGACGGCAAAAAACATAATTAGGAAAACAATTTGTCTCTCTCTATTTTCCTCGCTGTCTCTTTTAGTGTCTCTGTCTGTCTTTCTGTCTCTTTCTCCTTCTCTCTCTCTCATCATCTAATAACTCTAAAATCAAATTGCATTACGCTCCACTTTACTGGTCATTTGGTACCTTCAGGACTGCCTTTACCGCTGGCCAAAGGAGAAAATGGCTAATGACCCATGGTGTATTAATTGAATCATTCCTCTCTGGCCAAATCATTCTGACAATGTGACTACTAAATTCCATAATTGCCCAGACTGGCATCCTTAATTCTTTTGAGTGTTACTGGTGCTTCTAGGTGGTTGGTTGAGGGCATGGGGAACAGTTTTGAACTTGGCTGCTTTTTGGATGACATGCTCTCATTGTTTCAGAAACAGAGATTTACTGTATTCTATGTATGTATGTGATTGTGATACATTTCTGCAGATATGTTTTAGCAGAATATTGCTATAACAACAGAATATTGTATGTCTGAGAAATATTCTTTGATATCATTCATCAGTATCTGTGTGTATGGATGCGTCATTTTTCCATACAGATACAGATAAATGATCACTAATGCATGCAGTATGCATATAATGTATGCCTTATGCATTTATGTACACAGATCATAAATTAAGTGTAATAACACACTATTTGAGAGCTCTGGTGTCATGTATTATCTTGGTGGCACTGCTGCCAGTACATTTAAGTTACAGGCTCTGCACAAAATAAGGTTTTATGGATTTTTGTTAGTTGATAAACATCATTAACCAACTTGTTTCATTCTTTATTATCCTGTGTGGAATATTTAACTTGGAGACAGCATTTTATTAAAGCCTCTGACATTATGTATTCAATGGTTTAGCACTCAAAATCTCAGCTAATCTACTTCCTGAAGAGAGTAACTTCTCAGCTTGCTGCAGTGATGCACAGGTGTAATCCAGGACCCTATGATACCGCTGCTGAGTGTGGTTACAGGTTCAACCTTTGACTTCACCCAGCCACACCAATCAGTGATGCTGGCTGTGGTCAGTGGTAGAATAGACTTGAAACTTTCAAACAGAGAGGGTAGTGAAACATTACCTCTCAGTCTGGTGTTCAGTTACTCATCAAGGACTGTGTGGGTGTAATGGGTGTGTGGGTTTTATTAGGTTTGATTGCCAATGGCCTGAGAGCATAATCAAATTGGTGGTACTTGCAGTTTGCCTACAATAAATCAGGTGGTAGATTGTATGTTCTATTAGCTTATAGGTAAAAAGAAAAAAAGTCTAATTATTATATTATATTATTTTTAGTCTGCTTATTTTCCTGGTAGTAGCAGAAATTGTACCAGCACAGTTGAGATTTTTTTTAGTGCTATATAAACGCAACTGGACTTGCTTGAGGTTTTTGAAGACATTTCACCTATCATCCAAAAGACTCCCTCAGTTCTGACTGACTGGTGTGGAGTCCCAGGCATTTAACCTGTTGTGGGGTCATCCACACCTTGAGAGTCGTCGATGTCACATGTGAGTCATTGACCCACCTGCCGTTCATGGAAGCCACTAGGCTCACAGGAGTCATAGGTCTGAATGGGTGTTAAGCTGACTGGGGAGGGATCTCAAAATTGCATTGTAAATGGTATTTAACTGGTGTCACAGACCACCTCCTGTGTTTAGTGACAGTCATTCTAGTTTGACATAGCTAGCTTCTTTTACTACTTTCAAACCGTCTGTCTTCTCTGGCCAATGTGCACATTGCTTTTCTGAAATGAGCGTCCCTTGACCTTCAGGTGTAGGTGGGCTACTGGGGTCAGGACAATTAAAAGACGAGGGACACTCATTTGGACACTCATTTTAGTGCAGGATGTTTTTGTAGGAGCTGGCGTTTATATGTATATATACAGTATACTGTATATATGCACAGACTGGATCTATGTCTCAGCCTATTGTGGTGTTTAGTTTCCACAGCTCCACATTTCCCCAGAGTTTGCATGTGCTTACCTGTATATGGTTGTGAGTGGGTGAGTCTGTTAGCCCTGTGGTGAACTAGTGACAAAACAATTTATACTTCCCACATATCAGCACATACAGTATGTGCTGAAACAGTATGTTGACTCCTGTTCGATATCAGTGCATATGTAACTCTTCTGTTGATGACAGTTTATTATAAGTTATTGCTGGCACTTTGATTCACATTTGATGGGGTTTTAAAAGCTTAACATGGAGCCTGGCGGACTTTGTGTTTGTTTACATGTTAAGTTAAAAGTTTAGAGGCTGTTAGAGATATGTACTGGGGGCATGTTGGGAGCAGGCCAGTGAGCTGTCTATCTTTTGTCAGCCACAAAAGGCTGTAGGCCATAAATCACTATCAGAGACAGAAGTGAATGATGTATTCACTCCACACACACAAATCATTCCCATGCTTCAGGCTAAAATGTAAACAAGTATGATTCTGTATTCAAGCCAGTGGATGCAAATGACAGGCTGCAAAAGAAGGACAAAGATATGATACTCAGAATAAATTTTCCAATGCGGCACAAACCCCAATAACAAACCTAAAATAAATGTAGTGAAAACAGAAGGCACTCCGAGTGCACATCTCCACCAAGGCCATACAATCCTTTTAATTGCTTATTTAATAATAGAAAATGTTTAGCAATTCACAGTCTGAATCTCAATCTGGATCTCAGTCAAAATGCACAAAGTGATAGACGGTGGTAGACAGTTTTTGAGCTTACCTAAATCCTTTCTGGGATTGCAGTTGCAAGTATGCATGGTGCAAAATTTCAAGTGAGTGACTGAGTCTGACTTCATATTCATTTTTGTTGCTGTAGCACAGTCTCTTTGCACTTCATGCTTCAGGGTCTGTCAGCCAAAACAAAACCATTACATTGCTTTCATCATGCCCCTGCATCCAAAGCAACTAACAGTGCATTCTGGAAGCAACCTGGGGCTCATCGTTTGCTTGTCGGACATTTTAATATCGAAGCACCAACCAAAATTATGCTTGGCATGTGACTGACTACTGCCTGAGATTTCCCTTGCTCGTGGTCTAATTTTCTAACAAATGTCACTGAGTTCTGTTAAATTAGGCTTAGCTGTATAGCTGATTATCAGATACATAAAAATAATGGAAGTGTCAACAATAATATTTAGTAGTGGCCTTTGCTCTATAAAGTGCTGTTTCAGAGATTTACTGTTAAATTGATGAAACTGGGGTACAGCTGGGCAGACTGTGCATTTTTATTGATTTTGTACGACGTGTTAACTCAAACGGCACATTTCAATCAGCCTTTTTGACACAACAAGAACCTGTGACTTCAGATCAGCCACTCTGTGGGACTTACAACATAACCCCTGAATTCCCAGAGACAATTTCAGTAAAGGTTATTCAAACAAGTTGGCTGCATCCTCAACAATGTTGACCAAAAGAGAGAAAGGCAGAGATACTTTTTTTTTTTTACTTTTCTCTAGAATTTTAGTATAAATAGAAAATCACAAAAAAAAAAAAAAAAAATTGCAGCACAGCACAGATGGCTTTAGAGTGCAGACAATATGTCTGTGTGTTCTGCAGTAAAGTTCAGTTTTATATCACAGCTTGCTCAAGACTTTTAACTGCAATATGAAAAATACTACTCCAATTATACCAAAATGAGCCTACTACAGTTTATAACTTGATAGCAGCCATGAGGGAAATCAGACCTACAAGACAACCACCCAAAATTTTGGACATGCCATCTTGATTGCTGATTGTACAGGTAAGTAATCAGACATTGAGAATCCCTTCAAACTGGATGTCAAACAGCAACCAATCTGTCAGATGTTCGGCCCAGTTCTAAAATGAGTCAGATTGGTGTCCAGTTCAGGGCTGAAATCAGGCCGAAATCTGTATAATGTCTGGCCGACTTAAAGCAGAGGCAAAGATATAATAGTGTGGTTAAGCATCAGAAAAACTTAGTCCCATATTTCCCAAAATGCAACTGGGTAGGATTTTCTATCAGGCCCTCCCTGCCTGTTATATGCCCATGCCTTTCAAACTCTACGCTTTGAGCTGGTAACACAGGCTGTTACTACTGTAAATTTGAAGTCTCAGGTCAAATCCGGCATAACCCCAATGACATAATCAGGGTTATTTTAAAAAGCCCCCGCCTCCAGAGCCACAGAAGGCATATAACTGTATTCACAGGATGAGTAGTGCTCCACATGACAACTGAAACTTGTGTATAAACTCAGTGAGGTAATATATTATTTTCTTAGAGTTAGACTTTGATATTTTCTGATATAATTTGATCTTGCAAGTATAGTATGTAATGATGGATGGCTGAGGTGTGTGCGTGTGCTCCAGCTGTAAATGAGTGTCTTCGTCTGTAAGGCTCATAATAATCAAGCATGGTGCTACATGTAAAGGGTGTTCATGGCCATTGATCTAAAAGCACTCAACACCATAACCTATAGAACTGCATTGATTTTTTTTTTTCCAGCCACCTTGGCCTTGTTATTCTGTTCATACATTACAGTACATTCACAGTATACATGCAAAATATGCTCTGGTTTATATGTCAGTCAAAACTGATTTTGTTAGTCTATCAAAGGCTATCAGTAAAATCAAGTGAAGCCAACAAATAGAGAATGTTTCATGTTTTTAACTATAAATACATGAAATTCAGTGTCATCTAGATTATGGTCTCACTAAACTTGCCTTGTGAGTCTTCAGACATGTTTTACACTCTTGGTCTATTTACTTTTGAACAAGGTTAGATTGCACTTAGTAATGAAACACACCACACACCCTGACAATTAATGGCTTGGGATTCAATGGGTGGGAACCAATAAAAGTTTATGGACTTGTACATGTTGCAGAGGCTGGTTAGTGGCTCTTGTTGGGAACAAGGCCCCATATAGTTTAACGAGCTCATTATAACACAGGCATCAGGCATCAGCTTGTGTCATATCTTGTCTCTCACAGAGATGGATCTAAGAAGGTATAGACACTTTGATGTTAACAGTCTTGCGGGACACGCTCACTCAGTAATGGTTGCTATTTTGTTAATGGAAGCAGAGGTTGGAACTGAAATTGTTATCTGTGCAATGAAGTTACAGTAATAGGATATCCAAATCATGCCTATTGTGGCTTATTGGATCATAATTGCGTGAACATCTGTTGCATCGTGTTCAATAGCCTGACATTTTAAGCCACGCTTTCTTTCATGCTATGAACTATGATCTCAGTGTTGCACTCTGTTTACTGTGCTGTGTGTGTGTTTCCCAAAAATGTAAAACATTCAGCCTCTAATGGTGTCATCGCCTGTTGTCATTTTGTTCATATCTGTGCAGGCAGATTTTGTTAAGTCAGAAAAATATTTTTTTGATACAGATGCAAATGACTTGTTATGTAACTTGCATCTTAATTATGAAGGAGCACGGACTTCACAAAAGGCCTAATGAATGAAAACAACGGGTAACATTTCCTAAAGTACAATATGTTTGGAGTATGTTTACAGCTTTCTTAGATGGGGACTATGGTTTATTGCCTCAGACTTGAGATACCATACAGCTTGGGCTAAATATGGCTGTGCAAATCATCCCTGTGCATGGCGGGATGCTAGTTTTTCATCCCCTCCCTCTGTGTCTGTCTCTCTTTTCAACTCTCTCTCATTTACTCTTTCTGGTTTTCTATTTCTTCCTCTCTCACAAGCACGCACGTACACAGAGACACACACACACATTCTCTCAGTCTGAAGAGCAAAGATGGAGGAATTTGGAGGTCTGACTGTACTGTAAGTCCAGACTTCCATTTAGAGCCAAAGCTGCCCATGAATTGCAGTCCCCCATCTGTATTTATTTATGCACTTGTTTAGACTTTAATTAGTCAACTGGAGAGCACTGCCAAACCCTCAACCCCCCAGGCAGCCAGGCACAAAACTTGAACAACTATGTAGAATTCTCTGTGGATGCTGACATGTTAGATTGCAAAAGCTGGTGGGTGCCTAATGGTGGTGTCCTTTTCGAGATGTAAGAGCCAGAACACAATGGGTGAGAGACTTGTATTGCAATATTCTTCAAGACAAGGGTGAATGTGCAGCTTGCCCGCGGTCTGCAGAGGTTACAGAGTCGATTCGGTCTTCCACTCTCCAGTTGTCCAACCCTCCCTCAAACGCTGTGGTTGCTTTGACAGCTCCTGTGTCTGTGAAGTGTGTTTTGTGACTTTGTGAGTTTGCGAGATTGTTTTCCCGATGACAGACAGGGAGATGCTAACACTAACATCACAGCCTATCCCCATAAAAACACACAGACTTTGATTGATGGCCCTTTTGGTTTGTGGGTTTGCTCAGATGGGCCTCCATCTGTCTCAGGATCCTTGTTGCCTGCACAGTGATCCTCAAAGGAGGGCGATACGACAATTATCATTTGTTAATGTCAGATTTGTATTTATTTATTTATTTTCTTACTTTGTTCCCTTGCCTCACATTTTCAACTGCTCTTTTTCTAAGAATCCACTTCAGTATTCTTGATGTGTATGTCTTGATGTGATGTTGGCTAAGGTCATTGGCATTCATTCATTCACTTTTTTCCTCCTATCTTCATTAGCAGCACTGATCCAATGCCATGAATCCCTCTTGAGCTCATTTTATTGTTGCGCATAAATACTGTCAGTGAGCTTTGTTCATTTTTCAGAACTTGCCATTACAGAGGAAGCTGTGCTCTAACTTTACTTCTTGAACCAGGTCTAGACAGACAGAACTCTCTGTGCCACAGCAGGTCATGTTATCAGAGAAATAGCCATGGATCTATGGGGATTAGGTTAGAGGCTCCTCTGGCCTTTCCATCAATCATTCATAAGTAAGCTGGGAGATATTACCCCTCTCCAGTAAAAGCATTTTTTTCTGCATGTTAACTAGTGGATGTCATTTGCTCGAAGGTCAGGCTAACGTAATTTGGTACTTCACAAGGTCCTATTTAAAAAAGAAATACTTGCAAGCACATGTTTCCAAATGAGAAGCAAAATCAAAATCCCCCTTGAAGACAATAAAGAAAGACTGATTTTAAGCTTTGTTAACAAATGTTCTTGTTTCAATGGAAATACAAGCTGTGGATCAGAAGAAATATTTACATTAAAAATCTTTTGTACATTACATTCAGTAATTCTCAGTTTATATTTTAAAATATTATAACGTTATTGCACATCATTGTCTTACAGTATCTGTGTTCTAACTAGGGATCAGGCTTTTTCAGGCTGATTTCTGTCAGCATTTAACATCATTAGGATCAGCTGATCTGATACAGATCTCCAGTTGGTTCCTGTCATTGAATGTTTTTGGAGAAAGCTCCTGCGGTGGTGATCTTGTGAAAGCCTCTACCTAACCTCGTGTGTACCATTTAGTTACTGATATTGGAGCCAACACAACAAGGTTTTAAATTATTCAATGTTTTATAATCATAACAACAGTGATTTATTACCCCTTGTTAAATAGCATTATAGTCACCAGCTGTGTGCTAAAATTCTGTATAAGTCTCCATTCCCTGAATGCCTTTGAGTGATTCCATAGCAGCTTTAACGATCAGATGATCAAACAGCCATATTTACATCTCTGTCACACGCTTAGTAAAACCGCCAACCAGAGTGACATCACAGTTGTCGTTATTAATCCTTCTTCCCAACGACAGTTGCCACACACTTGTTGCATTTCCAATTGGATGGTGGTCTGTTATTTTTGTGGTCGCTCACACTGTGGACATAAGGAATGGAAATGTGACGCATCCAAAAATGGATGCTCCAGAAGTCTTTCACTGAGAAATGACAGAACTGAGGTTTTTCAACTTTCTCTGTTAGTTCTGTTAGCTTGTTGCAGGCTAACACAGGTCCATGTGCTTTCAGAGCACTGTAACCCAAACTCTGATTGTCTAATTGTATGCGGAGTACCACTCTGATCAACAATAGAATCTTGAGTGTGTTTTTGCCTAGGCAAGAACACAAACTACTACTACTAGGCAACACAGGTGAGTAAAGCAGTTTGACTGACATTTATTTGGTTGCTTTTGGCTGGTTTTATGAATATCTTTTTTGTCTTATCAATATATTTTAAGACCACTAGCCGAGTCTTTTGTAAGAACATCCTCCTGTCTTCTCCTCTCAGTACCCGTCTTCACTGACCGATCCCTATATTATATGATATGTTTTCAAATTTTACTCTGTAGCTGTTAAATTGACATACACATATTAAATTTCTCTGCTGATGAAAACATATCGTATTAGATAAAAGTTAAATAAATTGTTTTGTTCCCCACTAAAGATCAGATGGTATGAAACTCACTCATCATCTCATTCATCTGACAGCAATCCAACCCACCCACCCCACATACTGTATGCACACTGCACCATAGCTGAGCCTTTACACTGAGAAAAACATCCTGTTGTCTGTTGACCTACCTTTGAGACAAGGTAGGGAATGATCACTGGGTGTGATGCAGAGCATCATGTTATAGACAGCTTTGTTTTCAAAGCCAGTAAAGAAACTGGGGCCTGCACTATGTTCCATATCAAACAGCTCTGACAGCTATGACTGATGTATGTGTGTACAGGCTTATTGAATAAACTCGAGCTCAAAGTGGATAACATTCACTTGCACTGCAGACAGTCTGTTGCTATGGCTGTGAGGGATGAGGATAAGGGATCTGTGTATTTTGTTATTCTTCATTGTACTTGCTCTTTTTCACCCAAACCTCCGTCTACACAGTAACCGCTCCAGGTGACTCTGTAAACATTAGCCATGTGCAGGGAAGAGAACGTCCCCGGGCTTCACTTTTGCCCTTTTTTGGAAGGTCCTTGAGGCCCAATGTGTGGGTGGGACTGTCAGGAACTGTTACCTTTTGCTGAAATTATTCCTATGAAAGTTTGATGGGGGTTCACGTAACATAAATAGTTTTGGTCAGTGCTGCTGCCACCTACACTGAGCTAGAGAGAGATGCATGTCTGTGTGCATATATTTGTGTGTGTTAGTGACATGCCACAAACTCGTTTTCTTTAGTCTGACTCTTTCCCGGGCCCTTACTGACAGCCTTAACACAGGAAATGTAGACTTGTTAAACCACTTGGTTTGCAAAGGTGTGAAGGGCAACCATGTCCTTCAAACGGCCACATGTTGTTCTCATGTGAAAACATATAGAATTCAGCAATGACAGGTCCAGGGTCAGGCAGCTGTGAGGTGAGCTGTTTGTAAGTGGAGGTTGGAGTGTGTCATTATCCACATTAATGATAGCTTTATAATGCTGCTGGTTTAAAGAGAAACTTGCAGCACTAGTTAACATGTATATGATAGTACCATACTAGTACCACACTGATATACATGTGCAGTATATGATTGTGTATATACAGATATTTATGAAAAATAAGCTCACGTTCTTGGTGAAAGGCAACACATAAGATGCTGAAATTGCGGACTATGCAATTTCATGCTTTCTACTTTTCAGGAGGAATGGTACGGAGAGATAAAGCCAGTATTAAATGAGCTCTCGCCATATCAATTGTAATGAGAGAGCATGAGAAGTATGTTGATGTTGTCTAGTCTTCTGTGAAGTGTGCGTTTGAGAAGGGTGCTGCACAGACCCTTGGTTCTGCAGGGAAACGCTGTCAAGAGCACCCATGGCCCAGATGATGAATCGCTCTTTTAACCATGACCGATGCCGCACATTTTCCTCAAACAATGGTCCAGTGTTGCACTGAGACTGGGATGTTGACTGTATAATGGCAAGTGATGTATTATATATGAGAAAGCAGCAAGGGAACAGGCTGTTTTCACCCATCCTCTGTGACATCTATGCAGGGGTCAAGATCATGGGAACTTAGCCCAGTGGGTAGCTTTTGGAATAAGGCCTGGGGCGACAGACTGCGGTTGACCTAGTGGGTCAGTAATTCCCTCTTTGTGAATGGATGCATTTATTCTTTACTGTTACAAACTATCACTGGTTTTGTTCTCAAGTCAGGCTTGATATATACACACACTGATACAGTGTGTGGACAGTTCCATTCAAAACTATGGTATGCCTCGTTAGACTAAATAACAGGGTCTCTATTTCTCTTCCAGGCTTAATCATTGAGTAGGTCTGTGTTTTAGGGTAAAAACATCTTCAAATTTAACCTGATGTAAGTCATTTATAACACAAGCAGTCTGATCCATCAATATGACTAGTTTTTATATATTCAATAATTTTCTACAAATATTGCAGCAACTACTGCAACGTTTTGTGTCACAAACTTTATTTTTCTACAAATCATTTTTACTGTTGATACATGAGGTACTGCATTATTTGGCAAATTACTCAAATTATTTCTTCCTTATTTACAAATGTTCAGTATAGTCTTTAAAGTTAACTAGTGGTTAAATAAGGTTGATTTTATTGCCTGTTATTGGTTTGTGATTAATTAACAACAATATGAATTAAACTAGTGATAAAAATAACCAGTTGTTAACTATTAGTAACAATAACTTCAAAATTTTGTTTGAATAAAGTTTCAAACTATCCTCTTCTATCTTAGATTGTTTTTTCCTAAGTAATCAGGACATTATCATAGTCAACACATTATTCACATTTTGTCTACACAATACAGATTACTGGTCCAGTGCCCCCCTTCTAACATCGAATGACCAAAGTAGACTAAAATAATGTGCCACAGATCTAATCATTATAAATTCTGCTTGAAATTAAACAGCAAATATGAGCTGGTACCACACCCAGGCCAGGCCTATGCAGCCAGTCCTTTATCCAGAGTTTTCCATCCTTTCTCCCTGGCCTACGTTTTTTTTTTTTTTTTTCATTACAGCAACAGAGGACAGGATATTAGTCTTCCTCAAGGGCCGGGGAGCCAACTGTTAGTCACAGAGCTGCGAAGTGTTGGCTATAAGGAGATGATATGGAGCAAGAGAGCTATGTAGCCAAGGGTGGGGTTCGGGGTGTCGGGTGAGTAACAGTGAGCTGTGGTCGGATCTGAAGACGAGACTAAGCACACTCCAGTGTCACAGGATTGAAAAAATTAAAAAGAAAGAGAAGACTAATTTTATTTTGGCCAAGTGAATAGACAAAAGTATACCACTGATGTGATGTTGCCTCAGCACAATCCTGCAAAGTGATGCCTATCAAGATATTTTTTGGCCAATATGCTACATGGCGTGGCCAGAAAATGTATCAGCAGACAGATCAAAATATTCTGTCAGCAGAATCTTTTGAAGGGGGAAGATGTTAAGTTGTGGTTTCCCGGTTTCACCTGGTTGCAAATATTATTTAAATTACAGAGTCCCAATGCGTTGCACAAAGATAAATTCATTTTAGTACCACAGCTTTCCTAAAACATCCAGTTTATCAAATCAATCCACACATCTAACACAGGACTCTTTGTGCTCATGTATTACCTCAAATAACATATGACACATCTGCACTATACACTGAAAATCACTCCAACACAATGATAATCTGTTTGCGTTGAATTTATCATGTTGTTTCAAACCATTAGCTTCATAATTTGCTGTAAGTCAACAATCACCAACACAAAGCTAAACACAATGTCATATTTAAGTTATTTGTAGTTGTTTGAAAGTGTAGTAGAATGAAAAATCATCCTTGCTCACCTGTGTGTAAAATGTAAGAGGATTTAAAATTAATAGAAGAAATTATAATTTGCCCACACTAATAGTCATTGATTTACCTGAAATAGTTAATATGATGGCACTAAAATGACCCTTTAAGCTGATCCTGCCATCAGCCAATTCAGTGACATTTTGTAGGAGGAGTATGCAGCAAACAGAGCATCACCCTATCTAACTTAAATATGACTTTTTTACTATAAACTAATATACCAGACAATAGATGAGAATTCTGTCAAGCAGTATGGGTGACAGCGGGGGCAATCATTTCAGGGAAAGTTTATTTGCAGTACAACTATTCCCATTAAATACATAAATGACAAAAGACTTTACTGAAAAGTGATAGAAAAGCAGTAGGGTATTAAAATACACATGGCTCAACTACCAGACAGTCGTCTATTTGTCACATCAGTAAAATTAGTGACTCATCTATCACCATAGCTTTTTTTATGGGCGAGAATAGTGTATTAACGTGTATGCTTTCCATGAACCCGGGCCGCCTGTTTATCTATCGTCTTGTCTCACCGCATGTGGGATTTTGTGTGCATGTGCTCTGTGGGGGGATGGTGGGCAACCTAAAAAAAAAAAAAAAAAAAACGAAAGCAGCCAGGATGACCTAAATCAAGAGAGGTGATAACTCAGACAGATATCTGGAGATTACCCAGGGATCAAGAGGCTCAGTGGCCTCTCAAACAACAGTGACTGGAGAGCATATCCCTTCTCACCACCCCCTACAGAGACCCTTATGGCTGGTATAGACCAAAACATGCATGCCAACGTATTCCACAAAGTAGATTTGTCACATGGCACTAATGGAAAAAATAGCACCATGCTTTAAAATCCTCCCAAAAGACAAAAACCCTGTAAGCTCATTTTGTGACTATAAGATGCTTTTGTTGTTGTGGTTTAATGTTCAGATACAGCACTTATTGGTGCTTTTAATGCTGTGAAGTGCAGAATTATAGGATATGTGGCATAGCAACAGTGTCTGAAAGAGTGATTTTTTCCAACAATCATTTAGTAAATGATTACAGCTATTGAATTACATCTCAGTTTAATGAAATGGCTTTTGTGATTTGATTTTGTCCATGAAGCTACGAGTCTGTGTGTGTGTGTGTGTGTGTGTGTGTGTGGGGTGCATGTGTTTGAATGAGATGGCCTAACCATTATTTCATGATTGATTGATGAGTCTCCTACACTGTGGCCAATAACAAGCCCATCTTCTCCTCTCAGTATATCTGCAAGTGTGGGATGTGTTGGTGCGTGGGCTTGTGTGAGAGGGGCAAGAGAGGTTGCTCACTGATTACTTTGTGCTTTGCTTCATCCAAGGAAATAAAACCATTTGTTCAGGGTATTTAGATGCGTCTTTTCCCGTCTTCAGTAACCTCACCTTTTACTGAAAAAGCCGCTGGAAAGACAAGGTGTTTTTTTGTTTGTTTGTTTTTTTTTCAAAAGGATGGAAACTAAGGGAATACATAAATAACCATTAAAAGACACAATGAAACAACAGGATCTGACCTGAGAGAGCAACTCGACGTGTATCTGTATGTGTCTCAGAAATAAGAATGCTACATTTCTCACTATAAAAATCTGGTTATCTTCTAATCACCAACTCAGTCACCGCAGCAGCATAGATGCAGTTGTACAAAACACACTGTGGAGGTCTTTAGTGTCATTCTTAAACACATTTTCAAGGATGGAGGAGGTGGATGTTTGGTGTGGGTCCATGCTTGAATGTACAGTAAATTGCGAGGGGGGGGGTAGCTTGCTCTAGGCGATGCTTGTTCCGGGGACCATCTGGTTGTATTGGATTTTGGCATTGTTCACACTCTGTCCTCCAAACCTTTAACTCGCCTTCAGTCTCTATTGTTCCTTCCATCACTTGTCAAGGTTACAACTAAACATTTTTATCATTTACCTGCATAATAGTTTGTTTTGCATATATATTTTTATTATAGCATATTGAAATGTGCGGAAAGAATTGTGTTTATAAATGTGGCAGTACAATTCATGTATTATTAAAAGAAATTATAAGGAAATCATTATTCATTGGGAAATGTAAATGGCATCAAAGTGACATTTAATCATTCAGTAATGCTTTCTCAGTCCAAAAAAAAAAAAAAAAATTCTTTTTTACTGTCTATTTTACAGCCTATGATAGGAAATCACTCTTAAGATCTTCACATGTAAGCAAACATGTAACTTAAACTGCGAAGACTGAAAGATACTTTTATCACTTTGGTAAATATGTGTTTATCAATAAAATGGTGTCAGATGTACCAGATTTAGATAAAAACAAGCCTGTCTTCATGGAAATTATGAGCACTTGTACAGAAACAATAGATTTATTCAAATTCTTTAAAAGACGATCAATTGTCTGTCTTCTCAGGGCCTCAAACCACCACTTTATGAATGTCAATAGCTGCATAGAGGGAATTTGTTTTCTGCATCTTTTCTTCATTTTTAGCCACAATAGCCACTTACAGGGTTTTAGGGGTGGTGTTGGTCCATTGGTCCATCACTTTGCTGTTGCTGGATGGATTGGTCAGATAGTTGCAGTTTAAACTTTATTCTATCAGCTGTGCCTTCTTACGGTCCTTGAAAGAAAGATAAGAAAGCCTCTGTTTATCAAGTCAGAAATGACACCAATACAAACAACACGAATAAAAAAAAAATAACTTAAACTTAAACTTAAAATGCAGATGCAGAAGAGACATAAATATACACAATCATGAAGGCTAAAGTGGTGCTGTCTTATCTGAGTGAACTAGATTTTGGGGTTACAGTAGCATTCAGCAGAGGTCATTTGCACTTACTTCTACATAAAAGGCTGGGCATTAGAAAAAAAACATCACAATTGTGAAGTCTTGTGCAGCCAAGCACACCTTTTTTCAGACTTGAGTGTGCAAGACACACAATAGAGTGTGAAACATTCAGTCTCTTCCCTTTACAAATGTGTTGGAGCTGAGAATGTGTCCTTGCAACAGTGAGGCATGGATTTGCAGAAATCGCTGCTTAAAATGGAGGTTGTTTGGGGGTTTTGAAGCTGTATACATGAAGCTTTAGAGAATTGAATGAAGAATTCGATTTCAAGCCTTTTTTTTTGTAACAGAGTATGAATATTCATCAGAGGTTCATCAGATTGTATAATGTTACTTTAATACATTTTATTTATGGTTTGAATGAAGTTAGATATTTTTGAAAACCTAAAGGGCTTGGAATAATGCCAGTTCATACTAAGTTTTGAAAGAATAAAATTTATGTTCTTTGTTGGCTCAGATGAATTCTAGTTTGGAAGATGTGCAGTATGATGTGCACTACCACACTGGATATTCGTTGTTTCTATAAATATCTGAAATACATGAGATGTTACCTCACATTTTATGGTTGGAATACATCCATTTGCACTTCTGGAGACATTAAATAGGGCTCAACATTAAAAGGATTTTATTTATTTCTTCTGCAGAATAATATCTTTATCTTTAATATCTTAGGTCTATATTTCCCTTTGAGGTTTATGTATTAGATTATTAGAATATAGATTTTTTTAGTCAGAATAATCAAAATATATTCATACTTCTGCAGGTATGGGACATTCAGAGGGCCATATGGCAGCCTTCAACAGTTCTTGAAATGTCAAAAACTGATGTTAAGGATCTATTTTTTACCAGCTTGCACATACAATTGCACACACATGGACACACATGCAAGGCCAAACACAAAAGCACAGACTGGACCAAATACTTTCGCATCAAACGTCCTCCCATTGTCATCGCAGGCCCATGGGTTTCATTAGTGCCAGCTTTAAAACAACAACTCTCATTCCCACTCCCACACTCTAGTCCCAAATGCTTTCAATGGAGGAGGAAACAAGACTTGCCTGAAGGGTACGTGCATATGAAATTCCTCAACAACAAAAAAAAAGAGTGATTTATATTCTTTGCTCTGATTTGACTTACTCTGAAGAATCACTCTGAAGTGTGATCAGCTCTGATGTTGATTTACTATGCAGTTCCAACAAATGTATTAAAGTGAGATTTGTCAGGTAATGGAGTGGTAGAGTGACACGTGTCACCTAAGATTTCAAATGAGCTGTAAGAGCCAACTTGAGGACATTTTCAGGAAAAGGGGCTAAACACTTAGGGATTGGCTGAAATTAGAGACCTTGGTCTCATCAGTGAGCAAGCAAAGCGGGTGATCACACTGGACACCTTTTTGGCAGTGAAAGCTGCCTTTTGTAATTGTGTTCACTGGATCTGAAGGGTTTTGTATGCTGCTTGTGCACCCAGGGCACCTCGCTTTTATCCACCCAGCACACCTTGCATGTTTTTTAGAAGTGCCCTAAGCACCCCAAGTTAAAAAGCTGTTCAGCTGCGTGCAGAAAAAAAATGGCCTGCATCATCACAGCTTTCTCTCTGCTGTTTAATCAAATGAGAACAGAGTTGGGGCTTTTTTTTTTCCTGGTTTTTGCTACTTCCACAGCAAAGCTACTGATGTAATCAGGGAGAATGAAAAAAGGTGCCATTGGTTGTTTCTGTCCACTGTTTCAGCACGAAAGCAGCAGCGCCGTGACTGAGATGGTATGTTTTTTTTCTCCTTCCAATTAGAATGACATTAACTCATGAAATAGCAAAGTAGTGGACAGCAGCTGACTTTGTGGTTGCCTAGCAACAGTTTAAAGACGCTTCCAGGACCCCTGCACAGTGCAGGGTTTTCAAAATAAAGACAGCACTGAGCACCTACTGTTTATCTGTAGAGACTATATAGCATATCCAGAGTTATTTAGTATTTGTTACAGTATACTTTATGCATTACACTGTGTAATCCTCCTTGGTTTGGTTTTGGTTATTCTGCAGAATATTCGGGACACTGTTATTACACACATGTAGGCAGTTCAGGTTTTTTAATTATTACATGAGCATATGCTTTATACATAGCTTACTCTTCAGACTCTGTGCTGCATGTTGGCAGTTTTCAGCAAGCCCTCAGGGACCGCGTATCTAGAGCGATCAGACATTTTACCATTGGACAGTAGAGGATGAGCTGGATCCAGGAATCCCAGCCCAGGAGGCTGACTTATTCAGTATTCTGCCGATGTGTGATCCTGACCTTACTGTTGCATGTCCTTGGTACATGCAGAGCACAGCAAATGCCTTTTTGGGGATTGCATGCTCCAACCCATTTTAATGTGCCTTTTCATTCTCAGCATACCATCACTAAGCCCCGCAGGCAGGGGCTCAGAGCAACCATTTTGATTATGAGAATGATTGAATTAATGCTGCCGAAGTTGACACTTAATGGATTAAGGTGGTCAAAATTGTTAAAACACATGAGGCAGATCTGTGTAAAGACATCCTAAACCCCTTTATTTCTCACATTCCCAGGGAATAGGTTTTAAAGTGTAACCTTGCTAATCTAGTGCAAAGACTAACCTTTTGAAAATAAGGTCTTAAACATGCTAACAACAAGCATTAGTCCAGTCATGATTTACTGGATGTAATACATAAAGAGTGCTTTGCCTGGATTGATTCCAAATTTTCAATGGTGTTGTCAAAAGTTGCCAATATTAAATCATTGTTGTTTTGTTGAGGTGGAAACTAATAAAACAGATTAGTGCAGCCAAAAATTGTAAACGATACATTCTCTACTGTTAGATTTATATTCTATAGTAACTATTTACTTAATGTTGCATTTTAGCACTTGAGTAAAAACCTTACCTACAGTTGCAGGAATTTGTTTTCTTTCTCTGTATTTCTTTCTCTCTTTCTTTTATGTAAGCAAGGTTGGTTGAGCAAATTTGTGTTTCTCTTTTCTTTTCACAGTATTTTTCTGACCATTACCTTTTCTTTCAACACAAAGCCTTTTCCATCCACCACTGTTTCTCTTTCACTGAGCACTCAGCAGTTGTATCACTCTCTACTTTCCTGCCATGAAAATTGCTAACTTCCATAACCTCTACTGCAGCTGTTATGGGTAGAATAACCACAGACCTGCATGCTTGTCATTATTGTTTTCACATACAGTGGTGCTCAAACCTGCAATATGTTTGATTTCTATCTCTTTTCATTTCCTTAAATGTGCTTTTCTTGCCACCTGCTCTTGTATTCTTCTCCTCACATGTCACTGAATCCTAAAACTATTGCAGGAGGGTTCTTTGGTTGGTATACTGTACATGTACTGTATGTGTTCGTATGTATTTTCAGCGCTTGTTTCCTCCCTTTTGCCACACTCCCACAGTTCAGCTGGCCATTTGGGCTCTAGGCCATGTTAAAGTTTGCCCAGGAAGAGAACAACAGTGAAGACAAATGACAATTGCACATTTTCTTTTTGAATCACACCTATTTTCTTCTTTAATGATGCAACATGAATTATTCCCATTTCTCATTGACATACTTGCTGTGAAACTGGAGCCAATTGGAATTTGTAATGCATTAACTAAAAGCAATATCGCTGTCACAAAACATTAGCTTCAATGATTGTAAATGTATTTTGTTCGAAACGTTATTACGTTCATTTTCAAAAAGTTATTGGATTCATTTTCCAACGTAATCTGGAGGCCCTGCTTTTGCACTGAGAATATCCAAAGCAGCCAAGAGGGAAAATAATGACATATTGACTGAAAGGCAGCTTCAGAATCCAAGGTTGACACTCACCATAAATTTCTTGTATATTCCACTTCATTCATTCTTAAAATACCATCCACTGAGTGGCAACAGTGCTAAAACAAATGTGAATTTATACACTAAATTTAACAGTGATTGATTCCTTAAGCACGTTTTCCAGCAAAAAGAGAAAAACATTTTTATCCAGGCAAGAACGCGTAACTGTGGAGTGTACACAGAACAGGAAATGATGAGCACAGTACATAGACTTATCCAACCATCACCTCCATATTTAAATAGTGTATGTGAATGGAGAAATCTAGGATTTTAAGCATGGATCACAACACATTTATAGTGTGTAAAAACAGTTTATCTGTTAAATGAGAGAATGGTTTATCAACTATTTATTAATAACTGTAAAACTCTGGAGGTGCTAGTTTTATATTTAAAATCAGGCACTGTTCGGAACTGATTACTCCTCATGTTGGCAAAATGTCACATGATATATCACAGTGCAGTTAACACATTCACAGATGACTGACGTGGGCAGTTTCCTAGAGTAGCTTTTTTCCAGTGGTATGCATCCCTGAAAGTGAATGCTCATCTGCCTATGTGAAAAAGCATAAAAATATATTTTATTTACCTCCAGTTGGCCTGCAGAATTGAATAAGACTGTATTCGTTGTGTAAACTGATATCGTTTTGAGTAATTATTATTAATACTTTTATTATTATTCTTTTTTGTAGTAGTTGTGGTAGTAGTATTTAGCTTAGATCCTTTCCACTGTAGGGGCTGTTATCCTAGCAAAGTGATGGAAGACATAGTCAGATCTCATGGCCTTTACTTTAGTAAAAGTACCACTACTTTCTTGTAGTTATGCATTCAAAGTTTTACATAAATAAAAGTACAGAGGTATTATCAGTAAAATGTATGTTAAGATAAGAAAGAACTTTATTAATCTCGAAGGGGTTAGCACTGTTGCCTCACAGCAAGGAGATTCCGGGTTCAAGCCCCAGTTCACCCCCCACCTCCATCATCCCCCACAACCCTTAACAGATAAGTGGTATAGATAATGAATGAATGAATGGAGTAATCCTGAGGGAAATTCTTGTATTAAGTTTCAAAAGTAAAAATACTTCTGCAGAAAAATGGCACTTGTGACTGATAGATTGTCATATATATGGTATTATTTGATTGAGCTACTTTATATACAATCAGGAATTTTAGTCCAGTGGTTGAGAGGTGGTACTCCCTCGTAATGCCTGATGATTAATGAGGTAGGAAAGAAGAAAGAAATATATATATAATTCTGCTACATATTTTTTGTTTTGTGTTGTTTTTAGAGGGAAAATATCTACTTTCTAACAACTCATAGATATCTGAAACATGACAAAGAGCCTCAACTACACACTGCTTTTATATAAGGGATCACAAGCCTAAAACATCAGAAACAGCTGGTTTAATCTTTAACAATATGTTGTGTTTTCTAAGCTTATCGTCTGCTTTTTATGTAAATGTAAGTAACTAAAGGAAAGTACAAAAATTCTTTCTTATAATGTAGCATAAAATGAAAATACTCCAGTATAGTACATGCACCTCAAAATTGTACCTTACCGCATGATTGTTACCTTCCACCACTCTCCCTGTATAACTGTGTCTGAGGGTTACAATGTGCACAGGTGCACATTGAGGCACCTGGGAGAGGTCATCAGTGCATAGCATGGGTTGCACAAATAGTAGCACTCAAATTCATACCTGTGGGCTCTCCAGAGTCTCCAGTCTACTTGTATTTCTTGACTTTTTTTGGAAGAAACAAATGAAAATCGTAACAAAAACAATCATACATGTGTTCAGATGACAGCCAACAGTGCAAACCAGTCGACCAGAGACACGTTTCTTTTTCTGTTTGTCAGAAGTGGGAACAACGATATGATCAAGCCGTCACATGCAGTGGATTTGTGCAACACTGTAAGATTGCACAGAAGCATGAGGGTGTCATAAACTTATATAGACTAGTAGCGTTGTGCTGCATGGTTTGGCAGAATGGGATGCCAGCGTCACCGTTGGCTTTCACAGCTCTTTGTCAGCACAGTCTCCCAATAAAAAGTTGTCTTTCTGCTCTTCCTCTGTTCACTGTCGACTGTGATGGCTGTCACAAGTTAGACATTAAATGCACCGTCAGTTTAACTATGGTACTGCAGGCTCCCTGGTCTATGCAGTGCAAACATGCCATTGTACTCTACCATAGGCCGTCTAATCTCACTGCAATCTGTTGCTCTCGCTCTTGCTGTTTGCTTGTCTCTAAAAAAAACCTGTGATCTTGAACTGAGTGAACGCTTGTTTATCTCTGAACATAAGTTATTTTAGCAAACTTGCTTGATGTCAGAAATGTAAATGTAAAAATTACATATTCTAACAGGCCTCTCTCTCTCTCTCTCTCTCTCTCTCTCTCTCTCTCTCTCTCTCTCGGCATTCCCTGTGCATCCATTGGTCTTCTGCCCTGCATTTAACATGACAGGTAAGTCCATCTGTTGTTTTTATTTTGTCACAGTGAGAATGTTTACCAAAATTGCATCTTAAGTATTTGCTGCACAGGGGATGCACTTTAGCACAATGGTTTTGTAAACAGTGAACATATTCCCTTTTGCCCAGCTGACACTTGGAGAATGGGGCAATTCCATTTATGCAGCCAATCTCATTGGCTACTGGAGAGATGCCAATCTGCCCTCACAGATAGGGAAGAGAGAGGGAGCAAGGAGTGTGGGTGGAATAGCATTTATTCATCCTGACACTGATCAGATAAATGGGAAATGATAAATGCTGTCTATTTTTACTTCCCTTAACCTGTGTTAACTTTTTATTCAAAAAGAGGCTTCTGCAGCCTTGCCTCGCCATACCTTTACAATGGGTAATCAAAGTGTTGTTTGGGATTCAGCTTTATTCGAGGTGATCTAACTGTGAGTAATGAAACATGATGCAGTTATACTGAGGACTCATTTAGCATGAATGGTAAATAAGTTGAGCTGATGTCTGTCTGCTGGGCAAAGCACAGTGATCAACTATGAGAGCACAAAAGGTTTTGTTTTGAAATCATTTCCCAGTATGCATTTGTTATTCATTTTTCCTCGTGTTTGCTGGTTTGAGTTCTTTCAAAAAGCTGCTGGTGCCCATATCTAACGCTGTGAATCTAAATGTTCATTCAGGGTAACTTAATTTATAGTTGCTGAAAAGGCCAGGGTGTTCCCCCTGAATAGCAATTTGGCTGATATTTAAGTTTAAAGGCAGTCTGTGAGGCTCCATAAAGTTATTCATGAAAATCGAATATGTTTGTTATTTTCAGACTTCATAATCTTACTTTTTTACAGCCACCTGGGGAAGGAGTAGATTAATAGATTTCTTCTTTGTGCTGATATTGATCTGCAGGAAACACAGATACACACAATATTGTTCTTCACTGGAACAGCACAAAGCAAAAAATGTGCCTCGAATCAAATTAAACACTTAATTTTTCTTTAAACATTCTAATTTCATCGACTAGCTTTGTAAATGTAAAGTTACACAAAATATCTCGCATCTAGTTTTATGCAGTTTGATACAGTTTTACGAGCACTTACTCTACCTGCACACCCTGATTTACACAGTTTGCTTCTGATTCTCATTGCTCAACCATTTGTAATAGTTAAAATGTGTTATTTTGTGTTTGATTAAAAAGACAAAGTTGTTAGGTTACCATAATTCTCAAATACATACAGTAAATACTGTTTCATTATTGAAATGATTTATTGGTTTTGCACAGAATAGTCTCCTATGCACTTACAGTACAAATTTAGTTGCAGTTCAATCATGCATTTTATTGATTGTTTTCTCCTTGCGTAGGTGCTGGAGTATGTGTTAGACTGTTAGACACATGTCTCCAGGCATCTCATTTAATATGACCAGTTGTAGGACTATTGACACATGAGGAATAGGACTGGATTTAAAAAAAAAATCAAAACATGCATGACCTACAAGATCTGACACTTAAACATTTTAGCATGTGTCATCATGGATTTGTTGTGTGTGTGTGTATATATTATATATATATATATATATATATATATATATATATGTGTGTGTGTGTGTGTGTGTGTGTGTGTGTATGTATAATAATAGATAATAGATAATAGATAGATAATAGATAATATGTGTGTGTGTGTGTGTGTGTGTATGTATATATTCAAGTCTATCTATAAAGGTATGCATAACAATAATAGATGAATGGAAAATCCTGCCTCCAGTCCTGAATAAAGCTTAGTAGTTCAGCCACCTGTTAATACTCTGAATATTAGGCGCTGACCCACATCTGCTCTTATACAGGTTACATGGAGCCCCAGATGCAGGCCCAGCTGTTGCAATGTATTATCTCACAGGCTGACCCTAATGTTTTATGGTAAATGTAAGACAAAACACTAGCATATAGGCTAATCCAGCCTAGCCATAGCAAGAAAGTTAGCTACAAAAATGCACTCTAATAATAACAGTGATAATGATAGTAATAATAATGGCCACCAGTTCCCTGTTCCTTTTCCACCCTCTGACTCAGTATAATGAATATTCAGCTGCCAACCTTGCCCCCATTCTCTAACCAGTTTCACCTTCCTCAGCAGCCACCACTGCTCTACCTACAGTGCCATATGTAGGTAAGAATAATGACTCCTCAGTCATTATTATTAATTCAGTGTTGCTTGAGTATGGTACATGTAAATGAAGCAGTGGGCGTAGAGAGCTATAGGCTGCCTGGAGAGTTAGCTTGAGTAATGAATGTAATTATAGTGCCCTATCAGACCTGTGTCTCTTTTAGCAAAGTTATTATTTTGACAGTTTGTGCCACTTTCATAAGGGGAGGATTTGGAAGCAAACTATAAGCTTTTCCTTAGGGTTCCATCAAAATCTATAGACCTCTCTATACCATGTGTGTGATTACCATTTGCTGCTCTCTTTCAGTTAATCCTCAGCTTGTACATAAATACCAGGATTCTGTTAGTGGCCATCACTGAATCTAGTGCAGTAATATCACACTTATAGCAGTGACAGCAGCAGTGTTTGCAAGGGAGGGAAAGAGAGAAGGGTAACGAACAATAAGAGAGAAAATAGTTTGTCAGTGGTTTTGGATTCAGGGATAATGTTGATGATGATTAGAATATTGATCCTGATAAACCCACCTGTTATAAAAGAAGCAGTGGAAGGCCACCCACACATTGTCATTAGTCATCACCAGCTCCTTACAGCTTACTGCAGTACATGCTGCCACCCATGATTTAGCTCTCCATCCAGTTATGAGGGGGTGTTAAGCGTTTATTATGCAGCACAGTCCCAGTCCCAATGAGAAGGCAGAATGCTGCCCGATCAATACCCCTCACAGGAAGCCAGGTTAATTTATTTTTTAAAGATCTGTTAGCGTCTCTAAAATCCCACCCACCCACCCTGCCACCATCCTCTTCCTGCAGGTTGTGATGCAACCTATTTCCCAAAGATCTGCAGAGTGATGTTTTGTCACTGACACACACACACACACACACACACACACACACACACACACACACACACACCACAGGCAAAGGCACTGTACATGCACACACCATTTTTGTATACTGTATTCCACTGTTGTTTTTATGCTGTACAAAACCTGTTTTGCTGTTTTCTCAATCAATTTGCTGTTTGAACAAGAGTCAAGACTCTGACAAGGCCGGTTGTCAGTGCTTGCTGATTGATAGTGAGGCTAAATTGCATTCGTTGGAAGCTCCGCTCGCAGAAACCTGTAAAGTTCCAGTCTGTGTCGTTAGTGTTTGACCTTTAACTCTGACCCATGCCTCGTGTTCAACACGTACAGAATGCCCCACTGTTCGCACCCCACCCCACCCCCTCCTGCATTTTCTCGTTTCATTGTTGTGACCTTTACTCTTCGTGTCAGCAACTCTACCCTCACATCCACCTTTCTTTTGTGACATTGCATTCATATATAGTCCTAGACATCACGCCATTTCCTCGGTCTGTTCTGCTTATTTATAACCACATATGTGCATGGACTTAAATACATGTGTAGACCTTCACCACATGCTCAGTTTTGTACACATATGCTTCAAGACATTAGCTGCAGACCTATTAGTATGTGCACATACAACCCCTCCCCTCCTGCCCATATCCTGGCAAACAGCTGCAGCTCTGGAAGTACAGAACAAATGTCACGCTCCCCCACCCCAACTGCTCTTAAAAGATGCAGAATCTCACACTTTTTTTTTTTTTCTGACCATACAGTGATCTGTGGTCTGATTTGTGTAAAATCACCATGCCAACCACTAATCATCTTCCAAATCAATTTTGGATTTCCATATAAATAAAACATATCATCCTCAACCATGAGATTGAAAATGTGTGGAAGAGGTGAATACATCTGTTATTACTATGATCATTTTGGTTACCACTCATCTGTATTGATTTTTACTGAGCATCATCAATCAAGGCATTTATAATGGATGCCGTCTGAGAGCACATATCTCCCCTCAGGGAATTATCACCCCAGGCTTAGGTCAAGCAGAGATTTGATCTATTGTCAGTCAGATGAATTGATGTTTTTCTCGACATTTATGGTGTCTTATGGAAACAGAGGGAGAAAGAGAGAAAAAAGAGAAGGAGAGAGAGAAAAAAAGAGAAGGAGAAGGTAAAGGTGAGGAGGGATAGAGATAAGTCTAAAGTAGTTTAACGTCAGCCCTCAGGACTCAAAGCTTTTAAAATATTCAGAGCCATTCTCCATCACCTTTTGCCCTGGTTGCTTGTTTAAGAAAAGAGTGAAATGAAATCAATAGCCGTGCCAGTACCAGCCTCTTTGCTAGGCATCATCCAATATTTAGACAAATAACGCTTCACAACCTCAAATTTACCCTGCGGTTGCATGTTTAACGGGGGCTGTTGGGAGGGAGGGGGGTGAAAATTCTCGACAGGATGCGAAGATGAAGAGAATAAAATAAATCTTTGTCCTCATCATGATGCCCTGCCATACATACTGCAGTCATTTGCATTCGCATGATATAGCAGGTTATGATTAACAGTTATGTTGAGTCTTAAAGTGGGACACCCTTGGTACCATAAATAAGAAATGGATCATAAATCCCACAAGGCAACTTCAAGCCATTATCACTCCCTAAAACACGGCTCCTAGAAAATATCTACAAAGTTTTTGTAACTTCAGCACAACCTGCAGAGCAGACAGACTATTCATTTAGTTAACCAGAGTGTTAATAGCCAGAAAACATGTACACTATGGCCATTATATTTCATTTTCATAACAAAATGTAGCTTTGGAAATTGCTCACATTGCATCTTTATTTTTTCATTCTACATGGGCTACTTCCTTAGACATCGGTTTGATGTTAATGATTGCTGCGGGGTCCAGATGGCTGAGGTCAGACTCAGATGAAACTAATAAGTCAGCACCATTTGGAACAGTTATGTGTGAAGACAAACGCCCTGAACAAAATTGTGAGCAGAGACTCACATACAAACATAGAGACACGTGTTATATTTTGAAAACTAAATGAATTCCATGCTGATGGAATTTTGAGGGAAATTTTTGGGTGATAATTTTTATATATATTTATATATAATTATAGTTATCCCATATATTTACATTGAAACCTGAAATGCATGTTTACTGCCTCATGCATTTATTGTAGAATAGCATAAGAAAATGACTTGAGATTAGTGCTCTCAAGTGTAAAACACTGAATTCCCTGCAACCCTTCATGTTAATATGGGTGATTAGTATGTGATGGGATTTTACCTGAGAGAAATCCTATGAGCTGTGGGAGGAAAAGAAGGTAATTTGATATGTATATCCATCGGCTCACTTTGTCAGTCCCTCTGGAATTTGGTGAGCTTGTGATTACAAGAATCAACTCAAATTTCATCAGTTATATTCAAGATCTTGCAATTTTGTAAATCCCTGCAATATTTCTACACAACACTGTAAAAATGTTTGCTCGATTTACTAATCACTGTCATTTTTAGTTAAAACTATTTCATTTCAGAGCCACTGATAATTAGTCCTGTTCAAATAAAATTAATCCTCAACCCCAGCAAAACCTTTTTTTTCAGAGACATTATTGCCTGAGGGACCTTAAATCCTTTGCACCTCTTCGCAGGCAGAGCTTACTCCCAGGCTCTGTATCACACCAATTTAAAATTCACTAAACCATCTCTAACCCTGTAAAAACCAACCAGTTTTTTTTTTTACCTGTGTTTGTTTCATATTGTTCAAAGAACACCAGAACACCATCTGTACATACAGTGTTATTGATAATTTTTTAAGATAACTTTTTAATCTTATGGGAACTAATTATGTAATGATTGTCAGTGAGTTCTTGAAACATTTTTTTATTCCTGCTGACTTACAAGTTGTAAACATTATCTTAATTGATCGCAAAATAACACAAAAGTGATGCAAATTGATGTATTGAATTAGTATTTTTTTCCCAGAAAAGCTGTTGCAGAATCATTATATTGATGTTGCCCCTGTTGTGGAAGTTGGCAGAATATGGTGCACAATAGGTAAAACGCAGCCACAGTATGAGAATATGCACACTAGAGAGCAGTCTGTTCCCTCTTTCTGCAGTCGTTGTGGTCCTCCACCCCCCACCCCCCCACCCCACCCCCACCTCTACTCCCACCCTCTCACACAACATACTGTTCATGTCAAAAGACCCAGGAAACACAACATCTGTCAGTGCACTAATTTACACAATGAACACCAGAGGAAGAAGGATATATATACACCTCAAAATGGCCTTGTATTCAACAAACATTTTACATCACATGAAAACACAGTGAAGAATATTGTATGTGCAAATCTTCCTTGAAGCTGGTGGATCGTTTCTTCAATGATTCTGACACTATTTGAATTGTATTTTTGATTTAAGTAAGCATGGTTTCAATGATTGTTGTCTCAAGTGTGCTTGATTCGGTGAAAGGAGGTATCACTCCTCTGGAAAAGCCAAAGAGGGAGAAGCAATGAGAGGCATAGCTTTAGATCTTTGACACTCTGCTTTCTTTACTTGGATGGTACACAAATAGTGATATAATAATATGAAAATATGCTAACTGATTAAGATGAAATAGATCATTTGAATCTATTCACACATAGGCAATGGGAAGGGGGAAAGAAACTACACTGATAGCGAGCCAACACAATGAATGATAAAACAACAAATATGAGAGTTAAAACAGAGAAGAGATCTAAAATTCAGACTATGGATTTTACATTGGAGATGAGATGCAGATATCCCTCTGCCCCTTTCATCTTTTTTTGTATTTAATTTTACTTTATTTTTAATTTTTTTTTTGGTTCGATACACTGCAGAGACATGGCTCTCCAGTCCACAAGCGCAAAGACTGCGTCTATTGTCATTCATCCTCTCTGACAGGCTTCTCACGTACAAATGAGTTTACTGTGAATAGCAATTCATTTATTTAAACATTTTTTGTAGTTTACAAAAGAAATAGATTATCTTGTATCATTTTTTGTCCACACTTGCACTTCTTCTTTTCACATATTTTACACAGACTTTTATTTTTACACTTGAAATCCAACTTAAACATGTTTTTTTATATTTTAAATGCTTGTCAAATATTGTGTTTACCATAATACAAATGGTTTTCTTTTTTTCCCTCTTTTCCTCTTTTATGGGTCCCCAGTTTATTTTTAAACAATAATTAAATGTCCTGAAGTAGAAAGACACATTAAAGCTCAATTATCCATCCATGAGAAAAAAGCCTCAGTGCCCACGATGTATTCCTCTCTATGTTTCCGTAGAACATCAACAGGTCCAAGAGTCAGGTGCCCATTATGCCCTGTGGCCTCAAATCAGCAGTAGATAGCAGTAGCAGTAAATCCACCACGAAATAGTCAGCCGCATTAAGCACACTCCTTCCATGTCACAGTGAGATGCTGTGTAAAAAGTGTCCAAAAGATCCCTTTATTCCTTCTGTTCAGCAATATTCCCCTCCCCAGTGTATCCAAAAAAGGGATTTACTGTATATCCAGACAATCACAGGTAAAGACGTACTCACAAAGCAGGGTCACACCTCACATTCCCGAGAAGGTTGCTGTTGGCAAGTGCAAGAGCCATATTCATTGATGATTACCAGAGCTCCCTCGATGTGGTTAGGTTTATAGTCAACATAGTACTCCGGAGTAGAAATTGCAGCCATCTGCTGCATGCTTTGTTTTTGCTTCTGCTTACGGCGCTGACTGCTGAAGCACTGCCTTAGTTGTCTTATTCCGGCTGGAAAGCACTTCCATGCCACATACAGCATGAGCACAATGATGAGAAAGGAAAAGATGAGTGCCATGGTGCCAGTCACCACCTTGTGAATCTGCATGGTGCTCTCCAGGTCGTCATGGCCCACTGTGACAGTGAAAGAGCTGGTGACCACCTCACTGCCCTCACCCTCGTAAGGGTTGAGAGTAAATGGGCCCAGGAACACAGAGCCACCCTGGGCCAGATCCCTTGTAGAGGCGTACAGGCCTGCTGTGGTTACCTCCATTGGGGGATCCTCACATAGCTGAAAAGCATAGACAGCATCCAACACATCCTCGCCCTGTGCAGTGTCGGGGCTTGAACACAGCAGGGAATTGTCACGCTGGCCTCTGAAGGCACTCAGCCAAGAGGCCAAGGCACACACGTTGCGACTGCACTCCCAGTCATTCCCTGCCAGGGTAATGCTGTCCAGAGATGACCATGAATCCAGGATGCGCTGGTCCACAGAGGTCAAACGATTGGAGTCTAGCATTAGCACCTTGAGGTTGGGTGCACTCTCGAAAACATGTGGCTCAATGTACTCGATCTCATTAGCTGACAGGTCAATCTTTTCTAAAAAATGCCATGTCCAGTCCAGGGTATTGACAACAATAGTGGCACGATTGTTGTGCATGTACAGAGTACGTAAAGAGATGAGGCGAGGGAAGTGGGCTAGGTTGACTTTAACCAGCTCATTGTGCTCAAGATGCAACTCAGTCAACTTGAAGAGGCCAGCGAAGGAGTTTCGAGCCAGGCTCTGCAGTTGGTTGTATCCCAAGTCCAGAAACTGCATGCTCCGGCAGTCTTGAAAAATCCGCACTGGCACAAATTTGAGAGCATTGTAGCGCAAATGCAAATTGGTGAGCTTTCTAAGGCCGTGGAACAGGTCGGGCTCTAGTGCCTGCAGCCTGTTGTATGAGAGGTCCAGGATGCGCAGGTTTGGGAGGGGCCTAAACGTACCATTTGGCAGACTCTCAATCCGGTTGCTGCTCAGGTCTAACTCCTTGACTCGTCTTAGCCTGTCAAATGCGCCCTCCTCTACAATGTCAATGTTGTTGTGATCTAAGTAGAGCCAGGTGAGCTGTGACAAACCAGCCAGTTGGCCTTCACGCAGCTCGGTCAAGTTGTTCTCTCTCATGGACAGGCCCATGGCACTGCTCAGATTGCGTGGAATGTCTGTAAGGTTGAGCCCCTCGCAGTACAGCAGCTTGCTGTCGCAGCGGCACAGCCTTGGACAAACCCCCTCTACCAAGGGAACCGTTCTTAGAAAAATGCCCAGTGAACACAGTATCAACCCAGGGGGCTTCTTCAGTGGCCACTTTAAGTACAGTCCAATTAGAAGGAAATCCATTAGTATAAATATCCAGGGATGTCTCTGAGAAAATGTCCATTGAACCACTCTGGATATTATTTTTGCACCTTCACATCATATTTATCACATCATATTTAAATAATTTAATAATCTGTTTCGTCACGTTTTTGTATCTTAGCTGTAGGCAGTGATATTATATTATATTACTTTTATTTAGTCCACCTAGGGAATCCTTGTCAAAAATGCAAATGATATAGGGCAAGTCTCTAGTGCTTATGTCAGATATCAAGCAGTGGGTGGAGAGTAGAGGGGGTGAAAAAATAAATAAATAAAAAACTGTCCTCACTGATAGATCTTATTTGAAAAGATTCCTACTCACCCCTATCCAAAAGCTGACAATCTCCATTCAGCGTCTCGCTTTGTGCCCCAACACTAATTATGTGCGAATCTAAAAAAGACCCCACTGTGGTACAAATTCTCCCCCCCTCCCTTCTCTCTTTTCAGTGGACACCAGATCCTTGGCAGGCTTACAATGTCTTAGTTCTCCTCAAGTGAAAGAGCCAGAAAGAGAAGGAATCCAAGTAGCTTTCAGCGAGATGGTAGGAAGTGCAAGTTCCCCTGTCTGTATGCATGAGCTCTGTCTCTTTTGCTCCTCCGCAGTCCTCTGCTGCAATGATCAGAGGGGAGAAGAGACAACCAGAGAAGGGGAAAAAAAGACCAAGGAAAAATCTTTTTAAATGTCTGTCTTGCTCTTTTCTCCTCCCCTTCCTGCTTAAGTTTCAGCAGATCTGTCAACACATATTATCGTCCATCTCTGGAAGCAATCACTGACTTGTAAGGTTTAAATCCATTCAAGCGGGTAATCATGCTTTTAGTGACGGATGCGAGGGAGAGGAAAAAAAAAAACAGATTTAAAGAGGTGAACCCTGTTCACTGTTTTCTTGTGTAACAGTATTCCTTGTCATCTCAGTGGCTCATCTCGGTTAAGAAGCCGCTCGCATCCCCCGTAGGTTGCAGGTTTGTTTCGTTCGCTCCCTCGCTCTCCGGGTGTTTTCTCAGCCAGCTGGAAGAGGCTGCCGAAGGCTGGTGCTGGTAGGCAGGCAGGGGCGCTAAATGTGGGGAAGCAAAGGAGCGCGCAATCCCTTGCAGCAGACCAGTACACTGACAGCGCATGCAGAAGCACCTTCTGTTCACTGAGTGTCGTAAGCCACTCACAATTCAGAGTGCTCGCTCTCTTTCCCTCACTCGCTTGCTCTCTTTCCCTTGATCGCTCACTCACTTGTTCATGCTGCTCCCCTCCTCTCCCTCTTTCTCTCTCTCTCTCTCTCTCTCTCCCTCTCCCTGTCTCTCTTCCCTCTTCCCTCCTCACTTTTCTCTTGCTGTGTTTTTCTCTGTGCCTGAGACATTTACATATTCAGAATGGGCTGGGCTTAAACCAGGAGCTTTAATGAACACCCCCCCCCCCCCTCCTATCTCTCCCTCCCTCCCTCTCTCCCTCCCTCCCTCCCTCCTCCACTGACTGTAATGAATTGGACCATATAATGTCTGCCTCCTTTGACGTTGCTGTGAGAAAGCAGTTTTCTGATTTCAGAGTTGCAAAATAACATTCAATCCAGTGAATGGAAGGGTGTCCTATATTAGTTCCACTCCTAAAGCAGAGAACCATTTGCATGTATATTAACCATCAAAAGAGAGTCCACATATAGATGGAGAAAAAATGTTATAATTAAAATTCAATTTGCCATATTCTCTCTCAAGTTCAAAACTACAGCCACATAAAAAAAGGAAAGTAATTCATTCCTGTAATGATACAATTTAAATGTACTCATCATCATGTATGTTTTATGATTTCAAATATGACTTTGTGTAATGAATAAATCTCAGTCTATTGGTATTCCTTGTTTAGCCTTGCTAACAATAAAGACTAGAGTATAATGAGTCAAGACGAGAGTATGACATTCCTCATTTGATCAGACTGTCCTGTAGCCAGGCATTCTATGTCATTGTCAATTATGGCAAGGATATCCATTCTGAATACAGATGTAATTGCTTGCCACATAATATTAGCATAAAACTATAACATAAATATTATTTTCTGAAGGTCCGCTCTCGCCTTGTTTTGCACTTCTCTGGAATCTGTCCTAGCCTTGTCATCGTTCTGCCACTAATCTTCAAAGACAATGAGCTGTGACAGTGCCTTACATTCCTCATACCAGCCAACTTTCTTACCATCTGATCTCTTTTCTTCTCTGAGCTCTTTGCACTTTTACTGACAGATGCCCTTACTTTGATATTAAGCCTTCTTGGTCATTGGTTCTTTAAAAAAAAAAGGAATTTAGAATGAACGAAAAAGGGCTTGGGCAAAATGTATAAAAAAATGGTTTTAATTATGCCCGCTTCACAACCCAGGCTCAGTAACTTGTGTGTAGAGCCAAATAAATACTGAAAGAAATGTCCTTTGATGGAATAGGACAAAACCCAGAATAAACATTTACTGTATTTTGTTATTGCAAACAGCAATGCCATTTGTTTTTACAGCTGGTTATTTCACTTTCTTCTCACCAACTCTTAATTTACAATCTAGATTACTGCTGACAGAGAGCCTCAGCTAGATCTAATAATAATGATAATACATTTCATTTGAAGTTATATAAAAGATCCTGATGTATCATTTCCATTACTTTGGCGCTGGATCCCTGTAAAGCTCTACAGTCCTAAACTGAGTAAAGGCAGAAGCACCAGGTGGTTTGTGCTGTGCTTCCACAGATGTTTACCATGTCCCTGTGCCTGTTCACATGTTCTGCTTTGCCAGTCAGTTAGTGTAATGTTTGTGTTGGAGCTGGTCTCATAGCATTAGCATTAGCTGAAAAATAGCTGGCTAACTGTGACAGGGATGTTCCCGTTTGACTGTACTTATCAACTACATTTTGTCTAGTCTCCAGTCCTCAGTCATATATGGATTTAACAGGAAACTACTGTATAACAGGTACTGAGTAGGGAGAATCATCCTAGAGTGTTACAGGGAACAGGGTAGTATAGATTAGACCATTTTAAGTGCATCTCATCAAACAAAAAGTCCCCACCCAGTGGTATAACCCATTACTACAATGACAGGACAGACCTTTCTGACTGATACACTGTCAGCTTTTTTAAGCTGTTGTCTGTTATGTAAATCATGGCTGTTTACCTAACCAGTCTGTAAATAATGAATCAGGGGCTAAGATTTGTTTTGACTGTGTTCTAATCACTGCATGTACATCTATCTTTTTGTAAGCATATAAACAAGTAATGCCAATGCACTCATTTCTGAACAAAATACTCTATATTTGTCTTTTAAGTTTCTGTCAGTATTTGTCTCTTATTCTTTGTTAACTTCTTTATCTGGTTTATACCAGTTTATACAGGAAGTAGCTCTTGTGTTCAGGCTTCCCTGATATAACATCTAAATCTGTTTATAACTGTTAGTTTATTAGTTTGAGGCCACTTCCACGCAAAATGGAACAAAATAATAGAATAGCATGACATGATAAAGTGGTGCTGTTTTAAGGGTCAATATGAAATTGATCCTGCACTGGTTACTAAATCTTAAATAATTTCTAGACTTTTTAGAAAGACAGATGATGATGATGAAATGAGACTCCCTGTGAGAAAATATATTATCTTGCTGTATGAGACTGGCTTGAAAATGCATGGGGTAGGAATTTGATTACAATAATTATACCAAGGAACCACAATTACCTAACAGCCTCTGTACTTTGTTCTGACCCTGTCTGGCATTCCACAGCTTCACCTCAGATTCTGCACCCACCACCAGGGGTTTCATAATGCTCACTTGGAGCTCAATCAAACTAAATACCATAATCTTTTGTACATTAGGGTAAGATGTGACTCTGGTATTTACTTTAGTTAGTTTTTAGTCCCACTCGTCCTTGGTCGATGAACTGTTGTTTGATTGTTATTTTGATTGGGAAAACTAATTCACAATCAATAGACAGCACAGTAACTCTGTCAGAGCTGTCAAAGTAAAGTTGGTGGAAGGAGAAAGATGGGCCAGGGTGCAGTAATTCAAAGAAATCAGACCTCTAAACTCACCCAGTTAGCAGATTTTGCATAAAAGTATACTGTCTCTATGTCCAATTCCTTATTTCTCAGTTCTCATTTTGAAGCACCCAGTGAAGGTTTGACAGCGACAAAGATGTACTGAGCAGCAAAGGAGGTGGAAGAAAAATTGTCCTTCACATGATCTGGACATCTTGAAGTTGGAATCATCTCTGCTTCGCCTTTGCTATATTCCCTCTTAGCTGTAATGGATGACTACACCATCAGCTAATGACTTGGTGCACTATAATGACTTGACAAAGCGAACAGGAGATGAGAGTATCCAGACCATCAGTTTTAAGACTTTAAGAGCTTTGGCTCTCTGCTTCAGAGTTAAGGTCAGCACAAGTGTGAGTGAAAGTGTGTGAGCGTGTGTGTGTGTGAGAGTGTGAAAACACACATGCCCGATGACTGACTCACATGAAGACAGTCATACAAACAGATACGACCATATTTCAGATTTATGGTAGAGAAGGATATGGATAAGCCTTTAATAACCTTTTTTTTTTTTCTTTTAGCTTCAACCATAAACTGTAAGTTTACGGTTCATGTATGAGTGTGACCCTCATATCAAGCAATAAATAAATGTGTCATTCTGACCTCTGCTAAAAGCAACATCATGCAACTATTTTACCCTAAAATAACAGCTTCAAAATGATTTTGATGATTTTATTCCCACTCCGTTCTTAAACTTGTAACTTCGGTGACCGGGTTCGATCTCCCTCGAGAGCGTTGTAACTGAGTGATAGTCAGTGGCTTAAACTGCCAGAATTAGGCCCAGCAAGTTCAAGAATAATGCCAAACTTGCAGTCATCAAAAAACAGCTTTCATCTCCAATATACATTGAGGAAATGATCAAGAATTCTAAACAGAGTTTGGCGTGTTTGTTGTAATAACAGCAGCTCCAGCCCAGAAAACCAAAGAATACAGACCATTCGGCCATGTTTCGGTTCAGTGAGTGGGACTACACAGAGTTGCAGTCAAGACAGTGATAGACTTTATTTTCTGTATATGTAAACCGCTTAAACACTCAGGCTTGGAGCCCATCATAATTAATTACCACTTGTGGCTGCAGAGGCCGCTATTGCTCAGCAAAAGTTACATTGTTTTCCTTGAATGTGTTTTCGGAAAGCAAATATTGCCCAGCACGCTCTTGCATCTTAGTGACTTTTCAAAGACAAACAGTTATAAGTAAAAAGTTACATTTTGAGAGACTCTTGGTCTGGACTAGTTTTGTTAAAATGTTCTGTTGTGTAACCAAACAACAATTTATAATATCATGATTTAATGTCCCCAGCTAATTATGTGATCATTTTATTTGACATCTCGGGTATTTTTTCATAACAAAATGGTTGGAGGTTATGGTGTATTGTCAGCAAGCTGAAGTGATTTGGGTGATCAAATAAGGCTCAGAATTATCAGCATCTATGATTACAGGCCCATTATTTAAATCATTTATTGAATCAGAGGACGTCTGACTGTGTGAGCCCAACAAAACAAGGCAGATGATGACTAATTGGCCCGCTGCAGAGATAATGTTGATGGGCAGCTGGGAAAGGATTGTGGTGGGGCTCAGTGGAGAACACTTGCACCACAGAGGAGCTGTCAGTGATGCGGTGAGAAAACGGCATGAGATGATTCTACATCCGCTACTGAGCACGACCCCCAACAGATGGAGGTTTCTCTCAGTTTGAAAGGGTCGCAAGTGGACAGAGAGTTAACATTAAGCTCATTCACCCTTTTTTTGGGGGGGGTATTTTAGAAGATATAATCCCATTATATAATCAGCGACTGAGGAGCATAAGAATTGTACTCAAAGATAAATTGAGACAGCCGTGGGCATTTCTAATTATTACCATCATGGTCTTATCTCAGATATACATCATATAAATCAAAAATTGTCAAGACAGTAACCCAGTGAAGGTTTGTGTTGGTATGCATTCTGGTCTCCAACACAATATACAAAAAAAACAAAAACAAGAAAAACAAAACACCTTTCTCCATTTTCCTTTGCTTATACTAACTGCAGCTGGGGTAAACAACACAGGAAAAACAATACCATCATAATGTTCACTGGAGCATGTGACAGGGGGGACATGGCTGTCGCTATGGGTTACAAGTCCTCGAAGCATGTTTTTGTGTGATGCAAAGTTTGCCTTGGTAAACAGAAGAAGTCAATATAATGTCATCCTCATGATTTGCCCATGTTTGATGCATTAGAGGTGGGTGAAAGTTTGAACTGATTTATAGAGAATTTATAGAGCAAGATGGATGTTAAGCAAGATGGAAAAGCTCAGATATTTTGTCCATGGTGATGTGAACAGGAGGATTTGCATATACTGTGTGTATCACAAGAAAAGAAGGGAAAAAAGAATTAAGGATCTGTCTGAAAAGGCCAGAATGGGTAAAGTAAAGAGAGTATGTATCATCGATGGGAGGAAATAAACTGTGTGTGCCAGTAAATCTGTGGGGTGGCTTTTGGAAGCAGCGTGATCTTAAATCGCCTCTAGTTTTATGTTTCTCTCCCAATACACAAATAATGCACTGTACTGTGTAAATTGAGCAGCCATGATGAAACACTTTGTTAACTTTCTTTATTGAACGCGAGCATGCCACAGCATGTTTAAAACTGTAACTAAATGTTGGTGTTGTTTTTCTACCCCCCTCTATACCCCCCTCTATTTATTTGATTCCACCCTTAACACTTTAACCTTAACCTGACCCTGTTCTTGTTAGATACAAGTTTTTCAATGTTTGTCTCTGGTGGAGGTCGGATGAAAAGCAGGCCCACTTCAAGGTGCGACCTTAAACTTCTCAGCTCTCTGTTGAAGCGATTGGTGATTGGCCTTGGCATGGAGTCTAACAATTGTATTCTCTAAAATTACCACCATGGTTGAGTTGTCCTCTGCTTTTTGTATTTTCAGTGTCTGACATAGTCTAAACCACACAGGCGCTTAGGGTTGTGCACCTCATTAGTAGTATTAGAGTACATAATAGTTTTTGCTGGAACAAAGGAAATGGGAAAAAATGATCAGTAATTGTTTGTTCAGTGTTCTTGGTTTTCTTAAAAGCCACAGACTACTTCATAACACCCATTTAGACCCCATAATATTAAGTATTAATCTAAATACTCCTCTCCATACCACAGTTGTACTAAGCTGCTTGGTCTACTCGTGGCTTCCCTGCTGCCTCGAACATGTTGTCCTTCTCTTTTACTGACTCTGTGTTTTGCCCACAGGACTGCTCCTGACTGTTGTTTGTTTGTTGCACTATTTTCTGTAAACTACACTTACCGTAGTGTTGAAACATTCCAGGTGGGCGGCTACATCTGAGATGCCGAAACCTCCACATTTGGCACTGACATCTACTCCCATTCAAATGTTAGGATAGATAGATAGATAGATAGATAGATAGATAGATAGATAGATAGTTTCTCTGTCTATCTATCATTGACAGTATATTTAATATTCTTTCAGAGAGAAATAGAAGGTGAACTACTAACTGAGTGGCAGAGACTCAGCAGTGAAAGTGCATCTTTCTCTGTGTGTGTGTGTGTGTGAGAGAGAGAGAGAGAGAGAGAGAATTAATATGGGTCTAAACTGCTTCCAGGTATGTCCGATGTTTGGTGTTCTGGAGACAGTGATTTTGCCATATCGTAACACAGAGCAGTCACACTGTCAGTATTGGACATGCGTTTATACAGAAACAAGATCAGAATTCTTCACCCGCCACCACAACTGGTAGAAATTTACAGCGACCTGCCACAGTCGGTTTTTCAGCCACATGTAGTGGGTTGCTGCATGTGGGTTTTCCACATTCATTCATAGTTAATTCAATTACATGTTATAACGTTTTAACATAGTGTGTTTCTTTATGTTTTTCTGCTCTGGCTCTAATGTTTTTGGCTTCAGAGACGGCATCAAACAGTCCCCGTGACTAGGCTGTGTCTGCCAAAGGAACTTTGTTCTGCTGTCAGATGATGCAGAAATCCCACTGAGAGCCACCAAGCCCATTTTCAAAACCCAGCTCTCTAGAGCAGCATGCCCCTCACTTCTGATAGCCCTGACTACTCTGGCCTATTGCCTCATTCAGAGCCAAACAAGCCTCCACATCCTTCATGTGTCCACTAGCCTCTCTCATGTTGGGATGAAGCAGAGCAGAATGCAGCGAACAGAGGAGTCTCTGATGCAAAAAGCTGAAACACTTGTAAATTTAGACTAAAAATTACTTGTGCCTCCCCAGTGTCCCTACTGCAAGGTAAGGTAAGAATACCAGCTTAGAAATCAAAATAAAATCCCAGTAGAGTGTAGTAGTTCAGATGAACCTTGTAATACAGGAAAGGCCCTTGTGTTTAATATTTGATGAGTTAAGCCATACACCTTGAACCTTAAACAGAAATTAGTTTTATTCTGTTGCAAATGAAAACTATTCGTTAGCAATGTACTTGCAGTAATTTTGTACTAGAAACTCTATTTTTTCTTTCCTTCAAGCAAGTTTCTTTTAAAAAGTTTGGTTCAGCCTGTCGTTTTACATGCAAGCTTGCAGCACTTTTGACTTTGATCGACTTCTATTACAGTTTTTCACACATTTTCAGAATCTTTGGCTCATTTTCTCAAAACTCTAAACACAAAACTGCAAACACAAAATGCTAAAACTCTACAATTCTCTATCAAAAGCAAACACTGCTTTCAAAACTGTTCTCTTTCCTTTTTTTTTTTTTTTTTTTTGGAATCAAAATGACACACATGCTGATGTGCTCAATACAAAACACTGCTATTAATTTTATCAGTAGATTTGTTTTTTGCATTTTCATCGTTACAATATAGCTGGTTGTAAAAGTTACAGTAATGTCCATCGTCCTTTTTCTATTCTTACTCTTCGACCTTTAGCGTTTGCCATTTACCCTCACTTATCTCCACAACAGGAGAACTCAGCTGTGGCCTTTTCATCTCACTTAAAGCTCTGATTTGTAAGTCAACAATTACACCTGTGAGAGTAAGTGTTGCCAGTTGGTAAATAAAGCTTGGCACTGTGATTGATGTTGCTTTCTAAAGGAACACAAGACATTTAGATTTTGAATTTTGTGCCTAATGTAGAGAAATGTGTAGGGTTTAGAATTGAAGACTTGCAGGCATAGAGATATAGATTGTCAGGTTTCAGTGATGGCATTTCAAGTTCCAATTTTAGTGTGTACAATTGTGGAAAAAGTATAAAACTGTATATACTATAAAATATCTTTTTGTCTTTTGACTTTGAAGTGAACCTAAAGACACATTCATCGTTTCAAACTAAAGACTGACCCAAAAACAAAGAAAGAAAGATTACTAAATGTTCTTTTTTTATCATATTAATGACATAGCATTCTAACATTAAACAATTATGAAGAACTTTTTTTTAGAATGTAATGCACTTCCATAGATCATCTCCCACACTTTAAAATGGCATTCACTTTCTGCACAATGAAATATCAGATGATGCATGATGCATACACCAAAGCAGCCACCATATATGATATCATCATGCCCCATCATAGGGCTTTTCCATGGAAGGCAATTTGACATGGCAGATGCAAATATTAAAACAAATGATGGCTGAATCCCATTTAGCAGCTTCAGGTACCGGGTCCTGGTGTTGTACATGCTGGCTTCCTGTCACACTGTAATGGCTTACTGGGACAAAAACCAGAGCCACAGTTGATGGCCACACCTCTGCTTTTCCTGCTATGACAAGTTAAAAATGTCCGCTAGGAAAAACTGAAAATTGTAAACCCTTTTTGACATTGTAACATTCAGTTGCTGAAATCACCTTGAATTGTGTTCATAAGGGAAGTTAATTGTTAATCATGAGAGGCTTCCAAGCCAACTAGCATTTAGCACAAAGGAACAGAACTTGTTCAGGCTTGGATATTCCTCTTTGTTTTGATTACCTGTTAAACTGATTTAAGGCATTAACACTTGATAGAATAACATTTTAACAAAACATGTTTACGCAAGGTTCACCAGCAAATTCTCACTTCACCTTGACTTTTATGAATCCCAGCTCTTGTATGGAAAGTGTGTACGCGCTGTTTATAAATGAGGTCCCTCTACAAATATTGTGAGAAACTACTTGAATGCCTTCTCTTCTATTCTTACACACAAACACATTTGATAAACATCCTCAGACATTTTTCCTCCAAATCCTGAGGTGTAGGGTACTCTTTTTGTACCAATTAAGGTGTTTTTTCCTCCAAGCTCGACAAACTAGCACAGCAGTGTAAACACAGAGCTGTGTGCCCCCAGCCCAATGTAGAGACGGTTACACAGATCGAAAATGCAGTTGGAGTTGCTTCAGAACAAACTATACTCATTGTGTTGATTGCAGTGCAGGGAAGTAATATGTCACCTGTGAACGTATGGCTCTTTCGTGTGTTTTTAATGGTTTTCTGAGGCAGTGGAGTTCAGTGGCACTGAGATGTAAGCTAAATCAGGCTGTAGATAAAACTGGTTTTATTCTCTTTAGGGTAATTGTTGATCAGGATGAAAAAGGATGAAATTTTACCAGCTTTATCCCTTGCCATACTTTGCTTTGTCACAGGCAGCATAGAGAGCAACCAGGGTCACAAGGGGAGAAAACTCAATTTGAGTGCAATCCAGTAGTTAGGTTAACTTCTATAGCACTTGATAAAATTACACTGACATCAGCTTAGTGGTTAAACACTGTAATCTGGCACTCAAGTGTGTGAGTGCGCTTGCATTTGTCTGGATGGGCACAAAAGTGTGTGTTGGTGTGCATATACTCTCATTTTACTGAAGTGTGTTACAGTTTTCCCACAATTGCTTTGGTTCATTTCTTGGAACAGTGTCTGAAACATTCTCAAAGCTCTATAGGAGCATCTGTCAAAAACAACCTATATAGTCCAGCATTAGACCTTAGGTCAGCTGCAAAAGGTCAAAACTTACCTAAAACATTTAACTCTCACAACGAAAAGTTCCTTTGGTTTGTAAAAAATGGTAGTCAAAATGTTTAGATATATTGTCAGTGGACTCCACTGACAGACTTACACCACAGTAAACAGAAAACGTATACAGCACAATATAATACAAAATACATATCAATACAAAAAAAAGGAAAATAATGTATAGCCCAACACTGTGATACTGTAAACCTGGAGTGCTACACTTAAGACCCTACTTCACTGCTACTACTTTCAAACATCATGCCTTACCAAACCTCTCTTGTTCTCTGGGATAAGATCTCTGTAGAGGGTTTCTAGGAATATCAGTCATTTCTGGGTGTTGTATGGCCTAGTATTTGGAATAAGTGTACTCACACCTTTCCCAGATATTGCAGCACACATAATGATATTGCCCCCGTGTCGGGCTAGCACATCCACCATAGCCTCTAACATTTCAGCCACACCTCCTGTCTTTGGCCATATTGGAACCAGCCTCATCCACAAACACAAGAATGTGAGGGATTTCACTTTCTTAAAGCTCCATTATTCTCTGTAATACAATATAACAAAATATCAAATCAGTTTTACTCAAAGACTCATACAGTTACAACAAAGTAAAAATGTACTGTGTTCTTCTCTGCAACTTCAGTAGCCATATACCGGCCTATATACTGTAAGTATATACAGGCCATAATGAAATAAAACCCATAACACTGCACAGTATACTAGGTGTAGGGCACACCACTGCTTTACTGTACATACTGGTACTGAAGCTCCTTCACTCTGTTACAGTTTGACTCAAATTCTGCTGTGTCAAATTCTGTTGTTTCATGGTCATCTTATGTCTTTTCAGCTCTCTGACAATTGTAGAGATGCTTAACAGAGTTGATATTTTGAAAGATGCTATTGTCCTCTAAGGTTGCACTCTGGATCTCTCTCAGCGTAATAGTATCATTTTTTCTACCACCATGTTGCAGGTCTCTTACTCTTGTCGAAGTGTAAAACCTGCTCTTGTTCTACACTAGCACAAAGCATTGTCATATCCTTCACACAGAAATTCACAAATAGAAAGCATCACTGTATGTGTACTGTACTGTAATGCACTACCCTGTACTGTACTGCAGTTCCAGTACTAACTGAGTACATACCTGTTTTTCCTGAAGAATGCTTTCGATAATTGAAGACACTGCAGCACGATCTACATTAGGCTACACTCAACGGCCAGCCTCTGCCAAAGTAAGGCCATGGTTAATTACATGGTCCACATTTGTGGTCCCATATTTCATCCCAGGACACCTCTATGTCTTTCTGCCTCTTCCTCTGTTCTGCTGCCTTCTCACTACACCACCACTGATCCTTACCCCTCTTCCTCTTCTTCTTATTTAACACAGTTAGGTTCCTCCAAGTTCAGAAATTGCTGTTGTGGTCAAACTCTGCAAATATGTTTATGCCAAAATACTTGTGGATAGCACAAGTTAGCTAACTTGACAGAATGTGTGATTGGTTCATGTTATTGAAGTTCAAGTTTAGTTAACAGGCGATTTACCAATTTAGTGGACTTTACAAAAAAAATCAGCTGAGAAGCAACATAATTGCTTTTGATCAGCAAGATATATATTTAGTTGGCAATTGTGCATTACTTATTCATTTGCATAGATGTGCTAAAACATTTGCAATTTGTTTCAAAGAATGAGAAATTCTAAATCTGCTGTGAACAAGTGCCCAGTTTAGACATTGGCACATGTTTTTGTCTGAATTTTGTCAAAGCAATTGAGAAAAACTGCAAGTCATTTAATATTTCTTTCCAATATACAGGCCTTGGTCTTTACTCAATTTACCAGTATAGATTAAACATTTATTCTCCATATGAAGGTGGCATCATTCATAACCCCTTGGAAGAAAGTGAAATAAATGCTACGGCAAGTGGAATCCAAAAGAAAATGTAAGGTTATGTTACACTCCAGTTCCCATTTCAAATGTAATTGTCTCAAATATCAGTTTGTCATAGACACGGTAGAAGCACAGCACCCAAACTGTGCAGTAACACAGCAAATGGTATCAGGCTTTTAGAGCTTGTGAATCATTTATTACTAGTGTTATTTTAAGTCTATTACAAATGTAGAATACCTGTGTATCATTAAGCACATTTTTCACCATCTTTTCCTTTTATGTCAGTGACAGATATGTGCATTGCCGTCAACAAATATCTGCCTCACCTAGAAATCAGTACAAAGGAGGGATGTCCTTTGTGTTCACAGAGGGAATCCCCACAACACCTTTTTATGAGTTAAGAGGGTTGTTAAAGTTGTACTTTATTCCCATGTGGTTCTTAGCTCCAGTTCTTAGAGCTGTTCCAAATACCCAGCATGCATGTCTGTTGGTGTGTGATGAAACCAGCGCCCTGTAGCAAACCTACATGGACAAGGAGAGGACATTCTAATTCCAGCCACTGGGCCATTGTGTGGCTGTGCAAAGGGAGGTTAGGAGGGTGTTCTGTCTTTTGTGCTTTTCAATTACAGATCACAGTATTCATTAAGAAAATGAAAGAAAGAAAAACCGTATCATGGATTAAAGGTCATGTGGTACCAGTTGGTGTACATACATACCGACCATGTTTTACTGGAAAGTCAGAATTGGTATTTCAGCAGCTAGTGTGTCATAGTTGTTGGCAGCTGGTGTTTGTTTGCGTATGGGACAAATGACAGCAGCAGTGTTTCCCGGTGCACCTCACTGTAGATTTTTGACTGAAAATGAGCAATGTACACATGTACAAGCAGACTGACAAAGAACGGAGGAAAAATCCTGGAGTGACATCAACATAGTTGACTATTTACCACTGTATGTTTGTCCTTAGCAAGGCAAGATTAAAATGTCACATTATTAAAGACAGCTTTGTATGTCACAGAAGTGTAATTGGGGTTATTTGTGATATTTCGAATTACTTTGAATAATTTGAATTTTGGTTTTTGCATGACGTGTGAAATGTTGACATCATGAAAATCAACGTACAGCTGAATCACACTCTATAGGTGTTAGGATTTTTATATCTTTTTTATGTCAGTTGTCAAACACCTACATGTTCATAAAAACAGATTTTGCCACGTCGCGTTTCAACAGCTTAGTCGTTCAGATGGTAAGCTTCAAAAAGATCAGTAGGAGACTTGACCTTGTTTTCTCCCCACATACAATTAACATTACACATTTAGAGAAAAGGAAGATCACACCATGAATGTTTACAAGAATCTTCACTATGAATTTACATCCATAAGACTTAATTCAGACTTAAACATTAGGATCAGGAGAGTAAAAAAGTTGGAATTACAGTGCATCCCTGCAGATGTGAGAGCTGTCGGTGTCCCTGGTATTAAATTTACTGTAACCATCACATGAAAGTGACCACCATGCTTAGCTCTAAGTCACAACCCAGATAAGTCATTAGCACAAATCAACCCATAAAAGCTAGCATACTCTCCTACAGGCTGATCCATATCATGACACACTGTAAACTGACCACAGGCACAGTTTAGAGATAACTAGATCCCAAAGGGTGTGGCAGATCAGCACAATGTGACATTACATGATGACACATCCTTGAGTCCTACTCAGTAGAGGTAAAAAAAAAAAAAATCCAATTGTTATCACATCATAAGGCCACTGGATTCAAAACTGTACCCTTGATTAAAACGCATGCTGTCTCTGGCAGCAGACAATGGCAGCTAAATCCTCTGACAAGAGGAAAAATTCTCAGCCTCACTTCCTCTCTGCTGCCTTTGTGTTTGTGTGTGTATATATATGTGTGTGCATTGTTCTCAGTGCCTCGCTGCTTAAAAATGTTTTTGCATGATTCACTCTCCTCGCCCCAGTAATTTCAAACCTAGAAATCTAGAGCCCAATCAAAATCACCCTTTGTTTACAAAGCCATGAACTTGTTGACAAATTGCTAAACTCTGGCACTGTGGGTGGTGTTGTCTTAAAATTATATGTAGCTCACGAGCCCTCAATTCAGGGGAATAATTTTAATCTACAGCCACTGTATGCCATCATGCTGGCCTTTATAAAACACCACAACCATCACTGAACATATTCTACATTTTCTTTCCATATCAATGTTCTGTCTAGTTATTTGGACAAATTTTGGCCAGCCATTTCATATTGTGTGATGTAATGAGCATTGCATTTTTTAGGGGCTACAAGCATCACTTCATATTTTAGGTCTTTCCAACCTTAGTGACAAAGCACCACTACATTTAATACTGGCCTCACTCTATTTAAGTTGCTAAGAGCAGAGACTAGCTATCGACATTATTCATTATGTCATTCTTCTATCAGCAACTGTCTGGTGCAGCTGCCCACCTGCACCAGAGGCATGTCTACCAAATGGACCATGCATAATTAAGATGGTAACCCACAGCAGAGACCTGACCCTGTCACAGCACTGAAAATAAGGCTGGCCCACCCAGGGGCACACTTCCCCCTCCTTGTGATACCCACAAGTTCCCATTATGCTGCTTCCTAACTATTATTTCCAGGCAGAGCACACAATCGTATTAAAATGACCAAGGTTTTCCAAGCACGTCACTGAATTTTCATGAAGAGTTTTATAAAAATTAACTTGCATGTCCTTCTGGGAACATTTATTTATTAATTTTCTGTCTGTTTAGATTCCTGGAAAGGAGAAATACCTCTAAACAATACTATGACGAATATGTTCATCTCCAACATTTCGCACTGACATTTTAAAAAATGACCACGGACTCAGTCCTCAACAAAAAGAAATTAATATTACAAGCTTTGCATAGGTATAGCAGGACTGTTTTTCCTGCATACAGTGTACATCTAATTGCATCTACCCACTGTGAATCCAAGAAGGGTTGGATCAAGGGCAAATGGACTTGGTGGTATGTAGTTGAAGACATTTCTCATAGAAGCGGGTTATTCAGTTCTGCCGGTTGCCCTTGATCCAATCCTTCCTGGATAACCATAACCTCAGAACCTAGAATCTTCTCAGCCATTGTGAATGTATTGCACATGGACGGTAATGTGCACGTGCAGCACATTATGGTTTTTGGTTTTTCATATAAGTCTTGAAATATATTATTCAGCAATCAAATTTTACAGTGAAAACATATGGAGAAGCGCCTGAATGGAAATGATGACTGGTCAAATGGGCGTCATTTAGGCAATTTTCCATGGTCAGTTTGCAATAACTACGGAAGATCTTTAGCTTATTTCTCTTTGTCATGTAGCATATGGAGATTTTGCTGCACCAGGCATCCCCTTTTAATAGGCCAGGAGTTGCCAAACACACATAAATTAGGGTCTGTCGTATGTAAATAAGGAACTGGTGCAGCATGTCCTTGTTTCCACAGCTGAATCAATTTATCAGTCTGTGATCAAATCAGCACTCATTTAGGTGTTGTGCGACAGTTTAATAAATCAGATGTAGAGAGGTTCATATGTCTCTGCTAGTGTTTAAATCTGTTCCTGTGTTTCTAAGACGGCTTGATAAATGATGGCCAATATTTTCAAGGGTGATATCTGCATGTCATTTCCTGAAAATGCTGGTTGGGCGCAAACAGCTGTGTGCCATTGTAGGAATACTTTTTTTATATATATAAGTCAGCTTAAGGAAGAGAATAGATGTTCTTTGAAAAGACATCAATCCCCAAACACCCACCATGACAGTAAGTCCTGTCCCCTGATCCATCCTCATGCAGCGCACTTACATCATGTCCAGATATTCTGTGGCTTTACTGTTCCCAACTAATAGTAGCAACAACTCTGTTTGTGGCTTGCGGTGCTGCGCGGCTGGACTGACAAAGCCCACATGAAAGGATAGTGGGAGACATAATCATTTCACCAGTTCAGCCAGCTCCAGCGGTCTTTGAAGTTTTTGCACCGTGGATCATTACAGCGAGGGAACACACTGCTGTCTAGCTCTGTACAGTATATCTGTGTTGTTTGTGTACACAGCGGCTGTCGCTACGGTGGGCTGAGCCACAATAGGCAGGAGGTACGCTAGCGTTATCGTGCTATCATTAGCATGTTTCTGTTTGATCCGCTTGTGGCTCCATTTTTGCTGTCAGACTTGAGGCCATTTTTTTCTTTTTCCCAAACCACCCTAATCCCTGATTACTGCTACCTACACACAGCATCCCACCCAGTAGAGCAGCTTGAGTCATCATTATCCTGGTTTACAAAAACGTGCATATCATTCTTTATACCCCCTTGCTATCCCTGACAGCCGCCACCTTTACATTGATAGCAAAAGACTGGAAGCTGTGCAGAGTTCGTATGCTGGGCCTATGTTTTTAATAATTTGATTCTATGAATTTTTTGTGCGCCTGTGCATTGTGCACTACTTTACCATTACCTCTCATTTATGAGAGGCAGTGTGTGGAAGATGGAATGGGACCAAAATGCGTCACCGTCAGAAAAAAAATGGTTTCCTCGTCAGTCATTTGAGGTTTCTGGAGCTACCTCACTGACTTGTAATCCTGTGCTCCTCACAGTAGAGTTAAGAGGTCACATAGAGAGACATAGAGGGTGGTTTTGACAGTTGCGAGCAATGAGCGGAAAGAGACCATCAGGCAAGCAGGGATGGAGTCTGAGGCAAGTGTGAAGGTGGATGATGTCTAGACACAACAAATCAGTCTGTTCCCTTGTTTCTCTGCCTCCACACATTTTTTATCTTTCACACTTTTTTTTTTTCTAATATGCGCTCTTGAAGTTTGTTTCAATATATGCCCTCATAATGACATTGCATTAAATTTACCTCTGACAAAGTCATCACACTGCAAATTCAAATATCTGGAAAAAAGTAAAGAAGTGATCACAGAATAGCCCAAAGCTGATTCTTCTTATACTGCAGATGTACATGCGGAAACATACATCTGTATTGACATGACAGCCACAGCCAGTAATCAATGTTAACAGGGCTATTTGTGACATGCTGACTATGGATGAGACATTATGAGGATATATGTTGCTGAAGGAGTCTGGCATAGATTTCTATTAAATTGAAAAGTACTTGAAAATTCGACCCTCACAGTCAACACTAATGTCTGTCCATTCTCTACTGCACAGAAATCCCCTAATTCGTAACATATCAGTGTTGGGTCTGATCCACTACTGGGGAGGGGTGGAGGATGATGCAATGCAGGAAAGAGAAAATGATGATGAAATGGGATTATGCCTCCTGGTATTAAGAACGGGTTCTTGAACTGGATTGACCTAAGTCCCTGTTTCAGGTGTTTTATCCGATCAGAAGCATTTGACTTGTATTGAAGCTTTACTTTCCTCAGGAGCAGCACCCACAGACAGCCACGTCATGTTTGTGTATGCACGTATAGGCAAGTGTGTGTGTGTGTGAGTGAGAGTGAAAAATTGACTTTTTTCAGCTCTGCTGTGAAACAAAAGTACATCAATGATACTCAAACCTTCTTCTCACCCCATTGACTTGCTTTTTTTTCTCTTTACCACAGCTCTGCTCTCACAGATATCACACCACTCTCTTATTTTCTCACCCTCTCTAACCTATTCTCAGCCTCTCCCTCGCTCACTTCTCTTCTCTTCTGCTGCCCTTCCTTCAGTCCCTCCCTCGCAAACTACTTGCTATTCAGTTCAGGGAGGCTGCAGGCAGCATTGCTCTAGCTCCTGCTAGCTCACTGCTGCTGCAGGACTAGACTTTTTTATCCCCTGCTCTCTCTCTTTCTGTCTGATAACCAGACATTTCCCCTCACTCTTTTTCTTATTCTCCTCAAACTATGCACCTAAAACCTTGTCTTACAGCCCAACACATTTAATATTTACCCCCCCCCCCCTCCTCCAATTCTCTTCATGCTTCTATTAAGAAACCCCTGCATCACTGCATGACATCCCACTGCATGTAACCACGTACAGTGGTATTTTTAACGAACACATGAACTATTAAAGGAGCAGTAAATCAATCAGACTGTAATTACCAAGGCAGATTTTCAAACCTTTTGTTCCTTTGAGGCATTTCACATCGTGCTTTCAGGGCTCAAATTATCAAACCATTTTAATTCTTACTGTATGAAAATGTGTATGTCAGCCTTAAATGTGTCTCAGGACAGTTTCTTTAAAGGCAGACCAGAATTCTTTAGATGCCATGCTAGAGTTCTGTATCTTAACATGTAGGGCACAGCTTCCAGGAATTCTTTGAGTATTTCATGGACTTCTAGGCCTTCTAACATCCTTGTTGTATTCTGCTACCTCTCCAAGTTGGTTTTAGTGCTCACTCAGTCAGTGACATCCCTGTGTTCTGCAGGCTGTTTTGGAATACCTTCCTCCTGCTGTAAAAACAGAAATATGGAGGTTGATAGTTTACAGCCTCCTAATGCCATTGTACTGACTGTGACTAAGGGAGATGGATAATAAAGTCTTTATGATGTGTGTAACCTCCCTCTATGTGAAAAGGAAGGTCTGAATTTTCTAGAATTAGTTTCTGTCTGAGAATTGAAAACCTTGGTTCAGGTTATGGAAGGTTAATCCATTACAAACTTTTTACAAAGTTTCTTTCCCTCTTCTAGACTAAAACAGTTCTACTTGTCATCTCAGCTGTGACAAGTAAGTTCCCGATTCTGGGTAAAAAGAATACTATCATATACCTCTTGACTATGCTCTTATTATGTCTGACAACCAAATACGGGCTGGAAAGACAGACATGCAAACCAAATGTCCTTTGCTTTACTTCTGCCCCTGTTTCTGTTTATTTATTTATTTTTTGTCAGTTTCTGCCGCTGCCTCTGTCTCTGCTGCAGTTTTCAGTTTCATGCTTCTCCTCTCTCTGCCCTCACTGTTTCCTTTCACTTACATTCAGTTGGATGTTTAGTTGAGCACTTGCTGAAATTATTGGTGTTATATAAAAAAAGCCATCTTGTGCAGCAGTGTGAAGTCATCAGTAAGTACCTTTTTAAAAAAAAAAAAAAAAAATGTCCTTTGGGTTATTTAGATTTGCTCCGGTCCCCAGCCAAACTCTGCCAAGCATGCTATGTTAACCTATGCAGAACAGAGGGGTGTCCCTGTGTCTTCTGTTCTGAGATGTGCACCATCTGATTCCAGCTCAGGACCTCTGCTGCATTTTATTCTCCTTGCTCTCTCACTCTCTCACAGCAAAAATAATTTTAAAAAAGCCTATGTACTTGTATGCATGCATGGAAACAATCTAATCTTATCAGCTCTAGTATGTTGAGCCTATACAAATACTTGGCTAAAATATGATACGCTATTATAGTACATATCAGTTTATTCTTCTGTCTTAATTTTTATGGTTCAGGATTTTGTTTTTGTGTTGCATCAATCTACCAGTTAATCCTTCACTCTGTGTTTACCCCATCCTAAACAAACTGCTCATTTCGTACTTACGATGTGCTTGATGGTAAGCCAGATGCTTCCTCTCATCCACAGCCTGCTTGACCACAGATGCTAATAGCCAGTGACAGGCCCACAGTCTAAACATGAGCCAGTGTAATGAGAGGAGTAAGCAAACGGCATCAGCCATTAAACATAAGAGAGCTTGTGCCAGAAGGCACTCCGGCTCCTCCTCAGGCAGCTCCGCTCTGGGCTGCATTAACTCTACCTGACAGGAGACTGCCAGGATCAAGCAGCACCGTTATAGATACTATGGGCAACCATGTGAGAGGAGAAAAGACATGAAGCTCTTGTAGAGTTATGCATGGGATGATGGGAGTGTGCTGGCTTTCCTGTGGTTTCCACAGGAAAATTTAAATTGGTGTGTCCACGTGTGTATGTGTGCTGCTACCAACCAGTTTAATTGCCATTAAATGTTGAGTTGCTCATCTAATATTTATTATTGAGTATGGTCTTTTAAAAATGACTGACCATATCCGTGATACTACATTGTTATGTAATCATTAATTGATAATTAAACAACCATTTAATGAGCATGTTTTGTTTGAGCCTTAAGAATACAAACCAGTTATTTACTGGCATTAGTAAAAAAACAAAAACAACAACCAAAAAAAAACATGTTTTTAATCAGTAATTAAATAAGCTAGATAAGAATTCTGTGGGCTCTCTTCAAAATTGTATCTGGCACTTTGTGAACCATAAAGAATAATGAGCTACATATAGTGCAGTCCCAAGGACAAGGACTGAGAGCCATTGTCTTAGGTCATTATCACTTTCATTATACCTCATTAATAAAAAAAAGAAAGTCTGGTGTTCAGACACATGCGTATTTTTGAAGACGTTATGCACATCAGCAGTATGCAACTAATTTATTAATCGGCACCTGCAACAAACTTTTTCTGCATGTGACAGAAGAGACTTATTTTCAGTCTTATTTCAGCTTTCAACAGCTGTATGGAGGGGAAGAAAGGAATACATATATATATATATATATATATATATATATATATATATACACACAAAAATAGCCAAAGCACATGAAGCCCTTGGAGGCCAGGTGTAAAAATAATGTGTCCAGTCAATGTCATCCAATATCTTGTGTACAGTGCAGTGCTGCTTACCAGTCAGCAGTGCCTATAGGGCCAATTTAACATACACACACACACACACACCAGTGTCACCAGATAAATGCATTCCTGAGTTATTATCTTCTATGTATATAATAACCTTTTATCCAACTCTGACCATAAGTCGTAAAGCTGGGAAGATTAATTTTATATTTGCATACCATCATTTAGATAGTCTAAAGCATGAAAGGACTTTAGATTTACAGGATTTCCAGCTCAACAGATCCATCATATTGTTAAAAAAGTAAAAGCAGCTGCTCAGTTTGCATGCTGTCCCTATGTCTGTGTGGGTTTCCTCCTGCTGCTCCAGTTCCCTCATTCTGAAGACATTCAGGTGAATCAGAGACCCTAAATTGCCTGTAGGTGAGAATGTGAGTGTGAATGGTTGTCTGTCTATATGTGTTATCCCTGTGACAGACTGGTGACCTGTCCTGGCTGGCTGTACGCCCAACGTGAGCTTGGGGAAGGCTCCATCTGTGGTTGGAAGGGAAAAACAAAATGACATATAATCTTTTCATGTAACTTTTTAACCCTGTCAGAACAATATTTTGCTAACTAACTGGTTTCTCTCTCTCTCTCTCTCTCTCTGTGTGTGTGTGTGTGTGTGTGTGTGTAGGATGCACTCGTAAACATACCGACAGATACACACACTGTACTGTAAATGATGAGTAAATGATCTGTAAATGATTTCGGTGCTTATTTGCTCCAGCACTGCATCGTGCCTGTACTGTATATCTATTAGGATTTTATAATGAGATTACGACATGGCATCTATTTCTGCTCTATGTTGCTCCGTCATCTCTCATTTAGAAAAAAAAAAGGAACAAGAGGAAGAGAAATATACGATTCTAATCTGAGACGCTCATCTGGAAGTATTTTTCTCCAGCCGCGGGCATTGTAGCGTGTTGTCTTTTTCAGTATCCTGTAATCAAAGTAGCTGATAGCCACCGTTGCACCTCTTTAAGTTCCACTTAATGAGAACAAGTCAAATTGGCCCATCCATGGCACCACAGCTGAGGGAGCACAACTTATCTTAATGAGGATCTAGCTACCCATTATCTGCTGGTAACCCGACCAACATGTTACCACTATTATCAACCTCCCCTACACGCCTGTGGCTCACGCACATACACAAACACTTTCTCACTCTCTCGTTATCAGCTAGCCTTCCCCTTTAAGCCCACTGCAGACAGTGTAACCACATTGGACAGTAATTGTACCTCTCGCTCCTGCCTAATTGAATTGACAAGGAGCCGGAATTGATATCATTTAACACATTGATCTTGGGAGACAATGAGACAGAATGCCTCATACCCTCCCCCGGCCCATCTCCCTCCCCCCACCTGTCTGCTATTTTCTTCCCTCTGATTCATCTGCCCATTCCTTTGATTTGCCATGCTATTGCCGATGAATTACCAGATTCATTCCTCACTTCTTTCACCACCCCTCGATTTCAGCTTTTTGTTTTTTTTTGTTTTTTGTCAGCCATCAGTTTTATCGCATTCATTTCAAGGAACGTGCGGATGAGACGTGACAGTTTTGAATGCATTAGAAAATATTGATCGTCTGCATTTTCATTCAAGTCTGCTCATTCCATTGTTGCCAGAAATAAAAGCTTTAGACGTTTGTTCACACAATGCCCACAAATACCATAAAATAATCATAGACAACGGTCTGGATTAAGAAATCATAGAAGCACAATGTAAAATCTATTGCTTCACAGTGCTACTAAAAAAACATTAGGCTACAAAGCCATGTAATACATTATTATATTTGATGTAATTGAAACAATACTTAAATTTGAGCATTAGCTCTTATTTTACATTTCAGGAAAAGGAAAACTAACACACCTGAAACTAAGTGTCACATTCCTCTGCACATTATTCAGCTTGCACAGACATTACTGTATGTCTTACTCCACCATTACAGGGTTTGAGGTCAGAAATGCAGTGAAGCAGTTTTGCGCTGCAGTGCACCACTGAATTACACAACTTACTTTGGGAGGGCCTGAGAGAGCGAACATGCTCAGGGCCCTCAGCCGTTCCACCAGTATGCACAGTCCACCACCCATCTCCTGAGTGGGCAAGAATAACTCCGCTGCCTCTGCTTCCATTACCCCCGCACACTAGATGCTTATTTTCAGGCACCCTCCTCTATCTTCCTCTCCCCAACTGGGAATGAATGAGTGCACACCAGGGGTACAGTGGGGTGGGGTGGGGGGAGATAATGGATGGGGACAGTTGGGAACATTGTCTGCAGAGCACCACAGGGACTTATGTTTACTAGAAAAACCTAACATGCACATTCCATTATGTGGCAGTCAAAAACTAAGCAATCAGTGTTGCTGCATGAGAGTCAGTCGAATCAACAGCCAACTGTGTTGTGGAGCTTGTAATGGCTGTGAATTGGAGAGCGCAATTGCTAACGCATACAGGGGCACACCTGGATGGGTCCGGGGGGGGGGGAAGTCAAATAGTTTCCCAGATACCCAAGGCACATAAATACAAAACTGTGGCTCAGTTTGTCTCTCTCAGCTTTGTTTCTCACACACACATACCCGCACATGCACACAACATATCAGAGACCACAGTTTTGACCGACCCAGACTGAATATGAGCCTGACGCATTGACTAACCTATGATTCATCACTGAGGGTCGCCTTGTATATAAAGTTTGTGATGGGAGATTCATGCATAGTGTTTTTAATTGGGTGTTTTATGTTTTGCACAAAAACCCAGCATGAGCAATGCATGTTTCATTGCATGTTGAAGGAGTTTTGACGTATCAAAGCAGAAGCGTGATTACAGTATAACGGAAGCATATTCATAGTAATGGTAGCCGACTTGAAGATTACTTGAAGGGACATGATTACACAAACAGCTGAGGCAGTAATAAGAAAATATACACACCAATAACTACTGCTCAGTTGTCAATAGAAACTCAAAATAACAGGTGCTGGGTTTTGTCCCCTTAGACTGACATCATTGTGCTGTTTTAATCTCCTTAACTCAGATTAAAGAGTTGAGGGTTTTGAGAGATAAAACAGCTGGGATTTCTGATTCCAGAAAATGAAAAAAAAAAAAAGAAAAAGAAAAGAAAAGAAAGAAAACACATGCGCACCAAATTTGTGCGTCTATTCATCTTATGTATAATAAGAGGAGTTGTTTGTGTCATCTAGAGCCTGACCATTTTCTCTTTCTTTCAGTTCAATCAAGGTTGTCGTTCATGTGAATATGTCTGAAGTGTCCTCAGAAAAAGGTTCCAGTTAAGCCCCTTTTTATTTTTGGTGGTGAGCATCTTTAATCCTGTGTGTCCCTCTGGTGCCTTAATGACACATTAGGCTCTTTAGGCAGCACAATGACTAATGTTGCCATGTTCTCTGCTCTGGCATAGAAGAGCTTGTCTGTGTATGCACATCAAAGTGTGATTGCTTGTATGACTGCGTGGCACATAATAGATGGCAACTGAACGCTACCTTCATTTCCTCTCCTCCCTCTGTGTCATTCAATAACTAGCTCTCAGCCATTCTGTGGATGTTTCAGAATACTACATGCAAACTGAATGAAACCATGCGCATACAGTACACTTGAATGTGTGTAAGTGTAGTGGTTGGATTACAGTCAGGTAGGTTTCCCTTTGTTAGATATAGGATCAGATCACAAACATATTATTCACATTCTTTGTGCCTGCTTTCCTCCCTTTAATTTGGTGCATTGCTCCACACACACAAAAAAATGACTGCATTGTGTGATTGCCATTAGAAGAGAGGGTGACTAACTGTAGTATGAGCTGGGAGACAAATGACTCATTCCTAATGTTTAACATCCATATGAAAGAAAACTCGTGCTATATGAGCCTTGGCCAAGGGCAAGCCTGCAATACATTAGACAGAAAAGGGAATCATATCTGTTTTTATGGCTACAGGCTCTTTTCATTGAACAGCACTTTCGCATCAATGACCTTGCACACATGTGAATTCCCCACAGCACATGCCCACAATGGAAACTCATGTAGGGGCTTGGAGTGCGACAAATCCAAAATGAGGAAAATGCTCAAAGATTGTGCTTGTTTGTCATCAAGTTGACATCTTCCTGAATGTCAAGTCTTTTTTTTTAAGATGGGAGAAGAGAAAGTTGGTTTGGACCACTTGCTTTTAACTTCCATAAAGGGGTTCTTGCTTACTGATAAGTGGTTTGCCAGAGCTCGCATACTTCCTGAGCCAAATATAACCTTTAAAGAATGAGCTCAAGTAGTCAATGTCATTGTGTTGTGGGCCTGAGTTTACAGTAGCAGCCCTCCCCTTCTGTGCTACTCTCCCTGTGTGATAGAAGGCATATTCAAAACTAATGTGGAAACAGTAATTTTACAACCTGATACTGGCCAAGGCATTGAAAGTGACAATCAGTGTTAACCTTGGGGTGAGTTTACTATGAGGTGGGTGTTTGATGGGGTCTCATTTAGTTCTCCGTGACACATAGATACGGGACGTTCTGTTCCACTCAATTATCAAAAGGGCAGGACAATAGTGCAGCAACACACAGATAAAGAGCCACATTTTGTGTCTCATTAAACAGGATAACGACTAAATAACCCCTTTGCTTAAAGTCTTGTTGTCTTGGAGTAGCGGTTTGTCTCAGTCCGTCTTGAATAATTCTCATTCGAAACGGGCACGGATGAATGGGAATCCGTGTCACCAGGTATGTGTTTTTCTGCAAAGGCTGATGAGCATTTTGGTTGTTCGCCTTCATGCTATGCAGGGCAGAACTGTCAGATGGTTGCCTGGCAACGCCACAACTAATTTTGTATGCTGGTATTGCTTTGACAGAGGACCACTGTGTTTTACAATCTGTTGATCATTCTGCTAACCATTTTATTCCTCTGCTAAAATATTCTAAAAGGAAGCCATAACTACCTGAAGTATCTTAATCAGAAAAATTGGTTACATACATTGCACCATCCATAAAAAAAATACTCTTAATAAAAATGATTTTTTTCAGTATTTATGTATAGCACAGGTTTTCAAAAGAGAGATGAGCCTCACATTTCATTTGTCATTTGTCAAAATTAAAGGACAAAGCAATTAACATGAATGATTATTTGTAGACCTTTAGTCTGAAATGTGGTGGCATTTGACTACATGCCGCAGCTGATTGAGAGGACCTGAGGGAGGGTTAGCAGCATAGCAGTGAATGTAGCACATTCTTCACTTGTAAGTAGTACTCTTTCAATCTGTGTCCTGATTTCCACACTTGTTTCAAGTTCTAGTATATATATATATATATATATATATATATATATATATATATATATATATATATGGTTGGATCTGAGCTTGGAAAAAGCTTGTTGATGTACACATTTTTTCCCAAAACAATCATGACCTTTTGTGATGTCTGTGAAGATTCTCAGTCATGGACAACCTCTCATGGTTATCCAAGACAGGCTGAATCAAGGTCAACTGGATTTGGTTGTAGATATTTGATAGAGACTCAGTTCAGTTCGGTCTCTTGGGTGACAGATGACAGAAATGCCACATGTATCTACAACCAAGTCCAGTTGCCCGTGATTCAACCCTTGTTGGATCATCTTTTATGATAGTAACAACAACTGTAAAGCCTTCACTCCTTGTTGGAAAACTGGGGAACTCATGATGCTTTGGTAACCTGTTGAATGCAGTGCAAATGTGTATTTAATGAAGTAGTTTCAATAATATATTCTAATCTTAGTAAAAAGGATTTGACCACATTTCATTGCCTGAAACGGACATTTATGTTTTTTTCTAGAGAGATCTAAGTACAGGATCATTTATATGAGTCCTGGGGCAGAAATGATTTGCTCCAAGACAGTGACAGCATCTTTCTAACCTTCAAGCCAAGCTGCCAGTTAGGCAGTAAAAGTGGGAATCCAATAACTGGAATAGTGTGTGGTAGATTGCCCCACTCATCTCCATAGTTTCTGAGCAAACACAGTAGCTCTTTTAAGTGGTAAATAGAGCAACCAGGTGGCATAAGTGAAACTGGCAATATTTATGTATGAAAGACAACAACAGATCTTGTCATAGTATGTACCGGTTGGTGGGGATGCTTAATTACAGGGCTAACTGGCAAGTAAGGGAATCTGGAATAGCAAGAAGCTCTGCACTGTTCTCCCAGTGAAACTCCAGCTGTCAGGTGAAAAGAAGCAGCTGGTGACTCTGTGTGTATCAGGTGAAGCACATGGTAGTCTACACCCTCCTAAAGCCACCACTAGGATTTGGCAGTGACAGGAAGCGCGGCACACAGGGGAATTGGCGACGACTAAATTGATACTTGCCAGAAAGGCTAGTTGCTAGGTAACATATTAAACTGTTTGAGTCATGTTTTCACTGACTCCGGGCTAATCAAGGAACACTTAGCAATGTCAACACATGTTCCATGATGAAGTGTATTTTCAGAATCAGCCGTCTAAACTAAATATACTCCATGCATTTCCCATTTAAGTCACTTCAACAGGAAAATGTGAAATATACTGTATTTAGCAATGTTTGTAGACAAACAGTAGCATTGTAATGACATGTACTGTAACTATATTAACATGATATTTTGTTTCCTTTCACAGACTGGCAGGAAAGAGAAAGGTGACCCACTGAACTCAGCCATTGATAAGATGACCAAAAAGACCAGGGACCTGCGCAGACAGGTGAGTGCATGTTTTCATGATACTACATCTTCATCCCCCTAAATACTGTATCTACTGTACCATCTCCGACATAAAGACACTTGAAAACACATGAAACTTTTCCACTCTCAGCCCACCATGAGGGTTGAGACTGTGGAGCTATTTTATATTTTTGGTAGTGTCAAAAAGTAATTAAAAGACCAAAGCCAATACTGTGGTAACCTGTGTCAACTTCATACACTGTCTGTGGTATTCAGCCTCAAGTCCATTTGTTCCTACTCAAAACATTAATCTTTAAAAACAGGTCAGAGATGTGTACTTTCAGTTTCTAAAAAGGCTGGCTAATTTAATTAAAATAGCTTGGCACTTAGGTTTTTAGCGTGCTTTTCTCAAAGAGGAGTAAATAGTGTTATTTGTTGGGGGCTATTTTTAGCTGCAGATGTCAGTGCCCTAGCAGTAGGATGGTGTATGTGGAATTTATCAAATAAAAAAACATAGTGCCCATGGCCAAATTATTTAGAAAACATGTCACACAGTGGAACACTGTAGCTCGCCAATGTGTTTTTAATAGTTTTTATATGACAATGGAGGTCTATGGCACAGGGACGGAGCTACAGTATATCAGGCTTTGGCTACAAATACTATAATTTTAGTGGGATCAGTTCTTTGTTGGTATTTGGAATTTAATGGGGAACATTTGGTACAGCATGATAACAAAAGTCAGTGCAAGTGTTAGCAGCATTGCAGAAAGACAGACGTTACACATGAACAGACATCAACATAAAATATCACACGATAAATAAGAGTCACATTATCCAAGGAGGGTTGAATCGAAGAAAACTGGGCCAACCCTTCTTGGATACCTATGACCTGGATGACTGACACTCTTCATAGACAATAGGGTCAGAGCATGTACTTGTCTGAACCTCACTGCCACCAAAGCTTGATATTCTGTACTCATTCTTATCGGGAGATCACAGGGGTTGATTTATAACTGTATATTTGAGTGACCCAGGTTCTCACTAACATGACATTTAGTTGGAGCTCATACTGGAAATGCAAGCATGGGAACAACATGCAACCCCCACACAGCTGTTTGGTTCAGTCTTGCACTGCCAAAAGAGCTATGGCCACATGTCTCTTCTTTTCATCCTGTGCTCTTGTTTGGTCAGTTTTTCAAGATTACAGACCAGCCAGACCCGGTGAAGTAAATAATCTCTGCCAAAAATTTTAGCAAACAATCAAATGTATTTCAGGCATTCAGTCATATTGATCCCTGCTCAGAAGAGTTGCATCAAGGAAGCTGCAGTAAAATTGCCTTCCAAATTCCAAAAGCTACCCTCCGATAGTGAAGAATAAGTAGATGATTCATCCTGTGGTATGTGGTGTCAGAACTGAAAAGCAATATTGATTTATTTCTCATCTTCACTGAAGACAGGATTAATCTGCCTTTCCAAGGTATAATGTTGCGGCATATGACAAAAATGTTGCCCCTGTGCTCGGCTGGGGGGAGGATACTTAATGAGCACACATGAGTGTTTGTTGATGTGATACAACCATTCAAGCATGCCTCTGAGGTGTTCTGTCAATTCTTGTTAATTAAAACTTAGGTTCTCAATGACTTGTATTACACATCCTCTAGTAAAGACTGGAGTACATTTGAGTCTTGCCCCAGAAAAAGCAAACCCATTCATAAACCATCAGGACACCACTTGTGGTCCCTGAATACACTTTTTACTCCCAAACAACCCTCTCCTGTCATGCAGTGCAGGGTATGTTTTTTGCAAGACATGCACTCTGGCAAAACTGACAATAGCAACTACCTGCACAGAGGAGCTGTGGTTGTGTCCTCTCTGACCTCTGAAGAGCAGGGGATCATTCCAGATGGGAGGCTATAACTCTCCCTCCCGGTGGGCATTTGGTGGGGCTGCCTTGACAGTCTGGCAGGCGGTACTCACTCTGACAGGATGTTCTATTGACTCAGGGGTTGGCTTGACAGAATGGGCGGTCTGTTTGAGCTTTGAGTTTAGATGGGAGGGCAAACCAGCGGCACACATGCAGGCATTATATAGAGCTGTGATACTGTAATTATATGAACGCGTTTTGATTTGGCAAGTCAGTGGCGCCGTGTTGAGACACAAGACCTTCCTGAGGGGAGGAGCACAATTGTGCATTTGAGCATTTCAGTCTCAACCGTCTCTATTGTATAAAGGAAAGATCGAATATTAGAGCAGACAGACACAAATGACAGACAGCGTTTGTGAAATGGGAGCAGGTAAGACCGAACAAGCCTTCTGACAACACCGCCAGAGACATGTGGCATTGTTTTTTCTTTCAAGCTGTTGTGTGCGAATACAAGACAATGCTAAGCTGTCTGTTATCCAGAGCAAATTCAGTAGATGTCAAGCATGTCGTTCCCACCCCCCATTTTGTTTTCTTAGAAAATGTAAATTCTCACAACACTACCCCTGTCTGATGGAAGCAATGCAAAGCAGCATAACCATTTTGCATCACAGAAATGTTAAGAGAATGTCTGATTACCAAGATGACATTAGAACAACAAGATATCTGAAGGAGGCACAAGCAAATGTTGAACCGACCTTAATGACTAAAGAATTACAGGCTGGCAACCTGTTGTTATTCCAGCCTCCATCCACAATGATTACATGGTTGCTCTTTATTTACAATAGATATTAATCACCTGTGTCTCCTGACGAGGGACTTTCAGTCACCACTGATGAGTATAGTCAAAGCCATGCCCCTTCAGATATGATTTCTTCAGGAGGTCTGCACACTGGGCTACTTCTTGTTTTTCTTTTTTCAGTATGTTTTTCTTCTGCATGTCAGTCTCACATGCAGGTACACAAAGACACACCAACACATCCTACCAAAAAATTAAATGGTTGTCAGTTTATACCATAGCCTCTGAAAAGGCTTGGCCATGCTCTTCAGCGGGGCAGCACAATCACATATGTTCTTACCAGTCAAAACAAAAATAATAACAATCTAAATGTCTCGGCTATTTGACTATCAAAACCCACCTTGCTATGCACTTTTTTTAATCATCCAATAGAATTACATTGAGACAATAAGTAGTGGTTTAGGGAGACCTTGTCATTACCTAAAACACTATCTCCATAAGTCAGTGCCCTTTATGCCTTACAAGCTTTTTAGCAGCAGGTGAGTCTCTGCTTTTCTGCTGTACATCTGGTGGTGACAGCAGTGGGGCTTTCTCTGTGCAGTGGGGGTTCTCTGTGTGTGCAGTAGTGATAACACCAGTGATCATTTCCTGGCTATGCATTGAAATTCTAATAATTTTATTTCTAATAAAAAAATACTAATAAATACATAATATATTGGGCCTTTAAAGGCATTGATAATTTATGATTAACAAAACTATTTTTTTACATAACATTTTAGTTATAACATACATAAGATAAAATATTTAGTAATTATAAGCATAGCATATATAGCAGTAACTGTAAAAACTGTTAACACACTTGCAGTGAGACAATGTCAGGTGAAAAACTGGAAGCTATAGGAATGAAAATGTAGATATGGGCACCTCCAGTTTTGAGGGTGGACATAGACGCTGGTAAACACACACACAAAACAAAATGAATTAAAAGATAAAATAAAATCAATTTAAAATTAACCAGTAGCCTGAGTAAAGCCAAGCTATACAGTAATTTTAAATTTAGCATCAAAACAGAGGGCCAAACAATTAACAGTCCCAAGTTTATAACTACAAGCCATGTATCAAAACCAAATAAAATAATGTAATCAGTAGAATTATTGTTGTGTAGGTTGAAGTAAGTACAGAGGTACAGCAAAATGTTGTCTAGAGAGTTTATTTTTAGAGAGGTTTTTGCTGTCAGTGTCAAGCCACTGCTATTGTTGCATACAGCTGGATATCGTCTCCAAAAAGAAGAAGAAAAAAAAAGAAAATGTATATTGTATTTGTGAATCATAGGGACAAGAGAAACAACATTTGGAAAGCATTAAGAACCTTGATCTGACCTTTGTAGCACACTGTAGGTAAAACTGGCAGAAAGGAATGTAATACCTGCTGTAGCAGAAGTTTCAATTGGCGAGGTAAGATTTAAACCAGCGTTGGACTGTGTCAGAAACTGAAATGCACTTCTCAAGATGACTGAGAAGTATGTCATGGACTATGATCAGAGCACTTAGCTCAATTCCAGTACGGTGCTTCACTGGAGAACGTAATCTTTCTTTTGACGATTTTCAAGGCACGAGAAATTGATTTCGTCAGCTTTCACATTACTCAAGACCAGTTGTTATTCATGTGGCTTCTTCTCACACATTAAAGTGGATTAAAGGAAATGAAAGTGTTTAATAATTCTTTCAGAACAAGAGGCCAGTTATGCTGTTGTTGATCCAATTGAAGTAGTGTATATTCATGTTGATATAACACACCTTTTTTGGATGATTAGTTGCCTCCCTAGCTAGTAAATTCTGTTTACTTATTTCTTGAATGCTCTGTTTGATATTACTCAGCACAGTATTCTGAGGAAGTGTCGGGGAGGTTCACCTCTCATTACAAAACTTAACATTTCCCTTTCTTTTAACTGCAACCACAATCTTTCCTTAACCTTAGTTTAGTTTCCTAATATCAACCATGGATTACTTGCCGTAACCATGATCTTAAGGAATAAATGGTCTTATACAACAGTTTCCATGTGCAGGTATTGCAGAATGCTTGAATTTAAAAACATCGTAAAAACAAGCACTGCTTAGTACTGACTTTATTGTCTGATGATAGAATTGTGCCGGTTTATACATGAGGATCAACTTTTAACTCAAACAGGATATGTTATACCACTGATAGAATTTTCATGAAACTTGGAGGGATGTCACATTTGCTAGGCTCTGCACTTAAATGTACTTTTAGGATCACTGGTGGGAATTTGATACATTGCTCAGGTGATTGGTAAATGCGTGAAAGGTCAAATTTTGGACATTGAAAGTCTCAAAATCCTACGCTCTATATCCACGGAACTTACTCAAAAAAAACACTACTACTCCTAACAAAGTGGCAGTCGTCATGAACTGTTCAACCTCTGAGCCCCACATAGTTTAGAGTAGTCTTATCCTTATTTTTTAAGCATGTACATACAAATTTTCAGCACACCAATCAGTGAAGATGGGTGGTTGAGCCTATGTAATGCAGCCCCATTATATACCAAAGCCCATGTGCTCATAGATCTAGGACTGCAATGCTTGGTCATTATTTCAGTTCAGAAACTCCACTTGGTTAAAATAAATGGCAATGACGCTATCAAATATAAATGTAATTAAAATTCAATATGAAATCCACTGAGCTTTGACCTTGTTTTCTGATAAGAAACTTGATATGCCAGATGAGGTGTCCTAACAGATTAGATGAATAAAATGTCAAGACAAACTAATGAGTGATCCCTAGCTTTCAGTAGCACAGTAATTAGCCCATCAACTCAAGCAATCCAGACATCCATAAATTGTTTAGGATAGTGGCCATTTTTAAAGTTCATCTTATTCAAGGACATAACGAATCAGGAATATTTTCCGAAATTCTCTGTATTATTAATTATGCATGTAAATGAATTTACTTGCCAATTTCATTGCCAAAAACACAACTGATGTCAGTCTTCATCCTCAGATAAGCAACAGTGTTTCTGTCACATTTTTATCATATTCTGACTTATTTTGAAAATACCCCTTTTTTACACACCTTAAACCCAGTCCTGGAATCAAACCAGACAGTACTCACTCCCTTGATTTAGTCTGTTCTTTGCCATCATCCACTTTTCAAGTCTATCACCCCCCCAGACTTGACTTCACTAAGGCAGGCTGGTCATCAAACCCACAGTAGCGTTCTGCATAAATGCATTAACAGATAAGGTAATGCATTTGAATTAAGGGCTGCTTGCTTAATGCATAAGTAGATGGGGCCTTATTTCTTCTGAGAGAAGCTACCTCTTACGCCCCTGTGATCATGTGACTCTCTTCAAAGTCTGAGACCAGAATAGTTGCATTGTAACTTAAGCAAGAGGCCATTAGTGACATACCCTTTTTACATGAATGTCAGTGATAGCTGCATTTCGAAACAGTCAGATGCAGTAAGACTATGAACTTTCTTTCTGTACAAATAAAGTGTTGTTCAAAATAGGAGTCTGAAACATGCACAGCAGTGGTTGTTCAGGCGAGGACCCTTGGAGTAGAGGTTCCTTTGGCCTCTCTAACAGACAAGAGCATGAAGTAGTTTGTTCGGTTTCCTGATAACAAAGAATAAGTGGAAAATATATGCTTATTTAACAGATGTAATATTATGTAGATAATACCTATATTCATGGGGGGGGGTTAGTTACAGCACACCCATAGCTGTGATCAAATGAGTATGTTTTAGCCTCTTGCCCTTTTTGAGGGTTTTGCACTGAGAAAGAGCCGAGAACAAGTACTACAGCCACTTCATCTCACTGTTGCCTCCTGTACATATTTTTTGTTATCATTATTATTGCAAGTTGAAACAGTCTTTTTGCTTTTAAAACTATAACTTTTATCAACAGGTCAAGTGCAACGAAGAGGAAAACCCTTTTACTTTTTTTGCTAGAGTGAGAGGTGGAATTTTTGGCATTACAACAAGTAGACGTGGAGGAGGGCAAGAATTGAAAATAAATTCAGTAAAAGATAACATGTTCAGACCTTTGCATAAATAGCATAAATCTGGGGATTTAAATGCCTTTACTCCCTTTAATTAGTATTCACTTGGTAACCAACCCGACAAAGTTGTTGGAAATGAGCCATGTGTTCAACCCCTCCGTCATCCTGTCTATAATGAATGCATCTGTCAAGTCATCTCTCTGGGCCGTATTTTGACTGATGGCTGATTCTAGGATTCCCTATAGCACAACTGCCTCGCATATTTTTCCTATCTCTCTTTTTCTCTCCCTCTCTTTCTGCTTTGGGATGTTGAAATCATTTCCATTTCTGCCATTAGTTCGTTGATTAGTACAGCTGTTTTTAATTGTTGAGGGTTATCATGTTAAGGAGGAACAGCTGCCACAAATCTTGTCAGCTGTAACTCTTTGTTTAGAGTAACAATTCAAGATTATCTGTGAATCCTTTTAATCTTTTTATGCAAAATGTTTCGAGGCTCTACATTAAAGTTTCATTAGCCAAATTATTGCAAATTCCCTGTTATCTCAGGCACTGAAAAATACACTGCCATTTTTAGAGGCATTGCATGTTAATAACAAAACTAATAAATTTGGATATACAAATTAAAGTTGTGTTTTTAGATATCATGACTTTGACTTTCATAACTTTGAGTGCACGTCAAGAAACAGTAAACACAAAACACTGAAAAACTGCTTTTGTTACTATATTTATAATAAGAATGGTTCATGTGACTACTTGTATGTGGATGGAGTTACTCATAAACGGCTGTTCAGCTCATTGTTTTGGTTTTATGACCCGCACCTTTACTGTTATGGTTCATTCTCACTGCTCAGTGTTGATTGCAGGTGCAGCAGGCAGCTGCTTAGGTACATACATCGAGTATACTACCTGTCAACACCAGGCGGGCAGCTGTTGTCAGTCAAAAACATCTGTGTACGCTACTTCATTGGCACCAAACAGCAGAAAGACAAAAGTTAGCAATTACCAGGAACATGAATCCAACTGAATGCTAATTTTGCTCTGTGTAAATAGGCAACTGTCTGCTGACAAATTCATCATACTAATTTTATAAGATGATAGTACAGTGTATCAGTGTTGTTTTTACAGCTTATTTCTGCAGCCAAAGTGGCCAAAATATCTCTTGATGCATGTTAAAACATAACTAAATCTAATTACAAATGTAGCCATACACACAAATCACATTATACTACAAAATTATTTAAAACAGTACCTTGCTTGCTGAATCCAGCTGCATCAGCACAGACTTAGCTTGTTCACACAAACCTACTGTCAGACAGAATGTTTGTATGGGAATATTCTGCAAAACCTCTATATAAATAACAACCTCTAAAACCTCTAAAAAAAATAATACTTATATTATTTAGCTGTTAATGGTTAGCAGGTAGTGGTAGTTTTTCTTAACTCAGGATGTGTGCCATGGTAGAGAGACACTTTCCTAAAGGCTTACAGTCACCTGGCAAGAATGAAGCAGCCCTGAAGGTTGAGAAGAGTGTCAGGTTGTCTTACTGATATATCACTACCCTGTGAAAGCTCTGCTACCCCTAATACTGTCTAACTGTCTGATAATCCCTGACTTTTGTCCTGTGGTAAGCATGACTACCAGGCCTCCGACCTGCCACCACAAATGCTGATTTGGTTTGTTCATTTACTTTTATGTCACTACATATGACAACAGGCAACTCACTGAGTACTGTTTATATTATAAAAACAGGTATAAGTCGCACTGTAGGTGACTGCTAGTCATTGGCATTGGCGATCATTACTCAAAACAAACAAACAAACAAAAAAAAAAAACTGCAGAAGATGCAGGCAATCAGCAGTCAGTGTGTCATGAGCCGTATCTGCCAATGTCAGTTCTCCATTGGGAACACAAACACTTGGAAGTAAAAGCAAACCTTTTCCTTGTTTCTAAAACTGGATTACTGTGGCAAGTGATTGATTTTGGAGGACATATTAAATGAAGGCCCTGGGATGAGGTATCTAATGTGTTTGTCCTCAGACTGTTGATGATCAGTCAGTCCCTCTCTCCCCTTTTCATCTCTCCACTCTCCTCTCACTAATCATCTTCCCATGCTCCCTGTTAGATATCATATATAAGAGCTGTTACTTAATTTTTGATTTGCTCAGGCTGTTCCCCCTCAGCCATGACTCCAGCCGTTTATGTGCTGTGATTGCTCTTGACATTTTAATAAGAAACTTTCCTGTGCTGACCCCAAGGTACCCACCACCATGTGTTCTGAATCACAAGCGAAACATAACAGGAACCGAAGTGCAACTGTAAACATTCAGAAATCCACCACAGTCTTCTCTTTCAAATTCAGATTTCCACCCTTTGCATGTGTTAAGACTCCACTGAATTGTAAACAAGTCAAGTCGGCAGAGTTTGTCTCTGGGTGCATGTGTGTGCACACAGTAATTCTGTCTGTATTTTTGCAATCCTTTGAACATAAACTAATGTCTTTGTTTTTGAGTCATACACTGATCACAGCGCAGATTTCCAAGACTTTCCCTTATGCATCTGTTTTTGTGACAGAGCAGGTGTGTAAACCCACAAAATGCAAACATTTCACCCATTAAAAAGCAAAAATTAATGCGAATCACATCTTTGAAGATCACACAGCCCTCCCACTTATCAGTGAGCAACACAGATATTCATCTGTCAAGTTTTGTTAAGCATATGCATCATCTTAATTATTTCAGAGGGCTTCTTGTTAGCCACTTCAGTATCAGGTGGGATTTGCTGCCTATTAATTTTTTGCTATTTCTCTTCTCTAGAAGGCAAGAGTAAAGAGATGTACAGGAGAAGAGATGTGATGGAGTAAGGGGGGAGGCATACTTACAGTTTGTCTCAAATGATGAAAATTCTAGAAAAGCCACTAATAACATTTTGACAAAATGATTTTCCTCTTATGTTTTCCATCTTTGTGCAGAAGCCTGAAGATAGTATACACAAAATAAAAAGGTGTGTCTGTTCTTCAATGCTTTTGATTACAGGCATAACCCTGGTGAATGAGGAGACTTAGATGTTTCAAACAATGTATCATTTATCAAAGTTGTGTAAAGACTGAAACCAAAACACCCCTAAAGTAGCACTACCAAGGCCAACGCATCCCATGGCTGGAACAGTGCATCTTTAATGGTTAAATGAAAAGTGCATGGGTCCATTATAGAGCTCAAACACATTCATGTATTTATTTTTTTATTCAGTCACTCAGAGCCCATACCTCCAACTGGCTATTGAGCAGCACAGGAATGTTTAGAGATGACACATTGAACCGGAGTTATTCAAATGCCTCTGGCAATACTGCAAAACATGTAGGGTGCAATGTATCATTGGCTATGTCCCTAGTGATATTCATTGTATGGCACAAGTGTATGGACACATAACAAATTATGCAGGTGACATTACACCCACATTTGATCATCAGATGATCTTATTCCAAAACCACAAGTATAAATATGCTAATATGACTCTCCAATCTTCTGGGGAGGCTTACTTTAAGAATTCTTAGACATAGACATAGACTTAGACTTAGACTTAGACTAGACTTTATTGATCGCTTTGGGATGACTCCCTCAGGGAAATTAAGTTCCAACAGCTTATACAGACAGAACGATAAAAAAATAAAACAATAAACAGTAGACTCTTAATAGGATAAAAAAAAAAAAAAAAAAAAAACATCTGCAGTCACACCTGACTGCAGGAATTTGTCCCCATTCAGCCACAAGATCATTATTGGGGTCGAGCACTGATGTTGAGCCACAAGGGCCTGGATTGCAGTCAGTGTTCCAGTGTTTGATGGGGATGGGTTACCGGTCAGTCAAGGTCTTCCACACTAAACTTGGAAAAATATTGCTTTATGGACTTGCACTATGCACAAACCATCATCACTGACTTTGGAAATAGTAGTTTTCAATTCTAGGTCCATGTGATAGCCTTTTTCCAGACCTTTCAACCACATCTGACAGATTTGTCTTTGTGGATAGAGGCATTGTCATGTTGAAACCAGAAATGGCCTCCCCCAAAACACTGACACAAAGCTGTATGCTTACTATTGTTACTGTATCTGTACCATATTGTTCACTATGTCTATAGTGTACTGAATCGCCTAGCCATGAAAATAGCCCAAATCTGTCCACATACTTTTGACGATATCACATATTCTTCTTTAAATCTTTCTACCTAGCTGTTCAGTATGTCTTTGTGTCTATCATGACAACAGGTTTGACCCACTGCTGTGTGTCATATCTAACATACCTCCTAAGCCTACTCACAGCCAGTCATTATTCCAGTGCTATTCTGAAATGGCCACAAATGAAACTCAAGAAACAATACCAACACCCATAACATTTCTCCAGAAGTCTCACATATTAATATGTAAAACAAAAACCCTTTGCATTCAGAGCTCGACCCATTGTGGCACTGCACGGCTGGGGAGACAAATAGCTGCCCCACTAACTTATAATGAGCGGAGCCTTTGCTATCTATTGGAATTCCAGGTCTATTTCCTTTAAGTGCTAGTGAAATACAGAGGGAGTGTTAGAGGAGAGACGGTGGGGGTGGAGCATAGAGGGAGGTGAGATCTGAAAGATTGAAGATGGATTTCTGTGGGAGCAGTGTGTGGGCATTAGAATGCTGATGGTGCAGGACAGACTGCAACTTGGGAAATCACTCGTCTGTATCATTTCTCCACTCAAACCCACCGTCAGAATCAGTTTCACTGTTGGGCATTCATCAGTATCCTGAGACCCAGACCTCTTACACATATCCTATGCATATGTGCCCTTATGTACCATCAAGTAGTGATAACACCTCTGTAGCAACAATAACAACAGGAATCTATCTCCCCTGCAGATTTCTAAAAAAGCAACTTCCACATTCAGATCAGTCCTTTTAGTTCATCTTATTTAAAACTTAACAGCCAGACCAAAAAGAGTCTTGTTGACTACAGGCTTTTTAAAATTGAATTCAAACAAATCCATGTCTGACAAGAAGATAACGTACAAAGTCAAAAGCGCTAGCATAAGACAGTTTCTACAAACAACAGTGCTCAGTGAATGCCATTTTAGCAGAGATCAGGATACACTGAACAGAGTCTGACTCTGTTGCCTTTACTGCATGAGTGATATCTAACAGAACTGAAATGATAGACAGTAAAGAACAGATAGAAACACATTTCTTTTTTCTGCTCTCTACTTCTCTCAGTCATTTCATCTTAATCCTTATCATTTCTGACGTAGGATAAGTCCAACTGTGTGCTTCAGTGAGATAAACAGTAGCCAGCCAATGGGACAAGTGTCCCACTGGCCAACTACTGCATTCTGCTACTGTCTGCTCTTGTCTCCTGTTTTTCAACAACAATTCAAGTCTATATAACCATGGCTCAAAACTAATATAGGAAAAACACATTACAAAAACTTGCGATATGTCCCACTTAGTATAGTAGTACACTGTATAGTTATATTGTACTGTTTTTTGTTTTTTGTTTTTTTTTTCTGTTAGTGTACTGAACATGGAGATCTGCGTCGCTGCACCGTTTTAATTGTTGCGACAGCTCCTTATAGCTCCCCCTTAGTATAAATGTATGACACCATGATGGGCTGTCCACACGGCAGTTAATTTCCCTCATGTAAAATGCTGCTCAAAAACACCCCACCATTGCACCACATTATTTTATTTACTGCAGCAAGAGCACTGGTTAGCTAATCACAGTAAAGGCCTACAAACAACACAGATCATTTTTTTCCCACCTTTCCCAGAGTGATAGTGGGCTCTGCCACACCTATCTCCTGTGCTGTAACTGCACTAACGCAGTGTGAAGATGGCAATGCAAGATTTTTATCTGTTGTGATTCCCCACTCTTCCCATAAGGTGACAGAAGAGCAAGGTTACACAGTTACACTGGTGCAAATCTGTTGTCTACGGAGGGAAAAAAAAAAGATGCAGTACTCACAATTCATACACAATGCATCTCTTCAAATCAGTGATCCAGGCGTACAGAGTTCTGGATAAAGGAGTGCTTACAGAGAGTGTAGGCTTCAGGTTGTTTACAGCATTTGCAGACCTGTCATGTCCACTAGACTGGCCAAATCTAGTCTCTTTCCAGAGGCGATCGTGATGAATTATGTGGCCTTAGGAAGCCATAATTCACCATTGTTCTCCTTCACTCTGTGGACTGGCTATTAAGTTTGTAATTGCTGCAGGTTATTTAACTGCGACTGACAGACTTACATATGATTTTTTTTTTCTGTTGGTTAGATGAAGTTTCCCTTGTCATTCACAGCTATTAGTCCTCTCTGCCCTCTTTCTTGCTGCTTCCACACTTTTAATTCGGGAATACGGTCACGACATTTGCTTACATCTAATTATAAAAAGATGGCTTGAAAAGTCAAACAAACCTCTGTCATCCATGTTGTTAATTAAACACTTTTCACTTTAATGCCGTCATTTGTATGTGTGGAGAAGTGATAACTAAACCAGACAGAGGAGATTTTTGTTAGAGTTAGCATACCCATTGGGTCGTGTGCATACAGTTTATGCTGCTTTAGTTTGCATAGACCTTAATTGTGTTTGATACTGAATCTTGCGTCGCTCGTGATGTTGATTTGTTAAAGGCATGTTAATAAAATGGCATGAATAAAGTGCTGTGACTGGTATCACCGCTGTTACTAATTTTGTTGTCAACTCTGCAGTAATTGTTGTGTTGCTATTACAATTATCGCACAACACAACAATAATGTTTTAGAGCAGTGTATTAACGTTTAATTAATTGTGTTAATAATAATGTATAGTGTATAGACTTTTAAGAGTGCAGAGAGTGACTAGAAATTATAGAGGGAGGCTTTAAGACGGAGAGTGCCTCAAAAGAAACAAACGGTGATGCTACATGTGTGGGAATCCACTTTTTCCCCTGTGGTGTATTGTTGTCTGTCTTATTACTGGTCTCATGTGAATAACACCCTATTTGTGTAAGATAAAGGACCTGTCTGTTGCGGTTTCTAAACTGTTCCCTCTGGCATCTCATCAGATATCCCAGTGAGTAGCAGGGGTCAGGGTCCATTTACTGTCTTATAAAACAACCAGTCCCCTGCCAGTTTGGTACAAAACGATTCCATAAACAAAGATATAAGTCGCAAAGTCTGCTCCAGTAAAAAGGCCTTATGGGAAAAATGACACCTTACAAGCAATTTGCACTCCTGCCCGTTGAGTTCCCCTCCTCTTTTTCACTTTCCCTCTTGCTTTGTCTCACTTTCTCTGTCCTCTCACCCCATTATGTTACTACATCATATTCATTACAATGCTAAGTGATATGTAATCATTGCCAAATGTAATACAGTGGAGTCATCTGCAGTATTATTAATAATATGACCTCTTCCCCATCTCTCCCCCTCTGTATTCTAGCTGAGAAAGGCAGTGATGGACCACATCTCAGATTCTTTCCTGGAGACCAACGTCCCTCTGCTGGTGCTCATCGAAGCGGCTAAGAGTGGAAACGAGAAGGAGGTCAAGGAGTACGCCCAGGTGTTCCGCGAACATGCCAACAAGCTGGTGGAGGTCAGTCATGAATTATACATGGGGACACACACATATGCCCTCTTATATATGCTTCTGAACCATGTCAGAAATTAAAAGAGTGCAAGTTGTGTGCAAATACATGAGCAGTGCAGGTCAGGTCATCATAATGGTGCCTAAAGATTTCAACCAACACATAGAGTTGCTTTTAATGACTGAACAGAAAGAGAGAAAATATAGTTGCATATATTACAAACTGAGGTACTGACAAAAGTAATATTTAGTCATACTTAATAGCAGTTAGAGAAGCCTCAATAGAACATATTCAGTAGAAATGTAAAAAAATTAAAGTAGATGTGTAATTAACTTGGAAAATTCAAACCCTTTTCACACACACATCCTTTCACTTCAATTCTGCCCTGATCTTGTATGCACATTCTTCCTTTCACTGATTGAATGCTACATAAATAGCTTTTCTCCCATAGAGTGGGAAAATGTTATTCAATTATTTGCAATGTGGTACATCTCGCTTGTAAACTGGCTCTTCTTCTTCGTAACTGTATGTGCAGACATTTGTGGCTGAAATCACATTGCAAACCGCAACTTCAAGCTTCAACCATCATTGACTTTTATTTTGATTTTGGGAATGACATTCTTGGCGTGCATTTAGGCATGCAAAGCTCAGCCATTTTGAGTAATGTCGCTGCTTGCAGCCAGAATTTTTTTTTTCTATTTGTGTTGTGGTGATGAAAATAGCCAACCTTTTGTAAACTGTAATTTAGACCGTCTTGGATAACAGTTGAATCTTTGACTTGCTGATTCAGTTACATACATTTAAGACTAAACTCTGCAAATTTCCACCTGCCCTCCACAGCAACAACCTTCTAAACGTTAACAAAGGGTGATCCAGTGGTCATAGCAACTGGACATGAAGTTTTTGTTAATACTGTTGGTACCCATAGGATATATAATGGAGAGTAGTTATTACTGTATTTACCTTTGTTAGACTACAGTCACTAAGGATGTGTGCACACACACAGGTCCTGCTGGTTTGATTTACAGCAAGTTATGTGGATGCTATGAAATGAGGAGTCAAATTCCCAATTAAAAAACGCTGCTTTTACTCATAAGAATGTAAACAGCCTTTCTGTTAAAATACAGATAAAATCCTGCAGTACAAGTATATCACAGCTCATGCTACTGCCACTACACTTCTTAACATTTAACTACTTCATTTGTGTGTTCCCGTAGTCCTTGTATATACCACAGTGACTAAACACTAGAGCTATGCCTTTCTGTCACTCACTGCAGATATCATGCACAGTCCATCTAACAAATTATAAAGTGGTGATATGGATAAAGGGGTGTTTTCTTACACAAATCATCTCTGAGTCCTTTCTGATACTGTTAATACATTTGGCACATTCTCTTAAACTTTATACCTTGACCATCTCTTGTTTCCATGAGGGTTTTGGATAGAGTTTGTTTCTTGGTCATCGCCTCTTGCAGTGGGGTAGTGAGGAGAAGTCCTGTGATAAATTCCCCTGCCCTTTGGTGGGAGTTGCCTTTTGTTCTCATGGCTCATTCAAAGCAGCCTTTAGAACCTTTTATATGGGCCTCTCTTAACATACTGTCGCTTAAAACAGCACTGCTGCTTCCTTTGACATCAGCTGAGAGAGTGAGTGATTTGTGTGCCCTTTTGGTCTGCCCCAGCTGTTTGCTGATGAGGGCGGATCTGACTGATGCTGCACTCAAAAGCTGTCCTTTGCATCCAACAATATTGAAACTTTGTTTAGCCCAAGGGCATTTAAGGCAAATTCCTTCCATTCTTCTCATGAAGGAAAAACAGGGGAGATGTTGTTCTTTTTTTTTTCTTTTCTTTTTGCCCTTTGAAATTTTTGTTTTTTTGTATATGTAAAGCATATGGCAACAGTGAGGTACACAGCAGTTGTTTATATGCAAAGGAGATAGAGCGTAAGCCCCAGTCTAAGCAGAAAATAGCACACTGGCTTATCGCTGGCTTGTGTGTTTGCAGTGTGCTGGCAGGCATCAAACCGCATACAGGTATTTGTGCGCAATCTTAGACCGAATCATTTCATTTATTTAAATAAAGGGGTGTTATTTGTGTTAAATAGTATTCAGCATTTTGAGGGAAGTGGAATAAAACTACCTGTTTTCACAAAAACTGCACATAGCTGGAATATTGCGTGATCATCTCATGTGGTCATCTGCATATTTTTCTTCACTTCACCTGGTGCATATTCTCAGCTGTGTTCATCACAAAGGCTCCGATTGTGTTTTTGTAGCTTAAACTACAACGATATTACATGCGTGGGAAAGAAATTGAAATAAAAATCTTACACATTCTACTCTCAAGGACAAAGCATGGATTTCCTTGTTTAGACGGATATGAGATATTTATTTTTATTTATATTTATTTTATCTGTTGGGCATGTCAGTGTTTTACCAGGTCAGTCAAACCTGAGACAAAGAATCTTGGGAAGTATAAGGTGTTTGACTTCTACCAAAGCTTTTTCAGCATCAGTCAGGTGCTAGCTAGGTTCATGTTAACACTAACGAACATTCCCTTGGTTCCCTCATGCCTCTCTGAGTCACCTGTTGCATGATGGTTTGCAGTTACTTGTTTGCTGGCAACTTGGCATACTGACCAAACATCAGTTCCATAATAGGGTTTTTGTTCCCAAAACCATCAGAAGCTTCTTAGGGGATGGAAGCAGGTTTCAAATACAGCAAGCATCTTTCACTCTGTCAGAGGTTAAGCCCCAGAGTGCTTGTTGGTCCATGGGTCATAAGTCAATGAGGACTCATTGGAAGAGACGTGTTGCTGTGCCCTTTTGTAAGGCCTGGCTCTGTAGTGTTAAATAGGTCAGTCATACTGTAACTAGCTGAGCAGCACATGCATATTAATGTCAGTTTCATGAGGTGATGAGATGCTTCGTCAGTAAGGTCCTATTACAGACCTCCAGCTGTGATTGTAAAACCACGCTTATAGTTTCATTTTGGCCAAGTGATGGAAATGAGCGATCGGTGTGGCTGGACATGGCCTGAACTCTCATACATGAAGAATTTAATTCTTTTAAATAAACATATTAAAGGAACTTCTAGAATCACTATTACCAGTGAGGTCGGCTCATTAGAGTGTGTTGATGTTTTAATGCTGTAGAGTCACAAAGAAAGCACTGAATTTAATGTTAGCATGTTAAATGCTCTTTTTTTATTATTTTTTTTATTCATGCAAATATGACAGTGCTGTAGAGAGAAAAATGATAATTATTCAGATGAGAATTACACCAGGTGTTATGTTTAACATCAGCATAATTCCTCCGTGCGCCTTAATTTTTGATAACCCCAACACATATAGTATCCACATCCATTCATCGTTCTCTTTAACATCTAAACTATGTTTTTACCTAGTTCCTCTTCCCATATAGTTAAAAGGGTAGATATATCATAATGCATACCCTTCTGTCGGGGTGAGACTGTACATTACTGGTCCTTGCTAGCTAGATAGCTAATAAAAACCCAAGGCAATCCTGTATACTTGGCAATATCATTGTCATAGCTGTCATTATCATTATTAGTGCCATCACAGACACAGTCGTCATAACCACTACCGTCACAATCCTGTAATATATTAGACTAATTAACATCCTGATCAATGTCACTGCAGTCATCTCCCCTGATGTCAGAGAGGAGCCGTCTTAAGCCATTAGCCTGAAGTTTGGACATGATCAACACAGTTGAAAGTGCCCCTTATTGTGCCTGCTTTGCTTCCATTTGATTTTGTTTCATTTGGCTCCACAGTATCCAGATATCTCACATTTCTCCACCATTGTTCTGTGGTCACCTCAGTGCAGAGCTAAGTTCACCCCGAGGGCTATCCTAATCAAATCAAACTCATTACACCATCTTGACCAGCGACAGGAAACCAGTAATTATTAGGCAGGGTATATCATTGGCTTAATGACATGTAATGGCTCTGTGAAATTTAATGCAGTGATCCTCCCATAGTCAGGGAAATTAAATTTTGCATTAGTGTTGGTCATGATTTCTTGTTTAGCTCTGTACTCATACAAATAGTTTCACGTTCCACATTTACATGCATACAGCCTTTCACATGTACAGTTATACACTAACACTCGCACACATTTATTCACATACTTGTCCTACAGCACAATATGGCATTTTGGCAGGCAGAGAAAAGACTCTTGTACTGCTATCCATAATGCCCATAATATACGCCTTCTGACAGTCTTTCTTTGTAATTGTGATATTTTAGCTGAGCTCCACACAGAGGTTGGATATTTCAGCTCTCTTTATTTGGAAAATCTGTAAGAAGTGGATGAGGTATTTTAAAAGTAAACAGCATACAGGCAGAGAAACAGAGAGTTAGTTATTCCTCAGGGTTTGAAAGGTAAAATTGTGGGTATCCATGTATCATTGGTCTATTAACACAAGATTGTACTAATTAATTCCCAAGACTAACTTTAATTAGAAGTACCTAATCCTAACCCATCACCAATACAGGCATTTTTTCCCAGTTTAAAAGGCACTGCAGCAGAAATAACTTCCCTCTCTATAATAAGAGTCCCCTTTGACAGGTGTTTCTGTACGGTAGTTGAAATAAATCCAGTGTTAATTAAAAATATTTCCCATCTCGTTTAAATTATCTCTGTGTGTGTGTGTGTGTGTGTGTGTGTGTGTGTGTGTGTACGTGTACTAATTCACATTTGAAATTAATTGAGACATAATTTTCTAAAGCTTCAGTATTGAGGCCCAAAGTTCCATCTTCCATTTCATAACATCAATATACCCTGTCTTTTTAAAAGCTCCATCTATTTCCCATGTTTTAAAATATAATCAAGATCATATGGCAGAGAATTATCTCAGCAATTATCAATATTTCAAGTCAAGCAGCTCAATTCTGGCATACTGTTAATGGAGATATTATTCTTTTTCCCAGGACAAATGAGGGATCATCTTTTAAAATTGTTTTTGAATTCTTTGCTGCAGCAAAATAACAACTATAAAATTAGACTTTTAATAAAACTTGAAAAAAATCCATTATTGAGGGATTCAGTAGAAAATCTTTTTTAAGATCATGAACTGCTTGTGTTCCAAATATATTCGTGTTGCTGAACCAAATCCTTCAGTATCACATATTATCTTAAACAGAAACTATGATTTAAAACTAGACCAGTCCATACCACTATACAGTCTTCTCATGTAATGGTTTCCTCATCTCTTGTCTTTCCCATTAATTAATTAAAAGGCCTAAAGTTTACAGAATCAGGAATTTAAGCGGAAGAGTCCAGACTGAGAGTGAACTTTTCATCACACCCCATTTAACCATCACCATGTGCTCACAGTGCTGAGGGAGTGGATAAAATCCCTTCGCCATCATAACACAAGTACATGCACACAGATGAGTGATGGTGCTCATATGCTACTGTTCATCAGCTCTGTATAATTCAACATTTGCAAACAGTTGCTTAGAGAGACTGAAGATATTTATGGTCGCCGAGGATTGGTCAGAAGTGGTGTATTTAATTATTGATCAGTTTTGGGAAGGGGCACAGCCACAGTAGAATTAGTACAGTTGAGTTTTCCTCCAAAGGACAACTAAGCTTTCCAAATTATAGTGTGGTTTATGTTTCCCTGTCGTCATCTTTGCCCATGTTTAATCCTGTTGTTAGGCCTGATATTATGTGTCCATGACATGTTGATATGCAGGCTGAGTTGACTTTGGTTGGTGGGTTATGTGTCTGTCTCTTTTTTTGTTCCATTTTTCTTCTATGTGATGCAATGCATGTAATATGCCGGGCAATGAACTAAATTAAAGTCCAAAAGTCTAATTACAATTTCACAACTCAGAGTTATCTTCACCCGTGCTAGAGCTACAGTATACTGATATGTACCCTTCATTACACTCCTTTCCTACCATGCTGCATTTGTCCATCTGTATATATTTGTTATCTAATTCTTTCCCATTTAACACCATTCAGTTTTACGTCCTCATATCTCACTCGTTCATTGATGCTGCAGCTTGAGCTCTCCATTAAATTAGTGCTGCCCACACTGATATGCTCTTGTTAATTCAAACATAAGATGAAGATCCAATCTTTTAAAGTTACCACAGTTCCTTTTTATTGCCACTGCAGTGAGAATCTATACGTGCCAGCGATTCTTGGACATCTAAAGGACGTTACGCTCCATCACTATTCTAATGTCAGAATGAGGTTTTCTTCTGACCTTGACTCCTGTTGGATCCCTCCTCTTGAACAGCTGTGCTGTTATGAAGGACACGTCTTTATCACCTTTATCTCAAACAGGACTGTATCCCTGCAGTGCTTTTTTCTAAATAAGAGCAGAATTGTTTGATAGGTAGACAAGTCTTTATTGTATTTGTGCAATATGCTCCACCTGATCGGGTTTCTTGGCTCTCGTTATTGCTCTTTGCGAGCTATATTGTGCATTTTCTTTGTATTGTGGTGTTTTGATTATTTATATTAATTTTTTGTGAATCTCTTTCTACCATATTTTTTTTTTACCATCCTTTCTCAAAATTTACTTGCTTTTCTTGATACCTCAAATCTTCATTTGTAATGAATGTTTTTGTTTGTTTGTTCTTTGACACACTGAAATAATTAGTAATAATGTAATAATTGTAATTAGTTAATGATTATTTAATAATTACTAACAAGTGTAGTATCTCCTATCGATAGCAATACAGAATATTCTGTCTGTGGTTATGGAGCTTCCTCCCTGCGTAGTTGGGCTGTTCACTTTACCTTCATCAGTTCATTAGCTTTTCTTACTTTGGATTTACAGCAGTGACCTTACTTTGGACATGAGCAGAGTCAAGGGGAAAGACATACCTTCAGTGATTATGCATAATCAATACAGCGTTGAATGTAACCAATACTGGATTGGCCTTCAGGGCTCAGCGACATGAGACAGACTGCAGCAGTAAATATTATTCTGTGGGGCACTGCATTAAGCACTTTACTGGACAGTTAACTGGAAAGTGGATGGATCACTGTTGGAAAAGATCTGTTTATGATGACCTGAACCTTTAGGCCAACATTAATCCTTTCGTTTCATACAAAGATATTAGCCTCAGAAGAAATCTGCCTTTGGAGGAGGTAGCCACAAAAGTGCATAGAAAGATCACTCCCCACCTAATCCTTAGGTATCCCCCTTGTGGAGTTATTTTTAGGTGAGCTTATAACTAAAAAAAGAACACATCTGAGTGAGTTCAGATCTGTGAACCTTGCCTTCATAAAACATTCAATCCCCTGATTCTATCCACTTTCATATTTGTTTTGTTTATTTAACCCCTTGACCGTATTAAATGGAATGGAGTACAGCCATTGGTACATAATACAAACCAATAGGTGGAGTGGTTCAAACCAGGATCTTTTCTCACTTAACGTTTTTAACATTATGTTAGTATTCTATTAATAAAAGTGTTTTGACTCACTATTAAATGACGCTACAGTAATAATCAATAATAATCAACTTGAGTGAAAATGCATCCATCCAGATTCAGTGATTTTTAAATAAAGTTGCAGTTATTTAGAATGAACCACTATTCATTCTGTGAACAGCATGTCCCTTAGACAACAACTGGCTTTCTCTATGCTTTCTTCCTTTTGGGGGGGGGGGGTGTTAAGGTTTTAGAGCACTCACAGGTTCCTCTTACTACCTGTGCCTGTTTTACCTAAAACCCCCCCTTTTCCTTTTTTCGGTCACCTCTGATTGCTTCAAGTTGAAATCAGTTCTGTGTTTGAGAGAGACAGTCTTCTCATCAGTACTACTTTTCATGAACTGGTGAGTCACACTAGAGGAGATGAGATTTAATGCCATTGTTTACCATGAAGGAAATGGAAGAAAAACTCACATTACCACAACAAAGAAAAGAGAAAAACTGTTTGATGGGAGCACATTTGGTGGACACTGAATCAACCAAGTAGGTGCTTTTGTATAGGTTTTTGTTCTCCTATATTTCCTTGTGGTATTGTAGCATAAAGTACTGCTACAAAACCAACTAGCTGACATTAGAAGACTTCACCCTGAGCCTGTAAGAGCCTGTGAGTGATTTTTTTCTTTTCTAGTGCTTGTTCCTTCCCTCTCAGCACTTTTCCACCCATCAAAGGTGTCTAGTGGACACAGATCCAAGGTCCTTGCACATTGCAGGTCATGTCAGGACAGAAAGTATACAGTCATTTTAGTCTATTAGAATTCAGAGACAGGACTGTGAAGAGGCACAGCTCTGAGGAATTGTACAAACGGGATTTTTAAAGTATAGGGTGTAAAAATCACGGTTGACTCCATCATTAGGAAATGGAGGGAAAAAAATTGTCTCAAGACTTATCGATGATTGAACCAAACTGGACAAGGGGGTCCTTGGTCAGGGACTAAGGTCAAGAGAGTATAATATTCCTATCCAGAGACCAGGTGACATTCTGATAATACTAGAGAGTTCTATCCATGTGAGAGGATATCTTTCTTTAAGTTCAGTAAAGCCTTTTATTTCTAAAATACAGGCTGTATCAGATCAGTCAGATTGAATAAAAATTTAAGACAGCCATGTTGAATCACTGCCCTGGTCCTAGGTTGGTTGTATTTAATTGCAAACTAAAGAGACTGATTAATTAAATCAACTAAATTTGTTTTTATCCCTCTATCATTAAAGGACCTGTATCATTAAGATACAGGTTTTCAATTTGTAAGGTCGGAGGAGGGTGCGGGTGAGTTGAATGAGGGTTTGGGGGATGAGAGGTAAGAGGCAATTAAGACACCTGAAGTAGCAAAATTAAGCAATTTTAGATACAAAGGGCATCACAGCCTGAAACTACAGGAGCTCAAATAAAACAGTGGAAGTATTATAAACAGTACCTGGAGCTGGGTTAATTTGGACTGGCTCACCACAGCATCAGTGTGCGATTTGTAAAGAACTGCTGATTAATGATAGCATGCAACCTGCACCACAAACAGAGATATGGAGGCGTGTCAAGGAGAGATGCGTGTGGTTGAGGAGCTTTATCGTGAACCAGATGGCAAGTGAGACCTAATAACAAGCTGTACCACACGTTGCAAAAGCAGGAAAAAACATACTACTGTGGAGACATTCAGATAGACATTCAGTGGGTCTGCTTAAGTTTCAGTCCCCTCTGCAGTCATTACTGACAGCAGTGAATTAAGGGTGGTCTTAATGCGATGAAACCTTGATGTACAGTAATCTGATCAATACTGCTAGAGGCCAAAACCAGTAAGTCCCAGTCTCAATGGAAGACTCCCGCTGCACAGTCGCAACAACTTAAGCTGTAGGATAATCACATATTTTTCTCCAGTGTGCTATTTGGCAGTACTATGGTACTATGTAATACTCTAACTGTACAATTATCAGTATCAGTATCTACATTGAAATGATTAAATTACCTGAAGTAGTTTGACAGGCAGAGGTTTGATGAAGCTGTGTGCACTGACAAGCTTATAAAGTAATGTAAATTTAATATAGTTAGAAATAATACCAATGAATTGTCCTGCTGCAGTAGGTTTCTGGATGATACTATATATTTTGTTGTGTCATTTTCAAAGTTGTTTTATAGCATACAGATCATCAAATGACATTCAAACAACTATTTTATAGCAGCTAAATGCAATACAAACAAACAGATACGTACAATTCACATAGAAGTAGTTTGTGCTAATAATAACGCTGACATCTTTGGCCGTTTTTCCTCTTGGCGTTTTTGTTAATTTCCCTGTGACTCAGTTCACATGTCTCAGAGGGAATTGGTCATCAGCCCTTTTCTGAAGAAATACAGCTGTGCCCTAGGATGCAATCAACCAATCTTTTAACCTCGAGCTGACATTTATATTCTTTGTGCTACATCTCCACTGTCCCTAAAAAAAAAAAGGGTGGGGGGGGGTAAACAAATGGAAATTATACCAGCATCAAGTATGTATTCACAAAAGACTGCCCCCAACCGTCGCCTGGCAGGCTTAGGAGAGTCAACTCAGGGGTCCATTATCTCTCACAGAATGCATGAATTGGTGGCAATGTTAGTGTGACACATTTCACCAAACCTTGCCTGAGCAAATTGCCGTGGAGATAAGCTTAGCTCTGAGACAAAAACAACGTCAGCATTCCCACTAAGAGCTGGGGTAGTTTCTCTAAAGGTGCTACATGACAAGAAGCAGAGGAATTCCTGTCATGTTTTGCAGATATGACACTAAGTGGATTACACGAGATTAAATGTGACAAAGGAGAAAGCAAAAGAGGAATAAGACTTGACATAACACCATGCGTCTGTGCTATGAATAAGAAGACATCCTATGTAATATGATATATAGCCCAGTATAAATCCTTAATTATGTCATGTGCCCATGAGGGCTTAGTCATATCACTTTAGATGTCTCATAATGCCTTTTTTTACCTCTGATTCATGTATCATCTTCATTTTTCCAGAACATGAACAAGATACTGCTCCAAAATGCAGAATGTCCAGACATTTTCCATTTTGTCTCGAACGCAGAGACTATACGTAAAATAGATTTTATCTCATTAGTCATGAGATGATTCATATGCGGTGTGCGTTCTGAGGACAAAATCATTTCTGAAAATCTAGTAACGGAAATGATTAGATGATGACCTTGAACTCGGTGTCGTATTGTTGAACAATTCATAACATTATATCAAATTTGCACCACAGTCTTTGACCTCGACTGTGGATTAATCAATGAGGAAAGCAAAGAAAACAGTCAGTAACTCTCAACAGAGCAGTGTGGTCACTTTTTAGTTTAGATCACTTCCCATTTTCCACTCTCTTACAGTGTAGCAGGGGAGCAGGAAATGCTAACTCTCAAAGTCAGTGTGAAGCACAGAGCCACTGGAGTTATTACTCATCAGGCCAAAACCTTCTGTTCTTGCATGCCATGAACCTTCAATTAATGTCTGTCTCTATTTTATTCATATAGTGTGTTGGAGCGCTGTATCCTTTTCTCATAAGCACAGTGCACAGAGAGATACATTCAGCTTCTCAGTGTCAGTATATATCAGTCGACCAAGTAGCAAAATGTCAGGAGAAAAAAAAAGAGGAGATTGTATTTTCGTGATTCCTGAGGACCTTGGGAGATTTGACCAAAATGTTTCTGCAGCTCTGATGAGAAGAGTGGGGTACAATAAATAAAAAAATAAAAATTTCTGATGCCTAGTTACCTGTTTTGTGGGGACCAACCTTGTCTAATTTTGATTTTACAAGCCAGAATGGGCGAAGGTATGGGTCCATTCACATGAAATGGATCAGCAGACAACCTGCAAACCCAAAGAGGGCCGGGATACATGTGCGAAGAGAACAGGCCATAATTTTCAATTTTTCTCTTCTCTTTTTCATTGATGGATAGATCTTCGCAAGCCATCTTTTGTCTATTAATCTAAAATTTATCATCCATAGAGCTACAGTAATGGATGGCGAGGAGAGCACATAGAACTCTCTGGCAGCTTATTTCAAAGTGAAAATTGACTCTTTGTACCCGCTGATGGATATTTTTAAAGAGAGATCTTAAACTCAGTGCCGAGAAGGCTCAGCCCAAAGATAGATAAATGAAAGCACTGGCTGACAAAATAAAACCTCCTGCAAAAATGGAAATCATTCAGCCTACTGTGCCAAATGCGTCTCCATTTTCAATAACAACTTATGCTAAAAACAAATAAGAGTGCCTGAGAAGAGATTTCAAATGATTTCCTTTTCAAATTGGAGCATTCCTCCACAAGGGGCCTGCCCAAATCCATATTATTAGTTTTATAGATTTGACCACAAGTGTAGCAGTGATTCTCTGAAAGCTTAGATTGATTGGAGATATTGACTGCTCTTCCAGTTCCTCACTCAACCTGTTCACCGCCAGCATTGCTAATACACCAAACCAGGGGTGTAACTCTTTTCCTGTGGCTCATCAATTCAACGACCTCTTTATAAAAGGGTAAATTAAACCACGTCCCACAGCCATTTTACCTCACCGACAGCAGGTTAATGGCTCATCAAGAGTCTGTTCTCTCTCCTGAAACTGATCTTCTCATTCTCAGTGCCTGCTCGTCCTTATACAGCTCTATTGATGACATTGTGCTGTGAGTGCACATGCGTGCTCAGGTTCTTTGTACTTCTGCTCGCACAGAAAATCCTGCTTTAAAATGTTGAGAAACGTGATGCCAGCTGGAAAGCTAACACACCAATACACCAAGTGGTTTTGGTGTATGGTTTAAGTCAGAGACAGATGGATAGAGAAGGAAGCAGAAGAAACTCAAACAAAGGAGTCAGTTCTCTGGCTTCATCATCACTGAAGTGTCCAATGGTGGCTGTGGGAGGTGTGGGATTATCAGAGGTTGGTGCAGCAGTAATGAAGGACATATCCCAGAAGACACAAGCTGGCCACAGGCTCCTGATTGACCAGGGGAATTGGTTCTAGCACACAGGTGAAACAGAGGAGAAGAAAACAGAGATCAGTGCATCCTGCAAGCCTTTAAATCAGTGAGTTAAGGGAAATCCTAAGAGAAAAGTAAGGGAAAAGTATCACTCTGTTAACTTTCACATAGCACACCACTGAAAATGAGATGTTGTGAGCCTGTGTGATTGTTTAAAAACCAGATTCAGATTTGCGAAACATTCATTCTAGCCTTGAAAACAGAAAACTAAACATACCTTACAACATGCACAGATTGGGTTTAGACCTTTCATAAATGATTTTGGAATCTTCAGGTTTATTTCTCCAATCCTGATTTTGCAATGATATAATGTTTTTCTCCTTTACTCTTTACTGAAATTCATGCACACATGAAAGCAGTTGATAATATTAAAACCAGTGGCAGTATGCATAATGTGGGAATAAATAGTTTCAGATAAAAAAAACTCAACATGGAAATCCAAAGAAATACAACGCCTTTCAATCCAAAACACAAAATTGTTTGACTTGCTTCAATAAAGCCCTGTTGTCAAATCACTGCTTGCAGCTAATTGTTCATCATCTTCCTCTGATTCCAAAAGCCAAATTTAGCTACTGCCAGACTTTCACAGCTGTTGGATTTTGTTCCTGTCAAAAGACCTAACTTTCACTGTGTAGGCATTGATCCTGATATCAACCATGTGCATTCAAGTGAGCAAAGTTGTCGATCCCTGTTTAAAAATAACAATATAAGGGATTGGGTACAGTGAGTTTAAGTCCCTGTAGACATATGTTTGATTTTTAAGTACAAGCTACTGTAACCGGGCCGCTGTTTCATTAATCATGTTTGAAAAAAGCCAAGACAAACACATCAGTGGCCGCTGTAATTTTTTTGTAACAAATTCCTAAGCTATTATTCGCCAGCCCTATATGTTTCACTTAATGTGTTTAATTATTACCTCTCGCCTCAGTGACGGCATTTGAAACTAGAACAATCCCCCCTTCTGTGAAGCGGCTGCGGAAAAACGAGCCGCTCCACTCCACCAAGCTGGATTGCAAATGCGGAAGTGAAAGAAATCTCGAAGGAGCTGCTCCACAGCCCCGTCTCCTCTTCCCTGAGGTGGAAAGCCCTAGTTTGAGTGTTCACTTACATCATCAAAGGGCCCCTCTGTCTCATGTAATATTAACATGTGCTAAATCAGTGGCAAACAGCAGCAGCAATGTTTACACAGCATTAGCACAGGCTTGCAAAGCCACATAAAGGGGGGCTGTCTTTTGTGTTCAAAGATTAGGTGGCTCTGACACCCATGGGAAGCGACAAGATTATAGTATATGTAGGTTCGCTGTTTTACAAGGTGACTAATTTAGCCACGCAATTGCATCTGTCCTCTGCGGGAGTGTTCTTGAGCTGCTTTGCAGATTATTCTATAAATTATTTTAAATGAAATTGTGTGACTGTTGGAAGACTAGTTTTTGTGATGCTTTTTTTTTTCTTCTTTTTATGCGATCATCATGTGACATGAATTCTCTCTGTCTACGGTGCATAACACATAAAAGTGACAATGTTATTACTTTTTTTATGTATAGCTTTTGAGAAGGACAGGTAGAAACGGCATGAGTGATCAGGAGAGGACAGAGAGGGACATTCAGCTGTAAGCTGTTTGACTTTTTGACACGGGCTTAAATCTAATAATCAGAAAGCTTTCGAGGTGAAGTGGGCTGTCGCCGTGAAGTCAAATCTGCTGGAAATTAAGTCCATTAATCACATAGTGCTTCATTTAGTCCTTTTCTATGTACAGCTTTGAAGTGTGTCTGTGTGAGGGAGTGAGAGAGAATGGGTATGGGGGGGCTTTAGTTGGAAAGAGTGAGAGAAAGAGAGAAAATGCTTGGTGGTGCAGAAGAAAAGCCATCAATTCTCATTATGGAAAATAGATCATCTCTCCTAATTAGAGCCACGGCTTTTTACCACAGTACAAATGCCGACTAACGCAAGCTAGCGATGGCAGGCGCCACCCACCGCTGATTAATTAGGTGAGTGAATAAAAACCTATAAGGACCCTGTGATTTTGCCCCAGATAGCTTATTAAAGGTGAAGCGCAATATATTGCAGGTCAGGTCCTCTGAGAGAATATATGTGGAAATATATCAATTTCCAGCAGCTTTATGATGTGATTCTTATGAAACGTGACTACTGTTCTGTTCTAAATTTGTCTCAGTGTGTGTTGCTTAATAACTGCAGAAGGAGCAACAACTGTCACTTTATTACCATACTTTATTTACCAACATAATGAGACAAAGATGGAAGGAAAGAAAGAAAACCAAAGATTTTTTTTTTTTTTAATTTAAGATATATTAATCCTCAGTGGAATGTCTGTCTGCATGCCAAGTGACCCCACGTTATATCCCAGAGTTCAAGTCAGGATTGAGAGGCACTGTACTAATCCCATCCCTAATCACCATAGCAATTCGTAGATATCAAGTAACACACATTGGCATTTGTTCAATAATCATGAGACAATAGAGTAGATGGGTAGAGAGAGATTTGTTCCTTGTCAAATGCAGAGTGACAGGTTTGGAGAGGAACAGAATTTTGGCACCAATGGAGAGGTATTGCTCAAGCAAGGAGCACTATAGATAATTGGGATCTTCCTTTTTAGATGATGAAGATGGTGTTACAATTTTTTTTAAAGGAAGAAAGAAGCAGGGAGGGGGGTTATTAAGGTAAAAAAAAAAAAAAAGTTCTATCCTCATCCTTATGATGAAATATTCAAAGTACAAGAGGTTCATATAACAGCTAGCCTACTCAGCAACCTGTGCAACACATATGCAATATCACAGCACAGAAATACTGAAGCTGTAACTTTGCCATAGATTCAATATAACCTATGACAGACATCTTCTCACCAGTCACATTTGTCCCAGTTTTGCAAATAACATTTAACCCACAGTTAGTCCAAAGATATGATACCTTCTGTTGTTTCTACTTGACCATTCAATAAATTAACTTGTTTTGCGGGGCCATGTTCGGGACCATGTTCAGTCATATCCTTTTTTTGCCTGTGAAATTCACGACCACAATTCTTAACACATCCACACGTCTGCTACTGCCGGCCATTTTTTATTTCTTAAATGAAATAAATAAAGCAGGAACATAAATCCAGCCAAGCACAAACAGGACATATACCTAATTTCATTTCCTTTCTTTTCTGACCCAGTGTAGTCTTATCTCTCTTCTCAGCACTTTTTGTGCTTTGTTTATTTATTTTCCCCTCTCCATTTCCCAGTTTCTTTCCAGACTTTAAGCCAGATATGTTGTGGTTTGTTTAGCAAAGGGTCACAGGTGAGGAGAATATCCTGGATAAGGTGAAAACACGGCAGTGTGGCTCGGGCCTAAACGGGCTCATAATGTGAGCAGAAACACCGCCTCGTACATATTCATGAGACAGGCGCTGCTCATCACACTATCTTTGATCCGATTCATAGAGTATGCAAATGCACGTGTGCACACCGAAGCACACAAGGCATTTCTCGCCCTCCTGCTAACAGCTCAGATCATCAGACCACACCACCCGGAGTTAGCCACACTAGCTCACTCTTCCTCAGGATGCATGCAGTAAACACAGTTTACTGGAGTATCTAATATTGTTAGTCTAAATACAAACAGTTTTTTTGCATAAGTGCTCTAATATGCATTGGTAAGAGCATAAAATGTGATATATTGTGTGCTGTGAGCATAATGTGTGTTATTTTGGGCTGACTTGATCCATATGCATTCATTGGTCTGATCTTATTGCATTACAGGCAGCCACAGGGGGGGTCGTTTCACATGTTGTGTAGAGCCAAAACAACTATTTGAATTGGAAATTAAGAGTAACTTGGAAGAGCAGTAGGACATGTGAGTGCATGCATCTGGGTGCCATACAGCTGTTTCCAACAGATGTGATATTGGCAGTTGGCCGATGTTCATTCTGCCCAGTTTCAGAGACCTGACAAACTTCAAACTTAAAGTCTTACACACACATACACTGGTGAAACCACACATACACACACTAGTGAAATCATGTCACTAGTGTGTATACCTGTTGTCTGTCTATATAGTTTTGCTATGGTCTGCATAGCTTTTTCTTTTTTCTTTTTTAAATAAATCTCCTACATGACAAACTAACAGAAATCTACTTCAGTATTTCTAGAATCCACTTAAAGAATTGTACATGGTTTTGTTCTGACTGGACTGGATAGCAAGGTATTACAGAAACACAATATCTTTACCATTGTAAAAGCCAAGGTGAAAATGTCCCTTGTACAACAGAAAATTGTCAGTGCCTGTATTACTGTAAAGACACTTTTTATGATAGCTCTCTAATGACACGGCAGAAACTGATATTTGCAGGTTCAAGGTTATCTTGTGTTTTATTGTATAAGTTAAAATGAAGCCAGAGGTAAAGCTACAAATATATATTTTTTACACGGTCTGTTGCCGGGTAGGATGATTCAGAAGTCATCTCAAAATGGAATTGCTCCTTCCCAGTGCAGACACACAGTAGTATCACCGTCATGTATTTTTCAGTTCATAATGTACTGTATCTGCAGTGACAGGAAAATGACATACTAAGGTTTAAAAAAAAAAGGAAAGAAACTTTTAATCCTTGCCTGCCTGTCTTTCAGAATGGCAAATTATGTTTCATTTTGCTCTCTGTTCGGTCAGTAATGAAATACTGTATCAGCCCCTGCTTTCTCTATCACCATAGCAACAAACATCCCCCAGGGTAATAAAGCAGAAGAACACTCAATCAAGAGTGAGTCATCGGGCTGAGAACCTTTTTACCCCAAAACAATGCTGAAATAAGCAAGAAGGTGTTCCCCTCAGGTCATCCAGGGGTGGTTCAGGTCGTTGATGAGGATCCAGGGATTATTTGTTGTCAGACTTTATTTTAAAGAGAGACCTTGCTTTTAATGTGAAAGCATCATAAAAGATGTTTAATTCCATTCCACACTATCAATCTTAGAGTGCATGTACAGTCACAGTTAATTGACATTTTGTTTGAAAGACATTTATTACTAGAGAGCTTTGATGCAAATAAGGAAGAAAAGATGAGGAAGAATTACAAAAATAAAACTATAGCTCCAGAAAAGGTGAAATTATGGCTCTTAAATACATATGGATGGAGATACCTACCTGTTCATAACAAAGCTTCTTTTTTTTCCTCATCTTACCTGTGATTCCGTACATCTTTTCATTTGGATCATTTTATTTTTGGGCACTTTGCCCTTTTAGGTAGAACCCAGACATTGCAGTGAAGTGGTAAACATCCTAAACCCCAAGGACACACCATCTATTTCTTTCAAATTGCGACTGACAAAAGCTATGGTCTTACATCAGCTTTTCACACATTCAGTTTTGATAACTTTAGTTTTTGCTCAAGTTTTTCCTAATTCTCACAGAAGGTTGTGAGGTATCATTTTATTACATGCTGCATAATCCCTGTGAAGCCTTTGTTAACAGTAAATTAGGGCTATACAGATAAAGCTGAATTGCCTTGACCTCAGGGGTGAGAGAACTGCTTCTTGTCATTGATAACTTCAGTCATCGCCATGGGTTCTCTTAGGCTTATGTGGCAATGTCACACCCAAAGAGATCTGTTACATCAACTCATAATGTGAGTAAGAATATTTGGCAGTTAGCTTGACTCAGAGTGTCACACATTTAGTTAAGAAGCCCTGTCTGCTCTTGTTGTGTGGGAGGCCTATTTTTCCACACTGACCCTGTGCTATTCTGGGCCAGCAGCTCTGCTATTTGACAGCCAACTTCTGGTCCCTATTTCCCCAGAGGTTAGGCTGAAGCGGACATCTCTCCTATGAGACACTAGGCTAACATACACAGAGCCTGTGCTCCAGCGGACATCAACAAGCAACACATATACCTCAGAGCAGTCACATTCCCAGAGGTGTCAGTTGGAAAGGGATGTTTCTACTACCTTCTCCACAGGCCCGGAACTAAAAGCACATCATAGTCATCCCGAAGCCTGAATTAAACTTGTGCTGTGTGTCGGGCGTCTTGAGTAGCTAGTTATTTGCTGCTCTGTGTAGACTGCACCCATTGACTGTTATCTCACTGCTGCAAAACTAGATTGCAGTTTTGTGCATTCATTCTGTCAGAAAAGTAGTAATTATGTAAATTTTCACACTTTCATTTTGTGATGCAGAGTGGTTACAGTAGCAGCAAAGAGACGGTTTGCACTGGAATGGCTTTCACTGCTAGATGATGAAGAGCTAATTTATCGAGCATTAATGAGAAAGACGAGATTATGACCTGTTGCGAGCTGTTCAGCAGTCCAAACAGACCAGGCACAGACCTCATTTTAAAGAGGTGCACACTGGCCCTTTGTAAATTTAATTAATTTATTTTTTCATCTGATTCTATGCATCTAATATAGATTGATTGTTGATTGGAACATTGCTTACCTCTCTCCTTTCACAAGGTTCTGCATTGTTATTCATCCCAGTAAATCTAAGAAAGAACTTGTCTGAACACTATTTTGACAATTTTTAAATAAATATATATATATATATATATATATATATATATATATATATATATATATATATATATATAGTTTACCCTTTATCAGTACTTGTATGTGACATCCTCTGGTAACCATGGACACCAGTGCAATATAATCTGGCCATTGTTTGCAGCAACTCCGTCTCTCTTTATTTTCTTTCTCCTCCTCTTTTGCTGTCATTGCCCCTGTTGCATTCATGCATAGATGGCATGCTAAGTGAAAGAGGAGCCAATGGGGATGAGCAATGCCTGCTAAGCTGGTCTTAGTCACGGGGCATTGTCATTAGATTAATGGAGCAGAAGGAGCCATCCGCTCTCTCTCCAGAGGGGAGCTTTACTTTTTGGTGGGGTGGGGAGAGGAGGAGAAAATGAGGGGGAGGATGTGGCTCTGCCTCAAATGGAGGATGATTTGGCATTTTGCACTGTCCCCCCTCTGCTCACACCTCCTGCTGATCTCATATAACCACAGTGATGTGGACTCCTGGGTCCCTCACAGGTCTCTTAGATTCTAACTTGGGGCCCCAGAAAAAATACTACAGTTTCATTTAACCCAAAACACCTTTTATTTTACACAACAAACAAACTAAGTTAATTTAATAGTCTATACTAATAGATACCACTGTCTATTACTAATTATTTACTTGTATGCAGACATTTACTTAGGTAATTACTTTTGGATTGGGCTAATTATGAATCGCTGATTACATGTGGCTGCTTGTGGATATGTGATTGCTCTACATATTACTGTATGTTAGAAACAGGTCACATTTTTTGTAGAAAATACACAATAATTACATTACAGATGTAATTACAATAGTGCCTGCCGTAAATGACATGTAATTGTCTTTTGTAAAGTCATTAACTCTTCATTAAGTAGTAAGTTCTTTGTAATTACTGTCCTGTCAAATGAAGTGCTGCCCAAATGCTCTTAAAGCACAACTTCACAGCTTCGCCCACAGCATATAAATTCATATCAACACACTTCATTCAGTTTAGAATTCAGTTCTTGCTCCAGTGAATTAATTCTGGCAAGAGGGGCAGCAATAAAGAGAAAACCTGAGGAGACTAAAGTTGCACAACAGTGTTAGCTGAAGAGGAGAGACAACTGTTACCATGGCAAATAATCCAGAAATTCTTTGCTTTACCATTTCCAGCCAATTACCCCAAACCTCTGTTTCATCTGGGTGGCAAAGGTTTTTGGCAGAAGATTTACTCTCAGCTCTGATGAGTAATTCAGCACAAGTAACACATCTGAGTTTGAAATTGTTAGTTGTTGCAATGTCTTTTTTTTCTTTTCCACTTTAATTCCTGAGTGTTAAATTTAGTTGCCTTTCTACAATCACACATCTAAAACATACCCAGCTACTCACCCTCAGCTTGGCAAACAAAGGCATATGTTTTCCCAATCCAGTCACTGAACCGCTGAAATGATATGATTATCTGCCTGGTTGCTTGGCACTTCCAAGTGATACAATGCCAGGCCACTGTATTACTAATACATTTTTAAGAGACTTCATTTTAAATGCGGTTAACAGTGTAGCAGTAATTTGTAGTGGGGGTAAGGGTATGGTGTTCGTGTCAAGCATTGTCAGTCAGTGCTGCAAAGGTTCAGACTGAAGAGCCCGAATGACAGCATCACATGTTCACATGTGAGGCACTGCATTGTATGATTGTTAGTAGAAAGTAGTGAACATGCCATGGATACTAGTTTGTTTTTTTGTTGTTTTTTGTAGTAGTTTTTCAGAATTTGGACACTCAAGTAAAATGGTGAACAGTAAATATAATTCACTTAAATACCTTGCAGGGTCATCATCATTCAGTCTGGTCTGTGTTGCTGTGTGTGTTATTCTCTGCTTTAAAGTCAAATGACTCAGAACAATAACAATAAGCCAATGCAAAACCAAGAACAAAAGCAAACATTTTTTCTACATTTTCTTGGAATGCTGATTGTTTATCAGAAGTTACTTCAGCCCCCCTCCTTAGACAGTGTAATATGAGAGAACAATACAGCTCTGGAAGATTCATCTAGAAAAACAGTGTAGTGTATGGGGTATTGTAGGTTTCTTTATGAATGTTGTGTTGATGGGACTGGCAGACACAGAACTCTAAAGAGAGCTGTGGTGTTGAAATTGAAACAAGCTGTGTCCTATTCAGCTGTCCCACTGAGACCAGCGGCAATTAAAGCAATTCACCAATAATGCTATTGGTGTGTTGTTGTTTTGCCACAAAGGAAATAAGAAAGCACGAAACTTGATGGAAATTAATTATTCATTGTGTCAACACTGTCCCTTCCCTCAAAAGTTCAGATTGTAACTGTTAATACCTGTCTGTCTGTCTGTCTGTCTGTCTGTCTGTCATTGTGTGTTGAAGATGTGGCTTGAATGGGTTTGAGCACTGATATGAGAGTTTAGCCTTTACGCAGTGTTTTAGTCACCTCTTTATATGGTGTCAGTTTATTGACTGACCAGCAGTGTTTAGAAAATTGAACCACGTCAGGGCAGGTCATTTGAGTTCGATTTTGACCAGTGAGAGGAGAACATGTTCTCTTAATGCCAGAAAGACAGGAAGTCTGCCCATCTGTTAAAAAGAGTTCAGGACAGGACAA